>NC_071527.1:3557211-3870887 GCF_027887155.1 Malaclemys terrapin pileata | reverse complement strand
AGGGGCTCAGATTTACACCCGAGTCCCTCCGCCGCCCCCCACCCCCGTCCCAGATACTCACACACTTGGGCTTGGACGTAGTCCACGTACTGGGCCGGGCTCAGGGCCGGGTGGCAGCGGATGGCCTGGGGGGTGGCCGTGGAGGGCGGTCGCAGGAAGGGGTGGTGGCAGATGCGGGTGGTGTGGATGGTCAGGACGTAGGAGCAGGACTGCGGCTCGTCCACCCGGGCAATGTAATCCCCAGAGCCCTCTTCGCACAGGAACTGCCGCCGGGGGGAACAGGGTTAAGGTGCCCTGGGGCTCACGGAGAGTCCCGCGGGGCCTGCCGGGCACCCTGCCACGCCCATGGGGCTCGTCCGCCTCCACCCCTTCCCCACCCCCCCACGGAAGCCTCCCCTAGTCACTGCTGGCATTTTAAACAGCAGATAACCCAGGCCAAAGAGAGGCTGCCCTGCCCCCCTCTGTCTTCAGAGAGTCTCCCTGGCTCACCCCAACTCCAGAGAATTGACACACACACACACCCCGACTTACCCTGACTTCAGCTTCCCTGGGCTGCCCGCTCAGGTCGCACTTGGAGCCGTTGCCGTACGTCTGGCTGTGGTAGCGTTTGAGCCTGTGTTGTTTCGAAGCCTAGGAAGGTGAATTTTGGATGAGGGCATTAAAGCTCCCAACTTCACTGTCCACGCTGAGCTGGGGACTGTCTCCGGGGATCGCAAAGCCCCCCACACACCAAGCCACTCGGCCTCCTGGGAGACTGTCGTCTCATTATACAGATGGGGAAACCGAGGCAGTGAAAATTACTTCCCGCGTCACACAGCGAGTCACTCCCCTGCTCTGCCCAGCAGGGCCCACTGTCAGGAGGGGAGAGCTTGCGGGGACTTAGGGGTGAACTGCTTATCCTGTTTGCTGAGCCACCGCTAGCCAGACCCCCAGCCGAGCCCACCTCCCTTCTCCCCAACCTAGAGCACCAGGGGTCCACACTTCAGCACGACACAGGAGGTCCAAGAAGCACCAACCTTTGCTGTCTCGTTGTCCCAGTCGAACGCCGACTGATAATACCCGAGGTACAAGATGTCTCCTTTAATCTCCGACTCTGGGAAACAAACAGCGACACAGAGTGACCCACATTAGAGTGCGCTGAACCCCTGGGGGGCCCCGGCGTGCAGAGAGCCCCCCCAGGAAGGGTGGCCAGTGGT
The DNA here is from genome assembly GCF_027887155.1 of Malaclemys terrapin pileata. Lineage (NCBI taxonomy): Eukaryota > Metazoa > Chordata > Testudines > Emydidae > Malaclemys > Malaclemys terrapin. The sequence continues at coordinate 3,869,691 of NC_071527.1, read as the reverse complement.
TCCAGCACTCGCCTGGGAGTCAGGACACTGCTCTGTCCCAGACTTCCTGCGGGACCAAGGGGACGACAGCGTCACCCACCAGAGACAGGGTATCAGGAGTCATGTAAATACCTCGCCCTGACGCGGTATCCTGGCCCAGATCAGGTTCGGGGAAAGGGCTAGATGCTGGCCCAGTCTTTGGGGGTAAAATCCCCTTTGCTACGGGCACCTCCCCAAGATCAAACACCAAGCGTCCCGCGCAGAGACGCTCGGCAGCTGCACTGGGTGTGTCAGTTTCCACCCAGAGGAGAACTAAGGCGGCCACCCCTCGTGCAGCTCGCGGAGGGGGTCGGCGGTGCAGTGAGCCCACAACGGTGACAGGGAGCCCCAGAGGGAGATTGGATACAGGATGCCCTGGGGGTGGGAGGGGATCTAATGAAAAAGTGATCACAGCAGAGTAGCCACGGCCCCTTTGCCCTTTACGTGCCGCCATTGGCCTGGGCACAGCTGGGGCTGACACACCAGGTTCTTTCATATCCTGAGCGTTGAAACTGGGCGGCTTCCCCGGCTCCCAGCCAAACTCACTGAGCGAGCTCAGGCCAGTCACCCTCTGGGATGAGCGGCTGGACACATCCTCGGGCCTGTATAATCCACCCACACGCGCCCCTCCCGCCGGGCCCAGCAAACAGCCAGTGGACGTGGCCAGGCGAGGCTTACCTTCGACGTGGTACTGCTGGATGTGTTTCCCGTAGCAGAACTCGTACGTCCACCAGTCCTTGGTCTGGGAACAAGGCAGCAGCAACGGGTTCAACAAAGGCCAAGACCAACCCCGCCCCCCAAAACCTTCACCCACCCCCCAACCCTGCCATCGGCCACATCCCCAGCCGTGGAGCCCAGAGATCGCCCCAGCACTAGCTGGAGCGAACCTGTCCTCCGGTCCAGGCCTCGCTTCAGGCCGCGCCCACGAAGGACGGCAAAGCCAGCGGTGGCTCTGTCCGGCGAGCGCTTAAAGCTACATCCTGGAGATACAACCCCCTGGGCCTTCCCTTGCTCTGCCCAGGATCGCCCGACTGCTTGCGATCTGAGGGAAGCTCTCACACCAACAGCCAGGCCCCCGGGGGAGAGCGGACGCTGGCCGTGGCTGGGCCAGTCGTGTTGCCTGCCTCAGTGTGAGGACATGTTACCGGCTTGCTGGGACCAGGTGCTCTGGACTGACAGCTCAGCAGGGAAGTGGGGAGACAGCTGTGGCACCCCCATAGAGGAACCCCTGAACTTGGGGGGAGGGATAGCTCAGTGGTTTGAGCATTGGCCTGCTAAACCCAGGGTTGCGAGTTCAATCCTTGAGGGGGCCATTTAGGGATCTGGGACAAAAATCTGTCAAGGACGGTACTTGGTCCTGCTGTGAAGGCAGGGGACTGGACTCGATGACCTTTCAAGGTCCCTTCCAGTTCTACACGTCCATGATTCTTCTACGAACATCAACCCCTCAGGACAGGGGTCAAGACGGTGGAAGCAGTTCCCGGCTGCCGTTTCTGAGAACTGCGATGGAGGGGGGCTGGGAAAGGGTGGGCAGCGAGCCATTGACCCACCTGTGGGCTCCACAACCCCTCGGCCCCCTGCACCCTTCAGTTCTGCTCCCGTCCCCCAGCGCGTGGTGGCAGGCTCACCTTTACGAGGCAGGGAGCAGCCTCCATCGGCCGCAGCAGATCCGAGATCCCCAGCCCGTGGTAACTCTGGGGCTGCTCCTCGGCGTCCTGGTGGATCCTCACGGCGGCGGAGGGCAGGCGGCACTCGTACCTCTGCTTGTACTTGGACGAGACGATCACCACGTCCTCTGGCTTGCTCTAGGAAAGCGCAGGCGGCGAAATCAGCGAAGGAGAACGGGGCCCGCGCGAACGGCAGCTCACCACGCAGGCGCTGCCGGCCCGGAGACCAAGTGCTACGGAGGGCAGGATGCCCACAGCGGGCGATCCAGGGCTGCTAATCCTGGCGGAGGATGACCTGACGTCCTGACCATCCACCCCACCCGCATCTGCCACCACCCCTTCCTGCGACCGCCCTCCACGGCCACCCCCCAGGCCATCCGCTGCCGCCCGGCCCCGTACGTGGACTACGTCCAAGCCCACGCGTGTGAGTATCTGGGATGGGTACCACCCTGGGAGCAGGGTGCTCTGCCTTTCTCTGGTTCCTGCCATACCAGGATTTCATTAATCCTCCTGCAGCGTGGGGAGCACGACCCCCATTTTGCAGAGGGGGGAATTAAGGCACAAAGAGGTGACCTGACAAAGGTCTCCGAGTCAGTGGCAGGACTGGCTGCTCTGAAATCGAACGCGGAGCGGCCGCGAGGGAGTCGGCACCAATTTCGCTATCCCGCTTTGATGAGGCGGCGTTCGTTAAACCAGTGCAACTCTAGACCTGAGAAGGTCAGTTCTGGGAGTCAGTGCTGCCTAGTGGGACTCAAAAGACCCAGGTTCTAGTCCCAGCTCTGCCAGCCACCTGCTGGGCGACCTTGGGCACGTCACGTCCCCGCTCCGTGCCTCAGTTTCCCCATCTGTAAAACCGGGCTAGTGACACTGACCTTTGTAAGCCGTTTTGAGGTCAGCCACCGAACGGCGCTAGGTAAGAGGTGGGTATTATTTCCGGCAGGACCCTCATAAGTACAGACCCAGCTTCTTTTGAAACCCGGCCCCATTCCAGTTCAGCCAACCCCTGCTCGTCAGTGCCGGGGACCACCGGCGCCAATGCACCCATTCAGAAGATGCACTGCTTGTAGCCACGGCTCTCACCTGGCTATCCCCGCAGGACACCCCAGATCTGTCTGGTACTGCGGGTTTTAGGCTGTAGCGGAGCTCGCGGGTGGATTTGTAACTTGCCCACTGCCCCCGTGCAAAGCGGCTGTCCTTGATCAGAACAGGAGAGAGTCCGGCAGGCAGCGGGGACGAGAAGGGGCTCAGAACAGCGTGCAAACAGCGGAAGTTAATATGAAAACGTGCAGTGCCCGGGTGGCGCTGGCAGGAGCATCACGCCCCAGGAGCAGCTGACACCAGGGGGTTAATTTAGCGCCTGTTTCAAGTTTCCCTGGTCATGTAAATGCAGCTCCCCCCACCTCCCCTTTAGGGAGCTCCTGGACACAGGAGGTGGGAAGTTGGGGAGATCCTTAAACCCAAATGAGAGGCGCCTCCGTTAGCCTCAGGCTTGGCCGTCTCAGGAGCAGGGGTTTTCCTGAGACTTTGGGGCGGTTTTAGCGCGGGAAGCTTTTTGGGTTATTCTGACTCTGCCCTCTCCCCCGCGCCAGCCGCCTGTTCGAACCCTTCTCGACCCGGAGCTGCTGCTCTGCCGGGTCACTGGCAGCGGAGCGGGCCTGGAAACGAGGCCTTCGAAATGAAGCAGGGTTTTTTCGACGATCGGACGTCAGGGGAGCAGCTCCACGCAGTCCCGTGCCCAGGGAGCAGGCTGCGCTCACGAGCGTCAAAGGTAACCAACCCAAACGGGCTGCCTGGCACCTAGAGGAAACTGACCCCCCCTGGGTATTAGCCAGAGGGGACGGGGGGGTCATTTGAGAGCAATAGCCCCTCTAACCCCAAAACTCCTGACCTCAGGACACCCCCGCAAGCCTTGCTAAGGCCCCTTTTGCTCAGGGGTCAGCTCCCAGAGTAAGGGATCTGGACCAGAAACCCCACCACCACCCTCCCGCACCGTGTCTCAGGGCTGGCTAACTTGGGCAGCTTCTGGTAAGATTCTGAAGTGCTTCAAAACCCCCCACCCTCACCCCCCTGCACAAGGGCGGGGAAGCTCGGTGCCGACCCCTCCGCCAATGCATCAGTCCGAATGGCGGTGCACTAGGGCCCTAGCCGCCACGGTGCCCGGCCGCCCAAAGATCCGCTTCTGCTTTTAGTCAAGAGACGTTTGGTTTCCATGCAACCGCGGAAGCGTAGGAGCGACAGCTGAGCCTCAGAGAGGGAGAGAACCAAATCAAGCCACGGGAAGGGCCTGAGGTAAACAAGAGTAATGAGGAAGCGCTAGTACATGACAGGCAGGCGTCTAGGAATACACTCCCAGTCCATCTGGCCAATTATCCAGCCTGCCATGGAATTACCAACCCACATCAGCCATCACACCCCCGTCCCCCACCTTTCAGCTGACTGTGCTCCCATGTTTCAGGGCAGGAGCTGCGCCACCTCCGAATGCGTTTACCTCTCGCGAGCACCGCCCCAAGCGAAAGAAACCTTCAGGCACCAAAATGCAGGGGCTTTATTATTTATATGCCGGTAGCTGACCTCAGCCAAGATCGCAGTCCCGTTGTGCAACACGAGGCAAACCACAGTCTCGGGGGGAGAGGTAGATACGCTGGAGGGCAGGGATAGAGTCCAGAGGGACCTGGACAAATTGAAGGATTGGGCCAAAAGAAATCTGATGAGGTTCAACAAGGACAAGTGCAGAGTCCTGCACTTAGGACGGAAGAATCCCATGCATTGCTACAGATTAGGGACCGAATAGCTAGGTAGCAGTTCTGCAGAAAAGGACCTGGGGATTACAGTGGATGAGAAGCTGGATATGAGTCGGCAGTGTGCCCTCATTGCCAAGAAGGCCAACGGCATATTGGGCTGTATTAGTAGGAGCATTGCCAGCAGATCGGGGGAAGTGATTATTCCCCTCTATTCGACACTGGTGAGGTGACACCTGGAGTATTGTGTCCAGTTTTGGGCTCCCCACTACAGAAGGGATGTGAACAAATTGGAGAGTCCAGCGGAGGTGTAGATAAATCTCTGATAATTTTCACATGACTTTACATTGTGCCTCTTCATATAACCTTATGGTGGGTCTACCCACGTGTGACCTCTGTTTTCATGGGACTTTGTATCAAAGCCTCATTTAGAAACTTTGCATTGCCCTTGGTATAATATTATAGCCCCTAAGGATAGAATAAGATAGAAGAAAAATTTATTTTTGCTAGCAGTAGAACAAGAGCTCTCCCCCCCCACTCTTAATGAATTGCCCTGTTGAATGAATGAGGTGTGGATGAGCAAGGCATGGAAGGCAGCACCTCCAGACAGCCTCAACTGTTGGAGAGGGGCTGGGAGCCAGACCCAAGGACAATAAAACGTGTCAAGTGGGCTCATTAAAGACAAGCAGACATACCGAGGGCCTCGGGGGTTAGAAGCAAGCACCTTCTTTTGGAAACACCCTCTTTGCAGCATTGGGACAACACTCAAAAGAAAGCAGCATGAAGGACCAATGGACACAGACACAGAGTTTCAATCTGGTCTAGATTTGCATAAGAGGAAAGCTGCTATAGAAGTGAGGTGTCTTGCAGAGGACCCCGGGTCTCGTCTTGTCAACATGGGAGCATCGATCTGGATCGACAGAAGCCCGGCTCCACCCCCTCCCCCATCTAACTCACCTGGCCAGTGAAGTTAAGGGGAGCAACTAATTGGTAACAACAAGACGGAGTGTGTTTGTGTGTGTGTAAGTGTAATATATTATATGCATATAATACAGTGTTAATGAATACATGTATTACTAATAAATGTGGCATTTTGTCTTATTCCCCCTGAAAAGATCCTGTGCAGTACTTTAAGTACAACAGAGGGCAACAAAAATGATCAGGGGGCTGGAGCACATGACTTATGAGGAGAGGCTGAGGGAACTGGGGTTGTTTAGTCATCAGAAGAGAAGAGTGAGGGGGGATTTGATAGCAGCCTTCAACTACCTGAAGGGGGGTTCCAAAGAGGATGGAGCTCGGCTGTTCTCAGTGGTGGCAGATGACAGAACAAGAAGCAATGGTCTCAAGTTGCAGTGGGGGAGGTCTAGGTTGGATATGAGGAACAACTTTTTCACTAGGAGGGTGGTGAAGCACTGGAATGGGTTACCTAGGGAGGTGGTGGAATCTCCTTCCTTAGAGGTTTTTAAGGTCAGGCTTGACAAAGCCCTGGCTGGGATGATTTAGTTGGGGTTGATCCTGCTTTGAGCAGGGATTGGACTAGATACCTCCTGAGGTCTCTTCCAACCCTGATATTCTATGATTCTACTCTGAGGAGATAAAGAGCGAGAGAACCGGAGTACTGGGGAACAAAGCACAAAGGAATGAAGACCCTGCCCCACAGACAGATTTCATTCTGGCATAACTACTTTGGTTACAAGTAGCGATTTCTTCTTTACCAAAATAGTTTTACCCAGGGTCACAGGACTCGTCTTCGAATTTAGGCCAAAGCAAAGCAGCAACGCGCAGATGAGCTGGTTATAGATTTACAAAGCAGGAGGTACCCAAAATAACGTGCAGGATGACCCATTAAGATTCCTTTCCTGCACTTTAGTAGCTGACAGGAAGCTTTTAAGATGCAAACACAAGCCAATTTTCCAAACAGATGCTTTTAGCCCAAGTCTCCCTCTGGGCCAGCGCTGTGAATGAGGAATCAGGTGGCGTTTTGCTGTCAGAAAGTGACAGTGCTTCTAGGGTATTTCCATCTGTCTTGGCCGTTCTCCCCCACCCTTCTAGAGTCGTCGCTGATCCCAAGAGGCAGAGTCAGGTGCACGCGGCCGCGCCAGAATTAGCCATTTCAAAGCACAGGGGAGATCAATAGCGTTAAACCACACGCACCTGCCCCGCCCCCGCCCTGGCAGCGTCCCCCCCCGCACGCACCTGCCCCCCCGGTTCCACCCAGGCTCCCCTCTGTCACATGCAAAAGGGAGGCACCAGATGGTGGAAGTCCCAAGTGCAGCCGTTCGACCTCTGCCAGAGAAGTAAACACAGGCGCCAGGGGCAGTGTCCTGCCAGTGCAGAGAGCGTCCAGCATGCTGCTGAGTCGGCACAGGGCAAGGGCGAGGGGGTGCCACAGCCTGCACCACGATGGGGTCGGTAGTCGGGAACAGAATAAAGGGGCTTTGTTTTCTGGGGTCCAATGTGGCCCCAGGATGGGGGGGGATGGGATGGCTGATGGGGAGTTCCACATGGGCCTGGCCCCTTTACCTGCACTTCACATCGCTTGCTAACCAGGCCCTCACCTGCCCCACCTCCCCTAAAACCCCTGCTCCCCCCACTCGCCCCATCACCTCCCCCTCCCCTGGGATGTCTCTGCCCCTTGGCCCCTGCTCTCCAGCCCTCTTTTCTTCCTGCCTGCCCCACTCCTCCTGCACGTGTATACCCCTCACCCGCCCTCAACGCCTCACCCCCCTACCCCACCACAGCCCCCCTCAAACCCCAGTCTTACCCCTACCTAACACCCCTGGCATTCCCCCACTCACTGCCACCTCCTATGCCATGTCTCCCCCCTCCACTCTCCCTCGCCCCCAACGGCTCATTCCCTGACCCAACCCTCACATAAACGCTGGTCCTGCCCCCACCTGGCCCCCCAACTCCTTGGGTCCACTTTGGCTCCCCACATTCCCCAGCTAACTTGCACCCTGGCCCAGGCCCTCCCCCCATGCCTGTTCGGCCCTCCTTAGCCCCCACACACCCAGCCTCTCTAGTCCCCCGACCACCTATCCAGTGGGGCCGCATCGCCCCTGGCCTGACCCAGCCCAGACACTCTCGGCCCCCACTCTGGCACCCCAGCCCATAGGCGCTGGAGCTAGGGGGGCTGGGGGGGGGGCTGCCGCACCCCTTGGCTCGAAGTGGATTCCATCATGTCCAGGGTTTACAGTTTGGTTCAATGGCGCTCAGCGCCCCCACTATACCAGCGCCCCTGCCCTGCCCCCTCTTACCTCCCCTCCCTCACCCCATCTACGTGTACCTGTCCTCCCCCCAGCCGACCCCCAACATGAACCTGCCTGGCCCCCCCTGCATGCACCTGTCTGCCCCCCCAACACCCTCTCCACACCTCTTCCGTACACCCCCCAGGCGTGGCCCATCCCGTCCATTCCCCCCCCCTGCCCTGCCCCTCCCAACACCCACCTTCCCCCCCGCACGCATCTGCCCCCCAGACCCGCGCCCCCCGGCAGTCCCCCCCCCCCGCACGCACCTGCCCCGCGCCCCCCGACAGGCCCCCCGCACGCACCTGCCCCCCAGCCCCGCGCCCCCCCCGCACGCACCTGCCCCGCGCCCCCCGGCAGCCCCCCCCGCACGCACCTGCCCCCCCAGCCCCGCGCCCCCCCCCGCACGCACCTGCCCCCCCCAGCCCCGCGCCCCCCCGCACGCACCTGCCCCCCCCAGCCCCGCGCCCCCCCGCACGCACCTGCCCCCCCCAGCCCCGCGCCCCCCCGCACGCACCTGCCCCCCCCAGCCCCGCGCCCCCCCGCACGCACCTGCCCCCCAGTCCCCCCCCCCGCCCCCCCGCACGCACCTGCCCCCCAGTCCCCCCCCCCGCACGCACCTGCCCCCCCCAGCCCCGCGCCCCCCCGCACGCACCTGCCCCCCAGCCCCGCGCCCCCCCGCACGCACCTGCCCCCCAGCCCCGCGCCCCCCCGCACGCACCTGCCCCGCGCCCCCCGGCAGCCCCCCCCGCACGCACCTGCCCCCCCCCGCCCCGCGCCCCCCCGCACGCACCTGCCCCCCCCCGCCCCGCGCCCCCCCGCACGCACCTGCCCCCCCCAGCCCCGCGCCCCCCCGCACGCACCTGCCCGGCCAGCACCGGCTCGGCGGCGATCTCGATCCCGTACTTGAGCTCGTTGAGCTCCTGCAGGTTCAGGCTCCCCGCGGCCCCGGGCAGCGGCCGCCCCGGCCCCAGCAGCGCCAGCACCAGGAGCAGCCCCGGCCCCGGGAGCCCCCGGCCCCATCGCGCCTCCGCCATCTTCCCGAGCCGCCTGCCCTCACCGCTGCTTCCGCCCTCCTCCGCGCCGCCTCGCTCGGGCCCGTCCGCACGGCCGCAGAGAGCCCAGCCATTGGGCCTCGCCCGTGCCAATCAACGGTGCTCGCTTCTCATTGGTGAATCCCCTGCCATGGCCCTTGGGGAGCGAAGCAAGAGTGGGGATGGGACGGGGCTGGCATCTGGCGGGGACGGATTAGGCTGAGTCAGCGCTCTCGGGAGCCAATCATGAAGGCGAGGACGGCCTCGACTGATGACGTTCATCGGGAGTCTTAAAGGGCCAGAGCAGCCCAGAAAAAACAACACTCCTGTAGGGGGTGGAAGATACATTGTATCTTACTAACAGGGGGGAGCCAAGCTGATTGGGTAAATTGGGGTCACATGATCAAAAGGGCCTCAATAGGGCCTGGGCCATATGGCAGGCACTGGGGTGGGGCCTGGGCCAGGTGAGGCATGAGTGGGAAGCCCAAGCGGCATAGGGTCACCCGGGGGGGCTGAGCCACACGATGGGTGTTTGTGGGGCCCAGGCTCAGTGGGAGGTGATGGACAGGGGGTGGGTGATGGGGCAAGCCATGGGGAGGGGCGTAAGGCAACATGGCAAGCAAGGAGTGGAGCCCATACTAGGGGGCAGGGGAAGGGGGCAGCCCAGGTGCCATGGTGGGGCAAGATCTGAGCCATGTGGCACTTCTGAGGCCTACGTGCGCTGGGAGCCCCCTGCGGACCCTCCCGACAACGGGGTACGGCAGCCCCCCGTCACCAAGGGGTTGTCTACGCTACAGCCGCACAGCGACGCGTAGACGCTTCCTACGTCTGTTGGTGCCATTAATCCGCCTCTCCACGAGACGGTAGCTAGGTCAACAGAAGAATTCTTCCCTTGATCTAGCCACGCCTACGCCGGGGGGTTAGGTCAACCTAACCACAGACCTCAGGACATGCAGTTTTTCACAGCCCTGAGCAACATGGCGAGGTTGAGCTAATTTTTAAGTGTAGACCAGCCCAAGTGCTGCCGTTGGTTCCTTGGTCCCAGTTCCTTGGTCGTGGCCAATTTTGTTTTAGAAATTTCCTCCAATGAATGTGCTTGGATGTGATCAAAATTGCAACGACTAATTCGTTGATTAAATCAAGAAGGAGCTGAGTTTTGACTGACCGTGCGTGACCAAATAAGCCTTGTGTCACCCAAGTGACACGTCCCCGCGACTGCCCGACTGTTCTGAAGGGGCTGGGACATGCCCCCCTGCACCTGGAACTTCGTTCTTGAGCAATATGCTGCCCCCCTGTTCTGCCCCCACCCCACTTCCCTATTGCACATAGGGCTTGAAGAAGGAGCTGGGTTTTGTCTGGCTGCATGTGACAAAATGTGTCTCGGGTCACCTTGAGTGACGGCCCTGCGACCTTTATACTCTTCTATGTAGCTGAGACATAGAACTCCCTGGCGTGAAATTTCTTTGCAAAAAATTGTGGTCCCCTGTCACCCTCCCTCTTCCTCCTCTCCCCCCCCCCCCCAACTACACACCCTTTAGTAGGGCAAGAGGAGCGGCAGAGAGGTGTTTCAGAGGGTGAAGCAGTGGATCTTATGTTTGCAGGTAGAGGGACTTGGTGATTGTTCTGTTTGTTTCAGCTGTTGTTTGTTCTCTGGGGGGGTTGTGGGGCTGGGCTGGCGGTGGGCCCCTGAGCTGGCCAGGTGAGACAGGTCCATCAGTGTCCGAGTGAGGGCTTTGTCGCTGAAATCCGTGGGGCTTTGAGACGAACCAGTGTTTGAAGTGTCCGAGTGGTTATTCCATCCCTGTTTTCAAGGGAGATGGGGAGGTTTAAGACTTAGTATTGTGGGTAGTGCCAGGTGAACAGAAGTGGTAAACGGGATGAGTTTTGGGGGGAGGCTAGAGAGGGACTGTTCCAGTTTTAGGTATGATTCTACACCAGTTAGCAGATACGGTTGGTTGTGCTGTGTTTTGCTTTTGCTGGAAGACAGCATAGATTTTTGGGGTCTGAAATGCAAGCTAGTGGCCAGACTGGAGAAGATACATCTGGAAGGAAGCAGGAGTTGCAACATTGTGCAGCATCCGAGAAAACAGAGACTTCTTAAACAACTAGGTTAATAAATCATTGCCACAAAGGCCACGAAAGGAAAGAGATAAAAGATTTGGAAAGAGTAGAAACCAAAGAAGCGGACTGGCAGTTTGTGACCACGAGGGGAAAGAGACGCGGGAGGGATTCAAAGAGGCTAAAAGTATCAAGACGTTTTCAGATACTCAGCAGGTCAACTACAGAAGAACCCGTCTCTGGAGGAGTGGAACAGAAAGCTACAGGGGACATACCTGATGGGTGTCCTTGCGGTACGAAATGAGTAGCATCCAGGAGAGATTCTTCAACCATCCTCAGAATGCAAACAATCATCATCATCAGCTCCATAGTAAGAAGAGCGAACAGAGAATTCAGCAAAGGCCACAAGGACAGTAGGACGATGTTCCTGGAGTGAAGAAATGAGACGGAACCACAGGATTAGACCGGATTGGGAAATTCTCTGGTAATCTCTATGGATGATGATACATATTGGTACCAATGACTTGGCATCACATGGAACTACACAGATTATAGAAGACCTCAGGCATCCTGGAACAAAGCAGAAGAAGATGAATGGCCAACTGATCTTCCCAGATATCCTAACCAGTCATTAACCAAAAGAAGGCAGAAAATACTGGATGGGCACTGTTGGCTGCCTGACTGGTATGAGGCTGATGGTTTCGGTTTTATTTAACATTGGGCCACATTTCAGTAGGAGAGAGAGATCTACAAATGGGATGGCCCGCATCTCCCAGGTAGGGGACTAATCTTCTTGGGAGGACACTAGCTGGAGCATCTTGGAGGGCATTAACTCACCAACACAAATGGAGGATGCCACGGAGGCAAATGAGGTACAAAACTGAAACTCAAGGCATCATGAACAAATTGAACTGATGTGGCAAAGATCACAGAGAAAAGAAACGTTTCACTTGCTTATTAACCGGTGACAAGTCAAAATTCTCATTGTTTTTCTCGTCAATGTATATTTCTGTAATTGGCATTACTGAAACTGGAGGAGATCTTTCACAGGATTGGTTATAATGTGTTTAGGAGGGATTAAGGATTGAGTGGGCACTCCCACAGAATGAGTTCCTGTTTACAGACAGATGGGGCGCTGCTATGGGGGAGTTCGATTTAGGAGACAAATCCCGGAGGTATCATGCAGCCAGTAATAAAACGTCATTCCAGTTATTAAAAATTATAGGTGATAATTTGCTAACACAGAAGGCGTTGCACCCAACACAAGGTAACTCTATTTTGGTCCTCGTTATGACAGATAAAGATGCATTAATCACTGGATTGGAGGTTGCTGGTTGCCTAGGAACCAGTGACCATCACCTGATTACGTTCAACACGGCCTAACATACTTGGTGTGATTATGCTAGAATTGCTGTGAAAATAGCCCAGCCGGATTTGCAACTGATTGGCGTCTTTCCGCGCAGGTTGCGGGTTTACTACCAAATAAATCACAAATTAAAAACGGAGGTAGAGTATGTGTCAGACCAGAACACCGGCTCCCGTCTGGGAATGGCATCTCCTCATCTCTTCATAATAAAACATCCCAGGGATGTGTCTCTGGGGTTAGCCCAGGATGTGTTTTGTCACATACAGCCTGTCAACACCCAGCTTCTTACGGTATGGTACGGAAGCGTGGTGTGACCCAGGACAGCATGCCGTGCAGGTACAGATCTTCATGCCAGTGAATGGTTGGTCCCGGCTTTTTCAGAGCAGTCTGACAAAACTCCCCCCGGAGTACGCCCAAGCGCCGACGAGGTGACACCACCTACGATGCTCTCTGACCCCTACAGAGGCAGCTGCAGAAAGATAATTTCCCAAGGGGAATAAAGCTCCCTTGCTGGCCCCCCCGGCGCTCCCAGTTTTGGGGCAGCCAGTAGCCATCTGAGCACTGGGCAATGTCTTAGTCTCAGGTTGCATTTTCTAGGCTACAATAAAATGATTAATGATTGTTGCCTCTTTTTCTGACACCACCGGTCAACCCCCAGCAGAGCAGTAGCGGATGGTTAAGGCCTTGCAGGTCATCTTCCCAGTGGAGGAGAAATCAGTGAGTCTGGCCCTATTCTAAGTGCAGCTTGTTTACCTACGTTGTTGTCACGGAGTCCCCAGGCGATGCTCTGGAACTGCTCCCCACAAAGCCAGTTAGGACTTTGGGGAGCCTCCTCTCCCTCGGAGCAGACTGTCTTCAGGGCAAGAAGCTCACACGGCTTCACCTCCTGGGTCTGACCTTAGAGCATTCAGCATATGCCCCTCCGTGCGCTTCCCACAGCGAGTCTGTCCAGGTGGGGTCCTGGGGAAGCCAGAGGACCTGCACGCACCCCCACTTCGCAGTCAGACGTGACTCTCAGCCAGCCAGTAAAACAGAGGTTTATTAGATGACAGGAACATGGTCTAAAACAGAGCTTCTAGGTCCAGCGAACGGGACCCCTCAGCCGGGTCCATTCTGGGGTCCAGCGAGCCAGACAACCCCATCTGCACTCACTCCCTGTCCCCAGCCAGCCCCGAACTGAAACCCCCTCTAGCCCCTCCTCTCTGGCCTTTGTCTCTTTCCCGGGTCAGGAGGTCACCTGATCTCTTTATTCACCTTTAGGTATCTCCTTGCAGGGGGGAAGGGCCCCGGCCATTTGTTGCCAGGATACAGAGTGTCGGCCATTTATGCACACTGGAGACTTAAGAAATGCATAGGGGAAACTGAGGCACCCACACAGTATTCAGAGGAAACATTAAGAACAGTCCCACTTCGTCACAGTTGTATACACCCGTCCAGGAGCAGAGGTGGGCAAACAGCAGGCAAGGATTCCTTTGTCCAGGAATCTCAGCCTTCCAGGTGACAGTTACTTCGCCTCAGAAATTGACTCCAGTTTGAGTCCAAGGCAGAGGACAAACACTCCCACTGAATCCAGTCCCCGGAACCTTTTATAACCCAAATCAGCAACATGAGCATTTCTTCAGAGACTAAACACGCACACTAGGGTCTGCGCTACACTACAGCGTTAGGGCGATACAAAGCAGTTTACATCCACCTAGCTACGGAAGTGTCTACACTAACATTTCGCTTTCGCCAACGTCACCACCCAGCTGCGCCCGACTTAATAACTCCCCCTCCCCAAGCGGCGCAGAGTCAAGGGCGCTGGAGCTAGGTCGACGCGGCATCAGGGTAGACGTGGTGTTGTTTATGTCGACCACCACTGGCTTTCCAGAGCCTTCCCACAATGCCCCACACGGACGGTATAGTCAAGCATACAAGCGGTCATGGTGAGGACACTCACCACTGACGCAAGGAGCGAAGCGTAGACGCGCACTAAATTAGGTTGATTTAATTTTGTAGTGCGGACATGGCCTAAGAGAGAGAACTTGGAAAACTGTAACAGCGTCACTCCCTATTGTATTATAAGAATTGTAATACATTCCAGCTAGGGCCTACCAAATTCACGGCCATGAAAAAGGCGTCCCGGACCGTGAAATCTGGTCTTGTGTGTGCTTTTACCCTATACTCTACAGATTTCACGGGGGAGACCAGCGTTTCTAAAATTGGGGTCCTGACCGAAAAGGGAGTTGCGGGGTGGGGGGGTCACAAGGTTATTTTAGGATGATCATGGTATTGCCACCCCTCTGCACTGCCTTCAGAGCTGGGTGTCCGGAGAGTGGCAGCTGTTGGCCAGGCGCCCAGCTCTGAAGGTAGCAGCGCAGAAGTAAGGGTGGCAATACCATACCAGGCCATCCTTCTGCACTCCTGCTGGCAGCGGCTCTGCCTTCAGAACTGGGCTCCCAGCCAGCAGCCGCCCCTCTCCGGCCGCCCAGCTCTGAAGGCAGCGCAGAAGTAAGGGTGGCAATACCATACCAGGCCATGCTTCTGTGCTCCTGCTGGCAGCGGCTCTGCCTTCAGAACTGGGCTCCCAGCCAGCAGCCGCCCCTCTCCGGCCGCCCAGCTCTGAAGGCAGTGCCACTACCAGCAGCAGCACAGAAGTAAGGGTAGCCGTATCGCAACCCCCCCTACAATTACCTTGTGACCCCCCCACACACAACTCCCTTTTGGGTCAGCACTTCTACAATTACAACCCGAAATTTCAGCTTGAAATAGCTGAAATCATGACATTGATGATTTTTAAAATCCTCTGACCGTGAAATTGACCAAAATGGACCATGAATTTGGTAGAGCGCTGATTATAGCACCATGGCTCTGGCTAGAGGTTTAAAGGGCCAAATCAAAATGACAGGTACCCTGTCATGGAGCTGCATGCTCGGTGCTACGCCCCTGTTTGAAATGAAGGTTAAAGCATCAACCCTTCTGGTTAGCCCAGAGCAATTCACCAGCTAGAGCTGGAGACAGCTCCACTTCCAGGCATTGTATTTCTCTCTGATTTCCTTCATCGGTTCACAGGTGAGAGAGCTCCCAGAAGCCGACTCTTAGGCCCCTCCACCCACACTCCCTTCGTTCTCAAGAGCGGGTCTCCGCTGAGCTGCCCTGCCCGGAGAGTGGATCCACGACGCACGAGAGCTGGTGTGGTCTCTCTGGACCCCTTGTTGATCTGGGTTGGTTTCAGCCAGTTCCTTAAAAAAAAGGAGTACTTGTGGCACCTTAGAGACTAACAAATTTATTAGAGCATAAGCTTTCGTGGACTACAGCCCACTTCTTCGGATGCATATAAAAAGGGAGAGACGCCTTTAAAAGTCGCTAATTCCCCCACCATGGTGAATCTCCTCCTGGGAAAAACCACCTATCCGTCTAGTGAAGAGAGCTCAACAGAGAGCTCGGAGGAGGAGGACGCCCCTTCATTTGCACCTTCCAGCTCCATCGATGGCAATAACACAGACTCTGAGTTTGAAAAAGGCTTGAAACATAAGACCAAGAGTCAAGAGCCTCCCAAAACAATCACACCGGTAAAGGATGAATATGAATTTGATGAGGATGATGAGCAGGACAGAGTCCCGCCTGTCGATGACAAGCATTTGCTGAAGAAGGATTACAGGAAAGAGACTAAAGCAAACCGAAGAAGTGGGCTGTAGTCCACGAAAGCTTATGCTCTAATAAATTTGTTAGTCTCTAAGGTGCCACAAGTACTCCTGTTCTTTTTGCGGATACAGACTAACACGGCTGCTACTCTGAAACCAGTTCCTTAATGACTCTGTTCATTCCATCCAGACAGGGAGGTGACCCACGCACCTGTGTCTGCCCCAGAGCAAACATCATCCTTTCCTCCCCACTGGGTAGCAATGCAAAGTATAGGGGGAAACTGAGAACATAGCAACGGCCATACAGGGTCAGACCAAAGGTCCATCTAGCCCAGTATCCTGTCTTCCGACAGTGGCCAATGCCACAAAGACTGTGAATGGCTATCCAACTACAGAAACAGTTTCTCCTCTCTTGGTGTTCACACCTCAACTGCTAGCAGAGCACCTCACCCTCCCTGATTGAACTAACCTCGTTATCTCCACACTGATTTATACCTGCCTCTGGAGATTTCCATTACTTGCATCTGAAGAAGTGAGGTTCTTACCCACGAAAGCTTATGCTCCCAGTACTTCTGTTAGTCTCAAAGGTGCCACAGGACCCTCTGTTGCTTTTATTGATGGACCTGTCCTCCGTGAACTTATCTAGTTCTTTTTTTAACCCTGTTATAGTCTTGGACTCACAACATCCTGTGGCAAGGAGTTTCACAGGTTGACTGTGTGTTGTGTGAAGAAATGCTTCATTTTGTTTGTTTTAAACCTGTTGCCTATTCATTTCATTTGCTGACCCCTAGTTCTTGTGTTATGAGAGGGAGTAAATAACACTTCCTTATTTACTTTCTCCACACCGGTCATGATTTCATAAACCTCTATCATATCCCCTGTGATGGTCCACACCCCTAGGGTCAGGGCAGCGTGGCCTGTCGGTCACAGTCTACAAAGCAGCCCTTTGGTGCAGGGCAGCATGGCCTAGTGGCCAGAGTCTATCAAGCCACCCTTCGGTGCAGGGCAGCGTAGCCTAGGGCCAGAGTCTATAAAGTTGGGGCACCCACAAAGGGGTGTGGTGACCCCAGTGAGGGGGCCTGGGCCCACCCGACTACACTGGGCCCCAACCCAGGGCCCTAACAGTGGCACAGCGCCTTGCCACTGACTCAGTGGGGGGGTCCTACCGAAACATGCTGAGGTTTCCCGGGTCAGGGTACCACTCCATCACCCTCCCTGGGTCACTTCCTACCAGAGTCTGCACTGGTGCTTTCCATGTGATGTCGGGTTCTCTGTGTTCAGCGGGGCCGGTCGTCTCCGGGGGTGCC
Source organism: Malaclemys terrapin pileata (assembly GCF_027887155.1). Taxonomy (NCBI): domain Eukaryota; kingdom Metazoa; phylum Chordata; order Testudines; family Emydidae; genus Malaclemys; species Malaclemys terrapin. The sequence continues at coordinate 3,852,635 of NC_071527.1, read as the reverse complement.
TCCAGTCACCGGGCTGCGGGCGGGCTGCGAAAGGCTTCGATTCCTAGTGCAGTCAATGGCTGTCGCTGGCCCTCCACTGGCGCTTCCCAGGCAGGTCCTTCCCCTGCAGCCTCCCACCCAGAATGAGCTGGGCTCCCTCCCTTTATACTGCTAGATCACTTGGAGCATGCCCAGTCTCGCCAGGGAGGTGGGACATCCACCATCCATAATATGGGCTTAACCCTGTCCGGGCTAGTGCGGGGTGTCACAGAGTGTGAGGGGACACAAGGCCCTGCACCCCGCCTTCCTGCGATTCACCATGACTCCCAGCCAGCCAGTAAAGCAGAAGGTTTATTTAGATGACAGGAACACAGTCCAAGACAGGTCTTGCAGGCACAGACAACAGGACCCACCCCAGTTAGGTCCATCTTGGGGTCCCAGGGGCACCACAGCCCCATGGGGCGGGGGGGCATAGCCCCGTCTGGGCTCCCTCCATTACCAGCCAGCTCCTGAAACTCTCCCCCCAGCGTCTCCTCCCCCAGCCTTTGTCCAGTTTCCGGGGCAAAGGTGTCACCTGGCCTCTAACCCCTTCCCGGGTTCTCATGTTACATGCTCAGGTATTCTCCCTCGGTCAGTCTCCCATCCCCCAATGCAGACCATCCCAGCCAACACTCCCCACTCAGCATTCAAAGACCACATTAAGAACAATCCCAGTTCGTCACATGGGGTAAGCAGACCCCGTCACATCCCCACTTACCCGTCTCTTTTCCAAGCTGAAAAGTCCCAGTTTTATTAATCTCTCCTCATACGGCAGCCGTTCCATACCCCTAACCATTTTTCTTGCCCTTTTCTGAACCTTTTCCAATTCCAATAGATGTGTTTTGAGAAGGGGCGACCACATCTGCACGCAGTATTCAAGATGTGGGCGTACCATGGATTTATATAGAGGCAACAGGATATTTTCTGTCGTATTCTCTATCCCTTTCTTAATGATTCCCAACATTCTGTTCACTTTTTGACTGCCGCTGCACATTGGGTGGATGATTTCAGAGAACTATCCACAGTGACTCCAACATCTCTTTCTTGAGTGGTAACGGCTAATTTAGACCCCATCATTTCATACGTATATTTGGGATTATGTTTTCCAATGTGAATTACTTTGCATTTATCAGCAGTGAATTTCATCTGCCATTTTGTTGCCCAGTCACCCAGTTTTGTGAGATCCCTTTGTAGCTCTTCGCAGTCTACCTGGGACTTAACTATCTTGAGTAGTTTTGTATCATCTGCAAATTTTCCCACCTCACTGTTTACCCCTTTTTCCAGATCACTTATGAATATGTTCCTCATTCTATTTTACACTTCCTTTGCCAGAGTTTCTGTTCCTTTCTATTTTCCGCACTAGGATTTAACTTCCACTATTTAAAGGAGGCCTTTTTGCCTCTCACTGCTTCTTTTACTTTGTTCTTTTTCGGTTCTCTTACTATGTTTTTTAATTTGGGATACATTTAAGTTGAGCCTCTATTATGGTGTCTTTAGAACATTTCCACGCAGCTTGCAGGGATTTCACTTTTGGTGCTGTACCTTTTAATTCCTGTTTAACTAATTTCCTAATTTTTGTGTAGTTCCCCTTTCTGAAATTACATGCTACCGTGTTGGGCTGCTGTGGTGTTTTCCCTGCCACCGGGATGTTACATTTCATTATATTCTGGTCACTATTATCAAGCGGTCCAGCTAAATTCACCTCTTGGACCAGATCCCGTGCTCATCTAGGACTAAATCAAGAATTGCCCCTCCCCTTGTGGGTTCCAGGACTGGCTGCTCCAAGAAGAAGTCATTTAAGGTGTCAAGAAACTTTATCTTCACATCGCATCCTGAGGTGATATGTACCCAGTCACTAGTTGAAATCCCTCATTATGATTGAGTTTTTTATTGTAATAGTTTCTCTAATCTGTCTGAGCACTTCACAGTCACTATCACCATCCTGGTCAGGTGTCAGTAATGTATTCTTATTATTGGAGCATGGAATTACTATCGCTAGAGATTCTATGGTACAGTTTGGTTCATTTAGGGTTTTTACTTCATTTGATTCTACGCTTTCTTTCACATATAGTGCCACTCCCCCACCAGCACGACCTGTTTTGGCCTTCTGATATATTTTGTACCCTGGTATTACTGTGTCCCATTGATTAGCCTCATTCCACCAAGCTTCTGTGATGCCTGTTATATCAATAGCCTCATTTAATACGAGGCACTCTAGTTCACCCATCTTATTATTTAGGCTTCTAGCATTGGGCTATAAGCACTTTAAAAATGTGTCACTTTTTAGCTCTCTGAGGCACACACAGAATTCATAACAATATTACAGAAAATTCCCACTTGGTCACACCTGCCTCGGTGAGATCACAATATAATCCTGCATATAAAATGGACAAACAGTACCCAACTCACCCACGCCTGCAGGACAGGAGGCTGCGTCCCAAAGACATCCCCTGCACGTTACCCCATCACGGGGAGAGGGGTTCCTCCCCACACTGTGGAAAAGGCCAGATGATCCTGTGTGATCCATGAGTGACCAGAGCCTCCGCCACATGGGGTCAGATTCTCAGCGGGGGTAAATCAGGGGTGCACAAAAGCAACCCTGATTTATACCACCAGATCCAACCCCATATCTGATCTTGCACTGGCACGGATAAATGGAATAGTCAAGTGCTTGGCCGCAATTTGGTTCATTATCTCGTTACGCAATATACTCAAGAGACCAAATAACCAACGTCGGGCACTTTTATTAATATGCTACGGGAAAAAGGTTCTCCCGTGCAGCCGGTGTTCCATTCGCCTTAGGCAGAAGGGGTGCTCCCCAGGTTGCAGATTTCAGCTGGCGTTATTTATATGATTTACCGAGTTACATGTCTCTTTGCACTAAAATCCAACCCCGTGCCCCAGTTCCGTACTTTGGCGCTCTGTTCCTTCCCAAGTGCAGAGCCGCGAAGGGATTTCCTGAGCTTCTACCATGAGAGAGAACGACAGCATCTTGATTGCAGACAAGTGTCCTGTCTGCTTGCACCAACTGCTGATTTCAGCCAATGCCGGGTGTGATGGGGTATTTAGCAAAAATGAACAAGATCAGGAGGGTAGAGGTCAGTACCATATTTGTGCTTAATATTGTTGGTGCTTAGTGCATACCGACATAGAACTATGGTGTGGATCATTTCGCCTTCCTCAGCGTGGGGCACAGCTAGGGTGACCAGATGTCCCTATTTTATAGGGACAGACCTGATATTTGGGGCTTTTTCTTATATAGGCTCCTAGTACCCCCCACCCCCATCCCGATTTTTCACACTTGCTATCTGGTCACCCTAGGCACAGGTCACTTGCTGGAAGATTCTCTGCACCTTGAAGTCTTTAAACCATGATTTGAGGACTTCAATGGCTCAGACATAGGTGTGATACAGGAGTGGGTGGGTGAGATTCTGTGGCCTGCATTGTGCAGGAGGTCAGACTAGATGATCATAATGGTCCCTTCGGACCTTAAAGTCTATGATTCTATGATACCTGTTATTATGATATATATTTATATGCTAGCCAGCCTATATTAGTCAACACTGGGCATTTTGGCATATCAGCTCCATTGATGGTAGCTAATGTTGTAGGAAGAGAGCCTGAGATATATAAGCCCTTTTCACAGAGGGGGGAGGGATAGCTCAGTGGTTTGAGCATTGGCCTGCTAAACCCAGGGTTGTGAGTTCAATTCTTGAGGGGGCCACTTAGGGATCTGGGGCAAAATCAGTACTTGGTCCTGCTAGTGAAGGCAGGGAGCTGGACTCAATGACCTTTCAAGGTCCCTTCCAGTTCTAGGAGATGGGATATCTCCTTTATAAAAATATATATATATATATATAAAGCAAAGTTAGCAAACATCAGGCATTCACGCAAACACATTCCAGAAGAGGGGTACCAGACCATCCCAACATCGAGTGGTACCAGACCATCCCGATATCAAGGATGGTACAAAAACATTGCCCAAGGATAACAGGAACACGCTGACCCCTCCTAAAAGATACGGTCAGGATCACAGCGTGATGAATAAAGAGGTTTTGATCGAACCAACATGTACAAGGAGAAGGATGATAACTAGCCACATCAGGGGGCCGTAACTAATGATGTCAGAGGAGCAGTACGTAACTTGTTTGCATCAGAGTATAAAGAGGTATCCTTGAGAGAGTGTCCTGGTCCAGCCAAGGGGGAAATGGAAAGTCCTGGCATTCACTGAGCTGAAGAGATACCTTTGTAGAGTCTGCCAGGTGCTTTGTCGACAAAAACCTGGCCTGGTGCCTTCATTCCTTAACGGATCTTGTGGTCATTGGGCGGTTCGCTCGCAGCCTGCCGTGCCGGCTGTCTGGGCAGAGCTGGGGGCAGCACACAAGGAGAACACACACATGCAGACGAACGTCTGACCACAGCCGCTACCAGCTGCCTGCTCTACTGAAGTGGTACCAGTCTCCTGCCCACATTCCTTTCCTCCCTCGCGCATGTCACCAGCTGAGGGACCAAATTAAAAGCCTTGTTCTATTTCATCTGCAGATCGCACTCAATGCATCCTACCGTCTCAACAAGCAAAGACCCCAAAGGCCTAACACACGTATTTCAGAGGCCTCTATCACCTTGGGGTTTTATCCTTTAGGCCCCTTCCAATGCCTCTGGAGAGATACAGGGGCAGGCAGCCGGTCACCCTGCAACTGACACCAAGCACGTGCGGGACAATAGCTTGAGCCCTTGGTGCATGCAGCCACCTCTGGGGTGGAGCGGAGGAGGGAAAGTGTCTGCCGGTCAGCAGAGCAAACTCCTCATTTCTAGAGAACGCCTTTCCATTGTTGACACCTCTGCAGTGCAGACAAGGACCCGGAGCGCTGCGCTTTTTCCTGAAAGACCCTCCCCCACACACAGCCGATAGCACACAGGGCCTGGGGTGGGGAGGAAGGGCGGAGGACCAGCGATTCCTCAGGCTTTTCCAAAGAGCTCACCTCCCCTTCCTTTGCACCCCCACCACCGCCCCCTGCACATCGAGGGGGGGCTTCCCACGAGCCGCTGCTGTTCCCAAAAGGATCCAGACAGCGCGGGTGGAGGATGGGGTGGGAGCCGGGCCTCTCGGAGCCTCCTGGTTCTCAGGGGTTAAAATCAGCTGCTTGCCGCTGGTTCGAATCCCCATTCGCAGCTGACGGACCAGAAAAGGCAAAGGGCATTTCATCGGGAGCAACGGCCGCCCACTGCCGCTGGACAAGGGACATCTTTGTGCTCGGCCAGCGCGAGGCTCCGACGGCACACAATGCGGGGGACTGTCTCCTGGGCAGATGGCTTGCATCTCGAATGGACCGCTTGCCTCATGGCCCTTGACTCGGGCCCAGAGCCCTGATGGCTCTGATCTGGTGCCTGATTTGAGAGCAGCTTGGCTGGGTGCCCTGTTTGGGAGGATCACAACAGGATTAAACTGCAGATCTCGCAGGCCAGGCTAGTTCCTGGGAAATACAGACTCCTCGCCGGCGCCTGGGATTTCATAGTGTTAGGCCCTGTGACACTGGAGTTTGTTCCTGGCACAGGGAGAAGGGAATGGAATTGAGGACTGGGGGAGGGGTGGAGGAGGGCGGGGACTGTCAGTCATACTCCTGGAAATTAGCCGGATGTATTATAGAATCGTAGAATATCAGGGCTGGAAGGGACCTCAGGAGGTATCTAGTGATCCAACCCCCTGCTCAAAGCAGGACCAACCCCAACTAAATCATCCCAGCCAGGGCTTTGTCAAGCCTGACCTTAAAAACCTCTAAGGATGGAGATTCCACCACCTCCCTAGGGAACCCATTCCAGTGCTTCACCACCCTCCTAGTGAAATAGTGTTTCCTAATATCCAACCTAAACCTCCCCCACTGCAACTTGAGACCATTGCTGCTTGTTCTGTCATCTGCTACCACTGAGAACAGCCGAGCTCCATCCTCTTTGGAACCCCCCTTCAGGTAGTTGAAGGCTGCTATCAAATCCCACCGCACTCTTCTCTTCTGCAGACTAAATAACACCAGTTCCCTCAGCCTCTCCTCATAAGTCATATGCTCCAGCCCCCTAATCATTTGTGTTGCCCTCTGCTGGACTCTCCAATTTGTCCACATCCCTTCTGTAGTGGGGGGCCCAAAACTGGAAACAATACTCCAGGTGTGGCCTCACCAGTGCCCAATAGAGGGGAATAATCACTTCCCTCGATCTGCTGGCAATGCTCCTACTAATACAGCCCAATATGCCATTGGCCTTCTTGGTAACAAGGGCACACTGCTGACTCATATCCAGCTTCTCGTCCACTGTAATCCCCAGGTCCTTTTCTGCAGAACCTCTGCTTAGCCAGTCAGTCCCCAGCCTGTAGCGGTGCCTGGGATTCTTCCGTCCTAAGTGCAGGACTCTGCACTTGTCTTTGTTGAACCTCATCAGATTTCTTTTGGCCCAATCCTCCAATGTGTCTAGGTCCCTCTGGACCCTATCCCTGCCCTCCAGCTCTCCCCACAGCTTAGTGTCATCTGCGAACTTGCTGAGGGTGCAATTCATCCCATCATCCAGATCATTAATAAACATGCTGAACAAAACCGGCCCCAGGACCGACCCTTGGGGCACTCCGCTTCATACCGGCTGCCAACTAGACATCGAGCCATTGATCACTACCCGTTGAGACCGACAATCTAGCCAGCTTTCTATCCACTGTATAGTATTATCAGTCTCAGTATTCTAGCTCTGCCACGGCTCGGCCTATTGTTACCGCTGCCACTGACCTTGGCAAGTCACTGCGCCATCCCGTGCCTCAGTTTCCCTGCAAATGAGTGGCCTCCTCCCCAAGTGCCCCCTCGTGGCCTTGTTCTCACCATGCCCCAGGTGTCCTGCTCTGTCCTCTCCTGTCCCTCAGTCAGGACGTTATTCATTCATAAAACCGGTTACCCCAATAACTGGCTAATTAACAGTTAAGATGCTTGTTAAGAGCCATAGCTGTTCAGTCAGCTGCCTTTGTAAGTTTCACTATCAATCCAATTCCTGCTTAAATCACTGAGACTTGCCCTGTTTCAGGATTGTAACGTCTGTTCACCATTTATTACACTTGCCTACAGTGGAACTTCTGTTCACTGTTTGCCATATTGTAATTCAAACCCCATTTTAAAACGCTTACTCTGTTTTGTAAGGGCTTGCTGCAACCTTCATTTTTGCAAACCCTGCTGTAATCTTATTAGTTTGGTTTAGATGTGTGAATGAGGTATGTATGGATGATGGAATCAACCTCCAGCCCCAGCCTGTCCTGATTAGAGTTCAAACACCAACGGCTGAAGATGCAGACAAGAGCCCTAACAAAGCAAGAAGAATCCACCCTAAAAAGAAAAGGTACAATAGAAGGAAAATCAGACTCGCTTCGAGTCTGAAAGTCATGTCTGCAATTGACGGGTGATCAATCACCAAACCTGGAGGCAGCGTGACACAGCAAGACCTATAGACTCTGGATTCAAACTAAAGCCTACAAAAAGGATGGGCGAGATGGAAAACTTTGGAGGAGGGTAACATTCTGCTGCCAACATGGAAGGGCATCGGTGCATGCCCAACAGAGACCCAGCTCGTCCTTGTGCCCGGCTTTCCTGGCCAGTTAGCCGCCACAAGCTACGAACCCAAGCTGCAAACTCAAGCCACAGACTCAAACAGGACTGGTAACTATGCAGCAGCGGCAGAACATCTGATGGGCGTGTGTGTGTGTGTGTGTGTGTGTGTGTGTAGGTATTAGGTATAATGTGTGTGTAGAAGGATGAAGATATTAGTTATTGGTCATAAATCAAATTGTTATCATAATAAATGTGGCATCTGTATCTTGTCCCCTTTAATAAGATCCTGCTAGTTTTTATTGGTATAACACGGTCATTTCTGGTGTCCGATTTGTGTCCATTTATTCTTTTGCGGAGGGACTGTCCGGTTTGGCCAATGTACATGGCAGAGGGGCATTGCTGGCACATGATGGCATATATCACATTGGTAGACGTGCAAGCGAATGAGCCCTTGATGGTGTGGTTGGGTCCTCTGATGGTGTTGCTAAAGTAGATATGGGGACAGAGTAGGCAACGAGGTTTGCTGCAGGGATTGGTTCCTGGGTTGGTGTTTCAGTGGTGTGGTGTGTAGTTGCTGGTGAGTATTTGCTTCAGGTTGGGGGGTTGTCTGTAAGCGAGCACTGGCCTGCCTCCCAAGGTCTGTGAGAGTGAGGGATCGTTTTCCAGGGTAAAGGTTGTAAAATTAATCTGCAAATTTAACACCATGAATTTGGGCTGGAATAGGGACTGGGAGTGGCTGGCTCATTGCAAAGGCAACTCTCCCTCTCCTGGAATTGAGGCCTCCTCATCTCTTATTGGGAGTGGACTATATCCACCCTGATCGGATCGGCCCTGTCAACACTGGTTCTCCACTTGTGAGGTGACGCCCGTCTCTTCCTGTGTCAGTACATAATGCCTGCAGCTGCTGTCCCTTTCACTCCAAGCATCTGAAGAAGTGGGTTTTTTACTCACGAAAGCTTATGCCCAAATCAATCTGTTGGTCTTTAAGGTGCCACCGGACTCCTGGCTAGTTTGGTCCCTGTTTCCAACCCAGGTTTCTGGCAGGGACTGTGTGTGTGTGGGGGGGGTGATCCCGTCTCCTCCATCCGTGCCCCCAGTTATAGCCCAATACAAGGTGCCACTTGCTTTCTAACCCCCCTCTCCCACCGTCCCTGTCATCCTGACACACACCCCCAAGTCCTTTGTCTTGGGATTTCTTTGTCTCAGCTGGTCCCCCTCCCCCTGGCTCCCCAGGGCGCAGGATGCGGGGGGGTTGGGGAACGGCGAAGTGGGGGGCATCTCTGTGCGAGACAAAGGCGACCCCCCCCCTACACACACAGACACAAGCTGCTGCAGCCGCCATTCCCACCTCGAGCCAGCGGGGGCGCCCTCCGCATACCAGGCTCCCGACGGCCCCCGCCAGCCCGGTCCAGCGCGCTAGAGCCGGAGCGGGGTCCGGGGTGTGTGTGTGTGTGCCGGGGGGGGGGGCGCCCGAAGATGTGACCATGGGAGGCGTGGCGGGGAGATGCGCTGGGCAGCCAGGTAGGCTGGGGGGGGCGAGGGGGGGAGCTGGCCAGCACTTCAGCAGCGCTGCTCCGACAGCGGAGCCGGGGGGGGGGTGGTACTGCGGGGGGGGGGGGGGCGATAGGGCATCGCGATCCCGCCCGCCCCCCCCTTTCCCTGTCGCGGTGCCGATGGGGCAGGGGGGCCGTGCCAATGTCGCGCAGCGCGGGGGTGATTTATAGCGCTGCGGCTTGCGCCCCCCCACCCCCACCCCCCAGGTGCGCGGGACCGGCCGGGGGCGCAGCGCGGGGATGGGGGAGGAATGGGGGGGTCGGGATCAGGATCAGCCCGTTGTCTGCGGACACCCCGGCCCGGCCCCGAGGAGGTTCTGCATGAGCCGGGGGCGGGGGGTGATTTGCGCCCCCCCTCCCCCCCCCCCGCAGCTGCAGCCATGTTCTGCGCCGCGCTCCGGCCCCTCCGCACGGAGCGAGGGGGGCTGGGGGGGGCTGACAGCCTGGGGCGCAGCTGTGCCAAATCCCCCCCCCTCCGGGGCTCTGCAGCCGCCCCGGGAACTGCGGATCATTGGACCCCTGCGGCGGCGTCCATCACCGCAGCGTCTGGGCGCCCTGGGCAGAGCGCGGATGAAAGGGCCAGTTGCCCTCCTGTCCGGCAGGCCGCCCCCGGCCACCCCAGCGATCTAGCGAGTCCCCGGCCTGGCAAAGGCCGGGGGTGATGGTGCCCGGGCGCCTGGTGCCCACGGGTGGGGGTCAGGCCCCAACAGCCAAGGCCATCGCTGGGCTCAGAGCCGCCGACTTCCTCTAGGCCCAGGGGGTCCTCGACCTCCGACTCCACCCTTCCCCCCAAGCGGCCACCCCCTCCCTTCCCCTTCCCACTGTGCCCCATCCCCACTCCACCCTTCCCCCAAGCCACCACCCCCGCCCTGCTCCTTCCCACCCTGCCCCATCCCCACTCCACCCTTCTCCCAAGCCGCCACCCCTGCCCTGCTCCTTCCCACCCTGCCCCATCCCCACTCCACCCTTCCCCCAAGCCACCACCCCCGCCCTGCCCCTTCCCACCCTGCCCCATCCCCACTCCACCCTTCCCCCAAGCCACCACCCCGCCCTCCCCTTCCCATCCTGCCCCATCCCCACTCCACCTTTCCCCCAAACCCCCGCCCCCGCCCTGCCCCATCCCCACTCCACCCTTCCCCCAAGCCGCCACCCACGCCCTGCCCCTTCCCACCCTGCCCCATCCCCACTCCACCCTTCCCCCAAGCCCTCACTTCTGCCCTGCCTCTTCCTGCCCCATCTCCACTACACCCTTCCTCCAAGCCGCCACCCCCACCCTGCCCCTTCCCACCCTGCCCCATCCCCACTCCACCCTTCCCCCAAGCCACCCCCCCCCCGCCGCTTCCCACCCTGCCCCATCCCCACTCCACCCTGCCCCCAAGCCCTCTGTGACGAACTGGGACTGTTCTTAATGTGGTCTTTGAATGCTGAGTGGGGAGTGTTGGCTGGGAAGGCAGGGGAGTGTGGCTAGGATGGTCTGCATTGGGGGATGGGAGACTGACCGAGGGAGAATACCTGAGCATGTAACATGAGAACCCAGGAAGGGGTTAGAGGCCAGGTGACACCTTGGCCCGGGAAATTGAACAAAGGCTGTGGGAGGGGTCACTGGAGGGGGAGTTTCAGAGCTGGCTGGTGGAATGGCTGGGAGGCAGACGGGGCTCTGACTCCCCAAGGGGCTGTGGTGACCTGGGACCCCAAGATGCACCTAATTGAGGGGGATCCTGTTGTCGGTGCCTGCAAGACCTGTCTTGGACTGTGTTACTGTCGTCTAAATAAACCTTCTGCTTTACTGGCTGGCTGAGAGTCGCAGTGAATCGGAGGAAGCCGGGGGTGCAGGGCCTCGTGTCCCCCCACACTCCGTGACAACTGGTGGTAGCGGTGGGATCTACTGCACCCCGTGGACGGCGCTTCCTGCAGTAAGTGACTGGGGAGCAGTAAAACGAAGGGGGATTGACGGGGACCAGGCGTGCTGAAGAGTGAGAGAGAGACGGTTATTACCCCTGGGAGTGTGTGACCAGCGAGAAGGACTGTTGCAGTAACAGGGTCCCCCGGGGGATCACAGCGAGCGGTCCCGGGGCGGAGGAGTCTGCAGCTCGACCCTGGCAGAGAGGTGGTGACCTAAAGAAGGGCTGGCGCACTAGGGGTCCCCCTGGAACGGTGGAAAGCGGAGAGCACAGGCCGGCGAGTGGCCAGCAGGATGGATGCTAAACGCCTCAAGAGCGACGTGGTGGAGCTGTGCAGGAAGAGGGGGCTGCGCATTGGGAGGCTCACCAAAGAACAGCTCATTGCCCAGCTGGAGGAGAGGGATCGCTTGGATGAACCGAGCCCTGTCCCTGAGGGAAGCCGCCCGGCGGATGCAGCGTGGGCCCTGGGGCCTGACCTGGCTGGGAGGGGTCAGACTGCTGCCGAGGACATCCCGAGACCCTGCCTACCTATACCTAGGGGAGGGGTTGGGGAAGCCCAGCGAATACCGAGGGCCCCCTGGCCCCGGCGGCCAGCAGGGGATCGTCCCGGCAGAGCTCCCCGTCCCGGGAGCGGATGCGACTGGAATGCGACAGGGAGCTGAGACTGAAAGAGCTCGAGTTAAGGCAGCAAGAACTGAAGCAGGAGCAGGAAGAGAAGGAGAAACAACGTCAGCATGAGCTGGAACTGGCCAGGCTGAGGAGCAGTGGGGCCCCGGCTGCGGTGAGCGAGGGGGGACCCAAGACTGCAAAGAGCTTTGATAAGTGCTTCCTGGCCCAGCGTGAGGAGGGGGAGGACATGGATACCTTCCTGACGGCCTTTGAGAATACCTGCGAGCTGCTCCAGGTTGACCCTGCAGACAGGCTCCAATTTCTCATCCCCTCACTGGACTCCACAGCCATGGAGGTGTACAGCCGACTGAAAGGGGTGGAGACAGGGGACTACGAACTGTTTGGGCTGACCCCTGAGATGTACTGGAAAAGGTTCCAGAATCAGCGTAAAACCCGTGAGGTCACATACCTACAACTAGCCAACCGGGCGCAGGGGTATGCCCGCAAGTGGACAGCTGGGGCCCAAACTATAGAGGACCTGCTTGACCTATTTGTACTGGAGCACGTGTATGAGCAGTGCCCATCCGACCTGAGGCGATGGTTGATGGACCAAAAGCCAGAGAACCCACAGCATGCAGGCCAGCTGGCCGACGAGTTTGTGAACAGTCGGGCAGGGGATAACAGGGAGGAGTCCCAAAGGAACAGTCCCACCGCAACGCAGAGAGAGGGTCACCATGGGACCTCCCAGCGGAGAAATATGGAGAACGCCCACTAAAGGGGAACATTCAGCGTCAGGTCTACCCGACCAGCTCGAGGGGACCCACGGGACATGGGCTGCTATCACTGTGGCCAGAGAGGCCACATACGGGTCCAGTGCCCCAGGCTCAGGGACAGACTGAGCAGACCGAACCCACAGAGGGTTGACTGGGTAGAGACCCAGCCGGGCGAGGGGCAGCGTTCCCAGGCAAGGGGGGCTGGCAGCGTACCACCTGCTAAGGAGGGAGGAGAGCTCCAAGCCAGCTCCTCTGGGGGGCTGGATGCTCCAGACTCAGGGTTTTGGATTTACAGGGTAGGCGCGGGACGGTCCCTGCGGAGCGAGTACCTTGTTCCCCTGGAGGTGGATGGGAGGAAGGTCAATGGATACTGGGATACGGGCGCAGAGGTGACGCTGGCCCGGCCCGAGGTGGTGGCCCCTGATTGGGTGGTGCCCAACACCTACCTGACCCTGACGGGGGTGGGTGGGACCCCAGTCAAAGTCAAAGTGCCCATGGCGAAGGTACACCTGAAGTGGGGGGCCAAGGAGGGCCCCAAGGACGTGGGGGTACACCCGTATTTGCCCACTGAGGTGTTGATGGGGGGGGACCTGAAGTACTGGCCAAGCAACCCCCATGCTGCCCTAGTTGTGACCTGTAGTCAAAACCGCTGAGGGGCACTACGCCCTGACAATGGGGAGGGTGCCTTGCCCGAGGCACAGAACCCTAACCTGGTGGGGAGGGAACGCCCAGGGACGCGGCTCAAGGAGGCTGCAGCTTCGGACCCAGCGGGCGAGAAAGAGCAGGTGGCCATCCCCGTCCCAGCTGCTGAGTTCCAGGCCGAGTTGCAGAGAGATCCCTCCTTGCGGAAGATAAGGGACCTAGCCGACCTCAATGCGGTACAGACCATGGGACGAGGTGGCCGGAAAAGGTTCCTGTGGGAGAAGGGGTTTCTGTACCGAGAATGGGCTCCCCCAGGGGAAATGGAGTCAGGGGGGATCAGGAGGCAGCTGGTGGTACCCCAGAAGTATCGCCGCCAGCTGCTGTGCCAGGCCCATGACATTCCCCTCTCAGGGCACCAGGGAACCTGGCGTACCCAGCAGAGGCTGCTACGGACACCTGCCCGCACCAGCCCGTCTCCAGCCAGCCCCGCACCCCCTGCCTGCACCAGCCCCTGTCTCCAGGAGGGAGGAGGAGGGGGCACGTAGCAGGGCCTTTTTGAATAGTTCGTAGTCCCCTTTCTCTGCCTCTCCCAGTTGGCGGTACAATGCCACGGCTTTGGGGTCCAGTAAGGGGGTAAGGACCCGGAGTCTGTCCGCGGGATCAACCCGGTGCAGCTCGCAGGCCGTCTCAAAGGCCTCCAGGAAGTCATCCATGTCCTCCCCCTCCTTGTACGGGGCCATGATGCACTTATCAAAGCTCCGTGCAGTCCTGGGTCCCCCCTCACTCACCGCAGCCGGGGGTTCGCTGCCCTTCAATCTCGCCAGTTCCAGGTCATGCTGACGCTGTCTCTCATTCTCCTGTCTCTGTCTCTCTTCATGCTGACGCTGTCTCTCATTCTCCTGTCTCTGTCTCTCTTTCTCCTCCCGTTCATGCTGACGCTGTCTCTGTTGTTCACGATCCTCCAGCTCTCTCAGTTTTAGCTCTTTCTCCCATTCCAGCCAATTCCGCTCCCCGGATGCCGAGCGTCGCCGGGAGGATCCTCTGCTGGCCGGCGAGCTTCGCCGGGGGGATCCCCTGCTGGCCGGGGGGGCCACGGCGCCTTCGGTATTTGCTGGGCTCCTCCCCACCCTTCCCCTAGGCATAGGAAGGAGGGGTCTCGGGACGCCCTCAGCAGCCGGCTGACCACTCCCAGCTGGGACAGACACTGGTGCCTGCGCTGCATTTGCCAGGCTGCTTCCCTGAGACACAGGGATCAGTTCATTCGCGCGATCTTCCGCCTCCAGCCGGGCAATGAGCTGTTCTTTGGTGAGCCTCCCAATGCGCAGTCGCCTCTGCTTGCACAGCTCCACCAGGTCGCTCTTAAGCCGCTTGGCATACATCTTCCTGCTGGCCACTCACCGGCCTGTGTGCTCACAGCTCCCCACAGTTCCCAGGGGGACCCCTAGTGTGCCAGCCCTTCTCGAGGTCACCGCCTCTCTGCCAGGGTCGAGCTGCAGACTCCTCCGCCCCTGGGACCACTCGCTGCGATCCCCCTGTTACTGCAAAAGTCCTTCTCGCTGGTCACACACTCCCAGGGGTAATAACCGTCTCTCTCCCACTCTTCAGCATGCATGGTCCCCGTCAATCCCCCTTCGTTTTACTGCTCCCCAGTCACTTACTGCAGGAAGCGCCGTCCACGGGGTGCAGTAGATCCCACCGCTATCACCAGTTGTCACGGAGTATTGGGGGACTCAGGGCCCTGCACCCCCGGCTTCCTGCGATTCACCATGACTCTCAGCCAGCCAGTAAAGCAGAAGGTTTATTTGGATGACAGGAATACAGTCCAAGACAGGTCTTGCAGGCACAGACAACAGGGCCCCCCTCAGTTAGGTCCAGCTTGGGGTCCCAGGGCATGCCAGCCCACCCCCCTTGGGGGGTCAGAGCCATCCCTGCCTCCCAGCCATCTCTCCAGCCTGCTTCCAGCCCTCTGCCTTCAGCCACCCCTCCCACAGCCTTTGTTCAGTTTCCCGGGCCCCGGAGTCACCTGACCTCCAACCCCCTCCTGGGTTCTCATGTTACAAGCTCAGGTATGTTCCCTCCGGCCGACTCCCATCATCCGATGCAGACCATCCTAGTCACACTCCCCTGTCAGCATTCCCACACCCCAGCAAGAACAGTCCCAGTTCGTCACAGCAGGGCAGGGGGTGCAGCAGGGGCTGGCCGCGGGCAGGGGGCGCGGGGCTGGCTGGAGACGGGCTGGTGCGGGCAGGGCAGGGGGCGCGGGGCTGGCTGGAGACAGGGGCTGGCTGCGGGCAGGGGGCGTGGGGCTGGCTGGAGACAGGGGCTGGCTGCGGGCAGGGCAGCGGGTAGCAGCAGCAACCTGGGGCTTGGGGGCTATTTAAAGGGCCCGGGGCTCCCCTGCTTCTACCACCCTGGCCCTTTAAATAGCCGCGGGAGCCCTGGGGAAGCGGCGGGGCTCCCGCGGCTATTTGAAGGACGGGGCGGCAGAGGCAGCTGGAGCTAGGGTGACCAGATGTCCCAATTTTATAGGGACAGTCCCGTTTTTTGGGTCTTTTCCTTATATAGGCTCCTATTACCCCCCACCCCCGTCCCGATTTTTCACATTTGTTGTCTGGTCACCCTAGCTGGAGCCCTGGCCCTTTAAATAGCCCCCGGAGCCCCCACTACCCCAGGGCTCTGGGGGCTATTTAAGGGGCCCGGGCAGGGCCGGCTTTAGGCTGATTCAACCGATTCTCCTCTTTAGGGCGCGGGGCCCTCTTAGGCGCGGGGCCCGATTCAGGGGAATTGGTTGAATTGGCCTAAAGCCGGCCCTGTCCACGGGAACGGGGGTAGGTTCGAACTTCCCCGGGTCACTGGCTGAAGATGCACCTAATGGGGGGGATCCTGTTGTCTGTGTCTGCAAGACCTGTCTTGGACTGTGTTCCTGTCGTCTAAATAAACCTTCTGCTTTACTGGCTGGCTGGGAGTCATGGTGAATCGCAGGAAGCCGGGGGTGCAGGGCCTGGTGTCCCCCCACACTCCGTGACACCCTCACTTCTGCCCTGCCTCTTCCTGCCCCATCCCCACTCCACCCTTCCCCCAAGCCGCCACCCCCTCCCTGCCCCTTCCCACCCTGCCCCATCCCCACTCCACCCTTCCCCCAAGCCGCCACCCCACCCTGCCCCTTCCCCACTCCATCCTTCCCCCAAGCCACCACCCCACCCTGCCCCTTCCCCACTCCATCCTTCCCCCAAGCCACCACCCCACCCTGCCTCTTCCCCACTCCATCCTTCCCCCAAGCCACCACCCCACCCTGCCTCTTCCCCACTCCACCCTTCCCCCAAGCCGCCACCCCCGCCCTGCCCCTTCCCCACTCCATCCTTCCCCCAAGCCACCACCCCACCCTGCCTCTTCCCCACTCCATCCTTCCCCCAAGCCACCACCCCACCCTGCCTCTTCCCCACTCCACCCTTCCCCCAAGCCGCCACCCCCGCCCTGCCCCTTCCCACCCTGCCCCATCCCCACTCCACCCTTCCCCCAAGCCGCCACCCCGCCCTCCCCTTCCCACCCTGCCCCTTCCCCACTCCATCCTTCCCCCAAGCCGCCACCCCACCCTGCCCCTTCCCCACTCCATCCTTCCCCCAAGCCGCCACCTCACCCTGCCCCTTCCCCACTTCATCCTTCCCCCAAGCCACCACCCCACCCTGCCCCTTCCCCACTCCATCCTTTCCCCAAGCCACCACTCCACCCTTCCCCCAAGCCACCACCCCGCCCTGCCTTTTCCTGCCCCATCCTCACTCCACCCTTCCCCCAAGCCCTCACTTCTGCCCTGCCTCTTCCTGCCCCATACCCACTCCACCCTTCCCCCAAGACCCCATCCCACCCTGCCCCATACCCACTCCACCCTTCCCCCAAGCCTTCACTTCTGCCCTGCCCCATCCCCACTCCACCCTTCCCCTCAAGCCGCCACTCCCGCCCTGCCCCTTCCCACCTTGCCCCTGTCCCTGCCCCTGTCCCACCTCATCCCCCCCACCTCTTCCTGCCCCCGCTTCTCCCCCTTTCCCCCAGTGCCTCCTGCATGCAGCTAAACAGCTGATCATGGCAGGCAGGAGGCACTGGACGGGAGGGAGAAGGAGGGGCTGACCGGTCGGGCACCTGGGCGGGTGGGAGGCACTGGGGGAAAAGGGGAGGTGCTGATCCGTGGGGCTGCCGGTGGGTGCTGAGCACCCACAATTTTTTTTCCCATGGGTGCTCCAGCCCCGGAGAACCCACGGAGTCAGCACCTATGGGCCTATCTACCTATGACCCAGCCCTCCAGACGGCCGTCTCCACACAGACCCCTCAGTATTTACCCCCAGCCTCTCGTCTGGCCCGGGGCACCCTGCGCAGAGTGGGCTCCCCTGGGGTTGGACACCTTGCCTGGGAGTGGGGGTGGGGGCATTCAGATTGGCTTGTTTCACTCCCTTGCCCACCGTCTCCCCGCACCCCCAGGGCCTGTCACTGTCTCCCCTCTGCCAGCTCTGTCCCCCTCGCCCTCCCGGTGCTGCTAACTCTGAGGGGGAAGCAGCCCCCGCGGCCCCTCTTCCCTGCAAAGTGCTGCCGGCTCCCCAGTGAACCGGCTGCTCGGGCAGGAGGGAAGGGGGATGTCGATAGGAGAGGGGCAGGGGCCCAACATCACCCTCGGGCCTCCCCGAGGTGCCCCTATGCCTGCCCCAGCTGAGGGAGTCACGTAGCAGTACTCCACCTGCCAGGCCCGGGTGTCACTGGGCACCGCTGAGGGCCATTCAGGCTGGCTAAGGGCCCCTCTTGGCTGGGCGATTGGGACAGCGGGCCCCATGCCAATTCCAATAGTGTCAACAGAGAACAATGAAACTCTTAAGTATTTTTCTCTGGCTGGCCACGGGGCCGGAGAGTGGAGAGGCATTTTATAGGCAGGGAAAACAGACAACAGGGGAGATTGGCACCGGGTGGGTGGGGCTCTGGCAGGCAGGGGTAATGGGGATGGGGGGGACTCTGGCCAGCAGGGGTAATGGGGGGGGCCTCCGGAAGACGGGGTGATGGACAGTGGGGGTTTCTGGCAGGCAGGGGAGACGGGCACTGGGGGGGCCTCCGGAAGACAGGGGAAATTGGCATGGGGAGGGCTCAGGCTGGCAGAGGAGATGGGCATGGAGAGGGGGCCTAGGAGAGACTTATGCTGCAAAAAGCCCCAGTCAAGACGCGCCTCCAAGTTGGGGGTCCAGTCCCTGGCTCGTCCCCGCTGCGCAGGGCCAGGTCTGCCAGGGCCCCTGTTGGAAGGGAAGGGTTCGCAGTGCCCTGGGCTCCCCAGGCTCCCCGCTCCTGCCAGGACTGGCACCAGCTTGGTCCCACCCCGAGGACGGGCACTAGATCCCTAGGGCAGGGTAGCCCAGGCTGGGCTTTCCCGGCCCCCCCGCCTCTGCCCCACAGCTATACCCGCTGCCCTCCTGGAGCCTGGAGAAGGGGGTGTGGGGCAGAGCTGGGTGGGATCCCCTGATTCTGTCCATTCTTCAGTGCCTCCCTGTGTCTCCGTCACCCCAGGCTGGTGCCACCCTACCCGTGGGAGCCGTGAGGGTCTCCAGATGAGACGGGGGAGTCTCCGTGCCTGGCCCTAGAAGAGCCCAGGAAGCGCCAGAGATCGGGAGCTGTGGGCTGAGCCGTGGGAGCCCCGCGTCACCCCCGAGGTGAGGCTTGCCGCGGGGGGAAGGGGGTGCAGCCATCACACCGGGTGCCAGGAGCACAGACCTGGGCGTTATCTCCTGGGCAGCAGTGGGGCAAGCTACCCCCCCCCCCCACACACACACACACACACACACCAGTGGGGTAAAATCAGGCTGAGTCCTCCCACTGCCATCCCACAATGCACTGCTCCTTCATCCGCTCCCCTCTCCATGCCTCATCCACCTGGGGAGAGGCATAGGCAGGCAGTGAATTGTGGGATAGGTTGGAGGGGGTTGAACCCACGCTCCCACAATTCCAGCCAGCATCCCACAATGCACTGCCAAAGCTTCCCACCAGGTAGCGAGCAGGATGCCGGGACACTTGTCTGCCGTGCCCGCTGCTGGGTGGGCGCCAGCGTGGGGAGAGCACCGGGAACGCCCCCAGAGCGCTGTGCCCACATGTCCTGGCATGTGCCGGGCCTGGCGCAGCGGGTGCTGCCTGCTGCCACAATGCCAATATACCAGTGCAGCTCCTGGCGAGAGACAAGCCCTCAAGTCCCCGTGGCCTAGTCAGGCTTCTGGTCTCTTTGCCCGTTAGTGCCAACCCTGCCCTTTACAAAGCGGAGTGAAATCTGCTCCCCGTTCACAGCCACCAGCCCAAGCTGACTTCGAACCAGCCCCCCCTGCGACGGCAAAGCCCCCTATGCCG
Source organism: Malaclemys terrapin pileata (assembly GCF_027887155.1). Lineage (NCBI taxonomy): Eukaryota > Metazoa > Chordata > Testudines > Emydidae > Malaclemys > Malaclemys terrapin. The sequence goes on along the minus strand of NC_071527.1, from coordinate 3,833,205 downwards.
GCCTGCGTTGCTTGGAGCCGAACGCAGGTGCTCCAGACCGCCCAGCTGCCCAACCTGCTCTATTTACAGCCCTGGTGAAGTCCGGCTCTCCAAGCTCACACTCCTGCTGACCACAGTCTTGTGACTGCCTTGGGGCTCTGTTCACTTCCTGGGGGAGGGGAGCTATGGGTCTCTATGCTGCTTCCCTGAATAGATTTGAATTGCAAACGTCAGGTTTCGGCTCTGGGCCCTGGCCCAGCTGGAGGGGTCGGGAATGATGGATTTGCATAAAGTGGCCACGGTTGTTCGGCATCAGTCTTTTGCGCCTGAGTGTCGTCTGGTCTGCTGGGGGCTTGCCCCCCCTTCCCCCACATCATTGGTGCTGTGTGCCACCTGGCCGCTCCTCCCCAGAGCTGGCTGCGTTTCGGTACGTGGGAGGCAAGTGGAAGAGGGAAGGTCATTTCACCGGCGCGGTGTGGCTGGCGACGGGATGTGGCGAAGCCCCGAAAGCCGGCAGGACAAGGAATGGCACCAGGAATACGTTGAAATGGACCCACCTAAGAATCCTGCCCTCAAGGCCCCGCCCATGAGGGGTGTGGCCAGACTGCACTGCACTATGGGAATTCTCCTCTTCCCCCAGGTGCAGGTTACAGCTGCCCCGAGGCTGCTGTAACTTATACAGGGAGCCAAGCAGGGCCAGGCCGCCGGAGCATGAGGGTCTGGTCACCTGGGAGCCTGGTGCAGAGAGCGGAAGGAACGCTGTGCCTCTCTGTGTGCACGCCGTGCCCATCCCCCTGGCCTCTGGGCACCTCGGATTCTCGCTGTCTTTTAAAGCCCAGCAGCGGCTCTCGGAGGCCGGCGAGAAGGGAGCACGGCTCCTTGCAGGGGTTGTGCCCACCTCCTGGGGCAGGACCCAGCCCCCCCCCCAGCCCCTGGGCCCGTCACTCATCCAGCAATGCGGGAAGGGCCAGGTGGTCCTGATCTCAAACTGATACCCTCCTGCATTAGGTGCCTTTGTATTGCAATAGTACCCAGTGGGCATCCAGGCTTCGTTGTGCCGGGCACTGAGCAGACCAAGAGGAAGGCACAGGCCCTGCCCTTTGGTATGGTAGGTGGGCCCCTGGCCTGGTCTGGCTGTTTTAACCCCAGCCACTGGAGGGGGGCTGGCAGTGAAGGCACTGTCAAGCCCCCCAAGGTACAGAGACGCACTGGCTGGTGTGGTGGGAATCTTTTGGGCAGTTGCCACAGAGGTAGCTTCAGATCTGGCCCCCACATGGGTCATCAGCTCCAGAAACTCCGGGGCGGGCGGGAGTGGGGGGGCAGGGATCCACCCGCCTCCTGCTGAGAGGGTCTCCCGCTTGCCCGTCGAGAGACCCTCACAAGCCGTGACCCAGATTCCCCGCGCACGCTCACCCGGCTGTGCTCTGCCTCGGGGGCGGCCACGTGCTGCTGGTGAATTTCACAACCCCCCCCAGAGCCAGACTGGGTGGGTGCAGCTCATCCCATGTGACACTGGTCATGGTTAACCCAGATACCCTGGGAAAACTGCCACCCCCTCTCCCTCCGCTTCCCTCCTGCCCCCCATTCCCAGGGGGAAGTTCTCCCAAACCTCCACACTGGGCTGCAGCAAGACCCCCCCCGCCCCTTCTCCCCCTGCAGCAAGCCCCCCACCCCACCCCTTTTTCCCCTGCAGCCTGACAATTTACACAGGCCACCTTGCTCCCACTGGAGTGGCCAGTCCCGCATCTTCGGGACACGTGCAGTGTCCCCCGATCCGCAGCCGTGCGCCCCGGCTCCCCCTCGGTTCAGCCCGCCCCAAGCCGAAGTTGACTGAAAAAGGCTCAGGGTAAAGCATCTGCTAACAGCAAGGGAATTGCGTTGACAACAAGCTTCTGGGTGAAAGGAAACCAGAATTGGAAGTCACGGGCCTGCCCTTATTAGTCCCTTTCCCAGCTGATCAGGGATCCAGCCCTTGGCTAGCTTCCATGAGACATTCCTGCTGGCAAGAGATCTCCATAACGGGACGCGTCGGTGCCCCTTTTCCTCCCCCGACAGGCCCTGACTTCCAGCCCCCTTTCAGCATCAGGGCGATTCGCGACCGCCCTGCGGCCCCCGTCCGGAGTCCATTCTTGGGGTACGCTCAGGCCTGCCCCAGCTCCAGACGGTAAAGACAGGGCCGGGCGGGCTGATCGATCACATGCTTGGCTGGGGTTCGCTGTAACCCTCAGGGAACGGCCTTCATCCCCAGCGGTTTCAGAAGGGAATAGTCTACCTGTTACCCCTCGCTGCAAATATGTCCTGTGCAAACATCTCGCAGGCACCTGGACGGTGGGCTGGTCCTTAGCCTTGGGCAGAGCCCACGCTCCTCCCTCACCTCGGGGAACGATCAGGTGTAACGTACCTGCCTGCGCAAATCGGTGTCATGCCCCGTCGGCCCGTTCCAAGCACGGTGCAGACATCAACCAGCGCTGCTCCTGGAAGGGAGGCAACTCCCTCGGCTTTCCGAAGCAGGGAAAAGAGGCAGCGACCGGAGCAAGGCAGAGCTCAGGTGGTCCCCAGAGCCACGCTGCACCCAGCTGGGACCTGCTCCCCTCAGCACAGCAGCATCTCCCAGGTGTGGCTCGACCTGGACCTCCGGGCAGAGTTTGTGCAGCGGTGACAGCGCCTCTGGCTGGCTCCAGCAGCGGGGATTGAACCCACGGACTTTGTAGCTGTAAGTCGGAGGGGCTGTTGGTAACCTCTGTATGGGGGCAGAGAACCTCAGTGGGCCAGCGGGGGGGGGTGCTTTGGGGTCAGAGAACCACAGTGGGCCAGCGGGGGTGTGTGTGCTTTGGGGTCAGAGAACCCCAGTGGGCCAGTGGGGGGTGCTTTGGGGTCAGAGAACCTCAGTGGGCCAGTGGGGGGGTGTTTGTGCTTTGGGGTCAGAGAACCTCAGTGGGCCAGCGGGGGTGTGTTTGTGCTTTGGGGTCAGAGAACCTCAGTGGGCCAACAGGGGTGTGTGTGCTTTGGGGTCAGATAACCCCAGTGGGCGGTGCTTTGGGGTCAGAGAACCTCAGTGGGCCAGTGGGGGGTGCTTTGGGGTCAGAGAACCTCAGTAGGCCAGCGGTGGGGGGGGGGTGCTTTTGGGTCAGATAACCTCAGTGGGCCAGCGGGGGTGTGTGTGCTTTGGGGTCAGATAACCTCAGTGGGCCAGTGGGGGGTGCTTTGGGGTCAGAGAACCTCAGTGGGCCAGCGGGGGTGGGGGGTACTTTGCCCCAGTTGGGCCCAGCTCCGGGCTTTGCATGGATTCGTGGCTGACGGATGCCGGGGGGCAGGGGGCAGAGGGAATCACAAGCGGGTTTTCATTCCTCTCTCGTCGGAGCAGCCCCTGGCCCCAGTTCCGGCCCTGAGGGGCTGCCGGAGGGGGGAGCAGCTTACCCCCAGGGCTGAAGGGCCTGCCTTTTGCCCTGCCCATGACCTCCAGAGCAGGACAGCCTGGAGGACCAGCCCCTCTGCCCTGGGTTTCCAGTCAGATCCTGCCCACCGTGCTAGTTGATTTATCCCAGCTGAGCACACATGGGCTCCGGAAACCAGCCACGGTGCAGGTGTGCTCCCACCCAGCCTGCCCCTACCCTGAGGCGCTGGGTGCCAAAAGGGAGGGGGCCTACGTTCTGTGCAGACAATGGCCACATCCGTCTCTGCCCCGGGGGTTGCAGCAGAGCTCTCAGCATGAGGGGTGGGGCGCACTGGGCAGGTGCAGGGGCCCCAGCTGGAAATATCTGCCCGTATCGGACTGGAGCCGGGGGCCTGAGGTGTTTGGACCATTCCTTTGCGCTGGGCTTTCCGGTGGGGCAGGATTCCGGGGGCGGGGTGTGTCCCCCCACCCTCTGTGACACCTTTGATAGACGTAAAGGTGGGGTTGCACTCGCCTATTGCCCCACTGAATCTGAGCCCAGGAGGCAACTCCCGCAGACCTGCCCTCCCTGCATTCAGCAGCCCCACTGCTGGCATCGCCCTTCCCGAGAACGCCGTGGAGCCGTCACCCACGCGGACCACAAAACGTCCCGGAGACTGGAATCGGGGGCAGGAAGGAAGTTGAGTCAGCCGCTGGTGACTCGCGGCAGGGCCGCGTGGGAATATCTCGCCATTGGGGGGGGATTCCGTGGGATCCTGGCAACGGGGGTGGCAGCGGGGACCGGATTGGAGGGCAGCGTTCGTGCCTTTGGGGTTGTTTGAGGGGTTGCATTCTTGGTTCCCCCTCCCCGGGGCTGTGCGTGGCCTCTGACCGGGCTGCAGGGCAGATAGCAGCAGGTTTCTCAGCACCCCCAGGGAACGCAGGGCCGCTCGGGGCAGAGGCGGAGTGGGGGGTAGCCTGACAGCAGGAATTTGGGGACGGCGGGGAATGCTGGGTGTGGAAGCAGAGAAAGAACGGACAGGAAGGGGATTGCAATGCATGACAGTTGGTTAGCAAGAGTCAAGCTAACTGTAATCCTAATAACGCGAGATTTGTAGAAGCGAGGATTGTGTGAGGCGAGCAGGAAAGACCTGTGTGCAGGGCCGGCTCCGGGCACCAGCGAAGGACGCAGGTGCTTGGGGCGGCCAATGGAAAGGGGCGGCACGTCGGCCTCTTCGGCGGCAATTCGGCGGCAGGTCCCTCAGTCCCTCCCGGAGCGAAGGACCCGCCGCCAAATTGTCGCCGGAGAATGAAGCGGCGCGGTAGAGCTGCTGCCGAAGTGCTGCCGGTCGCGGCTTTACCTTTTTTTTTTTTTTTTGCTGCTTTGCCGCTCGGGGCGGCAAAAAAGCTAGAGCCGGCACTGATTGCGTGAGAAGTTGTTGTGACATTGTGTAGATAACATTAAATGTAATAGCATCTCCCGTGTGATGCTTTCCACAGGGCCCCTTCCTGTTTGTTGCTCTCATCCGGTGCTGGGTAAACAGTTGCTTCCCCCTCAGTCTGAAGCTGTCTGGTGACCCCCCAGGACGGTGCTTCAAGGCGCTTTTGGGAAGGAAGCGGCTCCTCCTCCCACCGCTCCCGAAAGGGCCTGGATCCAGGACGTCCCAGGTTACTGCCGCGCCGGGAGCCGCCCTCTGAGCGCCACGTTAGATTGGAAGCTTCCTGAGGCAGGGCCTGTCTTTCCGTTCTTTGTGCAGCCCCTAGCGCAGCGGGGCCCTGGTCTGTGGCCCCCTGGTAATACGAATAATGAAGAATGAGCCTGGCAGACTCTGAGCCGGTTAACACAACGCAGTTACTGGGGAGCAGCACCTGGCACAACGGGGCCGTGATCTCGGTCGGGGTCGGGGCAACGCCCGGCACAAGGGGGCCATGATCTCGGTCGGGGTCGGGGCAACGCCCGGCACAAGGGGGCCGTGAACTCAGTCGGGGTCGGGGCAACGCCCGGCACAAGGGGGCCGTGAACTCAGTCGGGGTCGGGGCAACGCCCGGCACAAGGGGGCCGTGATCTCGGTCGGGGTCGGGGCAACGCCCGGCACAACGGGGCCGTGATCTCGGTCGGGGTCGGGGCAGCACCCGGCACAAGGGGGCCCTGATCTCAGTCGGGGCAGTGCCCGGCACAACGGGGCCCTGATCTCGGTCGGGGCAGCACCCGGCACAAGGGGGCCCTGATCTCAGTCGGGGCAGTGCCCGGCACAACGGGGCCCTGATCTCGGTCGGGGCAGCGCCCGGCACAACGGGGCCATGATCTCGGTCGGAGTCGGGGCAGTGCCCGGCACAACGGGGCCCTGACCTCGGTCAGCACTTCTCGGTGTTGCCCTAACCCACCAAATGGCAATGCCTGGTGGGAGGTTTTTCAAAGGGCGCAGGGACCAGGAAGAATGAAGAGGCGGATGTTCAGAAGGGCTGAGCGGCCAGCCGCCACCCCACACCTCGAGAACAGGGCAGGATCCCTTCCTCGCAGCCACCCCCGCGGGCCGGTGGGTGCTGAGCCGCCCTGCCAGCCTGGCACCCAGCTCAGAGCCGGCCGGCCCAGCAGCACCGCAGCGTTAAATGAGTTTTCCAGCATTCCTCTCACCCTCTGTTTGTTGGCAAACATGCCCCTTGCAGCAAAGACCCTGCTTCACCCGCTGGCACCGGCCAGGGCCGAGCCAGCTCCCTCGGGCAGACAGCACGAGCTCCCAAGGCTGGGTAGTGGGCTCCGCCCCACTTTCCTGGGGGCTGGAAGCTGTGCTGCCTGGCACCGGCTTTGGTCCCCACTCCCCTGTGCATAACTGGTGCCACACCGATTTCACACCCGCTTTGCACGAGTGTAAACGGCTGCCCGGGGAGGAACAGGGCTGAGAGCCAGGCCCATTCCCTGTCAACGGGGAGGCACCAGAAGCCGGTCCCGCTGGGGGCAGAAGCAGGTCTGTGGGGGCAGCGGGGGGGTGGGTATCGCAGGCTGGCACAGCAGCATTTTACCCTTTGCCCTGGCAGCGTGGATCCAGCCCGATGCCCTTTGAAAGCAGGTCCACCCAAGTTCCACGCACTCGGAGCCCTCCCCTCTTGGGCCCCCCATCTCCATTGCGGCGGGGGGGGGGGAGAATCCAGAACCCCCTGCCCCCCCTCTGAACCCCTCCCCACAGCTGCCCAGCGCCCCAGGTAGCACTGCCAACCCTCCTAGGTGGTCCTGGGGTCTCCAGGGCGTTGAGATTAATCTAAGTCAATGTGATGCAACGTCCCACCACAACTGGCAGGTCCAGGCTAGGAAAGGGCGCCGGGCCAAGAACTGACCCGGGAAGCAAAGTTTGGTTGGAGCTGGGAGCCGAACAGAGCGGAGATGGAAGTGGGCGCAGTCCCTGAACCCACATGCCCGGCTGGGGCCCCCCGGAGCCCCCAGCCCAGATCCCCCCTCCCCGGCCGGCATGGGGCACCCCCACTCACCTCCCCGCTGCCCCCTGCAGGATGCGTCTGGTGCAGAAGTCCCTGTGTTTGCTGCTGGTCGTCACGGCATCCCTGGCCCTGCTCTACCTGCACGTCTGGTTGCCCAAGTCCTACAGCACAGTCGACCTGCGCAACCGGCCAGACCAAGCCCCCGAGCAGCTGCTGGGTGAGCCCTTGCTGGGCCCCTCCAACAAGTTCGCCCACATCCCCTTCCGGCTCAAGGAGGAGATCGTCGAGTAAGGACCTCCGCCCGACCGCATCCTGGGGCTGGGTGGGGGAGGGTCGGGAGGGGGTGGCCAGGGCGGGGGAAGCCCCAGCAGGGCCTTGGCTGGGGTGGATACGGGACTGGCCCCTACGGGCAGGGCTGCAGCCTGGCTCCTGAGATGGTGTGACAATGCGGTTCTGGTGGAACCCAACTGAGAGTGCCAACTCAGGACAAATTGCTCAAACAGGGCAGTTACAGCCCAAGGCTGGGGTTTTTCCACCTCTAAGGCAAACCAAACCAGCCAGACTAGGAGGACTTCGGTCTCACCCCCTGGCTAACCGCAAGTCTCACAAGCAATCTCCTTAGACACCCCAGTTTCCCAGTATTACCACCAGTGCCACTCGTTATGGGGACAAATGGTTATGAATACCAATACCCCAGTAAAAGAAAAAGGTTCTCCCGATCCCAAAGGACCAAGCCCCAGACCCAGGTCAATATACAAATCAGATCTTATCCACAAATCACGCTGTTGCCAATCCTTTAGAATCTAAAATCTAAAGGTTTATTCATAAAAGGAAAAAGATAGAGATGAGAGTTAGAATTGGTTAAATGGAATCAATTACATACAGTAATGGCAAAGTTCTTGGTTCAGGCTTGCAGCAGCGATGGAATAAACTGCAGGTTCAAATCAAGTCTCTGGAATACATCCCCCGCTGGGATGGGTCCTCAGTCCTTTGTTCAAAGCTTCAGCTTGTAGCAAAGTTCCTCCAGAGGTAAGAAGCAGGATTGAAGACCAGATGGAGATGAGGCATCAGCCTTATATAGTCTTTTCCAGGTGTAAGAACACCTTTGTTCTTACTGTGGAAAATTACAGCAAGATGGAGTCTGGAGTCACATGGGCCAGTCCCTGCATACTTTGCTGAGTTACAAGGCGTATCTGCCTTCTCTCAATGGGTCCATTGTATAGCTGATGGTCCTTTAATGGGCCATCAAGCAGGCTAGGCAGAGCTAACACCATGTTGTCTGGGATGTCACCCAGCAGCATAGCCTAAGTTTGCCATACAGACAGTATAGAGCCAATATTCCTAACTTCAACTACAAAACTGATACACACATATAGACAGCATAATCATAACCAGTAAACCATAACCGTGTCTTAGACACCCCATTTGACCCCCTTTATACAAGATCTGGGTGCCACTACCAGACCTTGGTTGCAACAATGATCTATATGGTCCCAGATTATATCAATAACGTCACAGATGGGCCTTGGGAAGTGGATTTTCCTGGCTCCCAGCCCTTCCCCAGTGGACACTTCCCCAGAGCCCTGCCTGCTCCTGGTGGGAGGGTCCCCAGACTCCCCCCCTCTTGCCAGCACTGGGGTCCCCACCCCTTCCATGGGGTCATCAGCCTGGGGCAGGAGCAGGAAGGCAGGGGTGGGGATGTCTGTCTGGGGCAGGAGGGCAGGGGCATCAGCCTGGGGCAGGGGCAGGTGGGCAAGCGCAGGGGTACCTGTCTGGGGCAGGAGCGGGGGTATCAACCTAGGGTAGGGCAGGGAAGCTGGGGCTTGGGTATCAGCCTGGGGCAGGGGCATCGGCCTGGGGTACGGGCAGGCAGGTATCGGCCTGGGGCAGGGGCAGGCTGGCAGGGGCATCGGCCCGGGGCAGGGGCAGGCAGGTATCGGCCTGGGGCAGGGGCAGGCTGGCAGGGGCATCGGCCTGGGGCAGGGGCAGGCAGGTATCAGCCCGGGGCAGGGGCAGGCTGGCAGGGGCATCGGCCCGGGGCAGGGGCAGGCTGGCAGGGGTATAGGCCCGGGGCAGGGGCAGGCTGGCAGGGGCATCGGCCCGGGGCAGGGGCAGGCAGGTATCGGTCCGTGGCAGGGGCAGGCAGGTATCGGCCTGGGGCAGGGGCAGGCTGGCAGGGGTATCGGCCTGGGGCAGGGGCAGGCAGGTATCGGCCTGGGGCAGGGGCAGGCTGGCAGGGGTATCGGCCCGGGGCAGGGGCAGCGAGGTATCGGCCCGGGGCAGGCTGGCAGGGGTATCGGCCCGGGGCAGGGGCAGGCTGGCAGGGGTATAGGCCCGGGGCAGGGGCAGGGGCAGGCTGGCAGGGGCATCGGCCCGGGGCAGGGGCAGGCAGGTATCGGTCCGTGGCAGGGGCAGGCAGGTATCGGCCTGGGGCAGGGGCAGGCTGACAGGGGCATCGGCCTGGGGCAGGGGCAGGCTGGCAGGAGTATAGGCCCGGGGCAGGGGCAGGCTGGCAGGGGCATCGGCCTGGGGCAGGGGCAGGCAGGTATCAGCCCGGGGCAGGGGCAGGCTGGCAGGGGCATCGGCCCGGGGCAGGGGCAGGCTGGCAGGGGTATAGGCCCGGGGCAGGGGCAGGCTGGCAGGGGCATCGGCCCGGGGCAGGGGCAGGCAGGTATCGGTCCGTGGCAGGGGCAGGCAGGTATCGGCCTGGGGCAGGGGCAGGCTGACAGGGGCATCGGCCTGGGGCAGGGGCAGGCTGGCAGGAGTATAGGCCCGGGGCAGGGGCAGGCTGGGAGGGGTATAGGCCCGGGGCAGGGGCAGGCTGGCAGGGGCATCGGCCCGGGGCAGGGGCAGACAGGTATTGGCCCGGGGCAGGGGCAGGCTGGCAGGGGTATAGGCCCGGGGCAGGGGCAGGCAGGTAGGGGCATCGGCCCGGGGCAGGGGCAGGCTGGCAGGGGTATAGGCCCGGGGCAGGGGCAGGCTGGCAGGGGCATCGGCCCGGGGCAGGGGCAGGCAGGTATTGGCCCGGGGCAGGGGCAGGCTGGCAGGGGCATCGGCCCGGGGCAGGGGCAGGCAGGTATTGGCCCGAGGCAGGGGCAGGCTGGCAGGGGTATCGGCCCGGGGCAGGCTGGCAGGGGTATGGGGCAGGGGCAGGCTGGCAGGGGTATAGGCCCGGGGCAGGGGCAGGCTGGGAGGGGTATAGGCCCGGGGCAGGGGCAGGCTGGGAGGGGCATCGGCCCGGGGCAGGGGCAGGCTGGCAGGGGCATCGGCCCGGGGCAGGGGCAGGCAGGCGTCACCATCGGCCCGGGGCAGGGGCAGGCTGGCAGGGGTATCGGCCCGGGGCAGGGGCAGGCTGGCAGGGGCATCGGCCCGGGGCAGGGGCAGGCGGGCGTGACCGGGTCCCTGGTCTCCGCAGGCTGCTGCCCAGGAACTCCTGCTCGTGCGAGGTGGCGCCCGGCGGGAAGCTGCCCTTCCCCAAACAGCTCTTCAGCCCCCTCTACTCGCTGGAGTTCGCCTCCGCCCTCGGCCCCGCGGAGCTGGCGCGGCTCCGCCGCAGCCGGGAACAGGAGTACCAGAGCTACCGGCAGCGGTGAGTCACGCTGGGGAGGGGGCACAGGGCTGGGGAGGGGCCTCACGCCTGGGTCATAAAGCCAGAGAGACCCCCGCCCCTCCTGCCTGGGGCACAGCCGGAGCTGGGCCTATCCCCCTCACTCCCTCCTTCCCCCCCAGGACCCAGTCTCCAGCTGACCAGCTGCTGATCGTCAGAGCCAACTCCCCGCTGGAGTACCCTGCCCAGGGCGTGGAGGTGCGCCCGCTCCGGACTATCCTCATCCCAGGTGAGTGTCTCAGCCTGCCCTGCCATCCCCACTCCGGGGCAACCCACCCCCTGCTCCCAGGACGGAACAGAGCCAGTGGTGATGGGGGCGAAGGGGCTGGGTGGAGGGATGGCACACACGGCCTGGGGCCGGACACTGCAGCCCCTATTGACTCATTCCCTGCCCCCGGGCGCTGCTGCCCAGGGACGACCAGTGGGCAGGACATGAGCTCGCTGGGGCAGTGATTTGGGAGGTTCCTGGGGGTCTCACTAATCCCGTGTCATGTCTCCCCAGGGCTCAGCTTGCAGGCAGCCAGCAGTAAACTGTACAAGGTAAGGCATGAAGGGGGCTCACCGTGGGGGGGGTGCAGGGTGAGGCTCCAGCACTGCCTGGTGGAAGCTGGCACATGGAGGCCAGGCTGGGGGGGGGGGAAGCAGCACCAGCCCGGCCCTGGGGGCCACAGGGTGGGTCTGAGGAGTTTATTCCAGGGCAGACGCTTGGCGTCTGTCCTCACGGGAACGGCGTCACCCCGGGGCCCGAGGGTCACGGCTCCATTGCACAGGGCCAGCATGGGCACTTTCCACACCCCTAGGGCAACCAGGCGTCCCGTTCGAAAGGGACAGTCCCGTCGTTAAGACTTTTTCTTAAAAACGGGCAAATTGTCCCGTATTTTCTGTCTCCCCGACCCCCTCAGTACTGGTGGGTCCTGCTGCTGGCGGAGTCCCTGCTCGCCAGCCGCCCGCCCGCGGTGAGTGGGGGGGTCCAGCGGCTGACGACGGGGGTGGATGTGCAAGGCTGGTGGCGGGGCGAAGATGCAGCATGCGAGGTCGGCCGCTGCCCTGCTGCGTGCCGGCTCTCGGCCAGCAGGGCCCCGCTCCCTGTCCCGTTTCCAGCCGGCGCTGGCTACGCGCGGTGAGCTGCGGTGGCTGGCGAGTGCGGGCAGGTGGCAGCCGTTACGTGTCGCCTCTGCTGCCCACTCACGGGCCCTTTACGTGCTCCCCCTCTCGCTGTCCTCTCCCTGCTTTGCCCCCCCCTCCAGCCCCGCTGCTCCTCCATACCCCACCCCCCGGCGGGGCGCGGCCCGCTCCCAGCGCTGTGTGGAGAACCAGCCCATGGACGGAGCGCTCAGCGCACCAGCAGCCTGGCCGGCAGGCTCCCTCCATCCCCCCGCCTCTGGCTGGGCCGGCGTCCCGGGAGAACCCAAGACCCTCCAGCCCGGGGCGCTGGCCAGGAGGAGCTGAGCCCTGCGTGTGTCAAAGCCCCGCACCGCCCCGGCACGGGCGGGCCTCTCCGCCGCTCTAGAGCCGTGCTAGGCCCCCTCCCCTGCTGCGCCACCTCTCTGCCCCAGTTCACCCGTGCAGTCAGGTTCTCCACGCAGCCTTAACCCCTTCCTGCCTGCACTGCAGCTGGGGGCCAGGCGGCGGCTGGGTTTGGGGGGCGGCCGGCGGCAGCCTGGAGGTGGGCAGGAAGGGACAAGCTCCGGTCCCTCCCGCACAGTGTGGGAAGCCTAGGCGTGCGCAGCACTTTTCATTCGGGTGTGCACCCAGGGAGCCCCGCCCCCACCCTGCCCTAGCCCCGCCCCTGCCCTCATCCACACCCTCCTTCTCAGGGCCGCCGGGGGGGGGGGGGCAGGCAAGGGGGGCAATTTGCCCTAAGCCCCACAGGGCCCCCCCATGAGAGTTTTTCGGGGCCCCTGGAGCGGGGTCCTTCATTCACTCTGGGGGCCCCGGAAAACTCTCGCAGGGCCCAGGCCCCCGGAGCTTCTTCCGCTCCGAGTCTTCGGCAGCAATTCAGCGGCGGGGGCCCCCTGTTGCTGAAGACCCCAGGCCCCCTGAATCCTCTGGGCAGCCATGCTTCTTCTTCCCCCCGCCGACTGCCCCCCTCAGAACTCCCAACCCCCCCTGCTCCTTGTCCCCGACTACCCTATCCTGGGACCCCTGCCCTTAACTGCCCCCCAGGATCCCACCCTCTATCTAAGCCTTCCTGCTCCTTGTCCCCTGACTGCCCCCCTAGGATCCTACCCCCTACCTGTCCCCTGACTGCCCCGGCCCTTATCCACACCCCCGCCCTCAGACAGACCCCCAGGACTCTCATGCCTATCCAACCGCTCCCCGCCCCCTGACAGGACCCCCAGAACGCCCGACCCATACAACCCCCCCACTCCCTGCCTGCCCCAACCCCTCTCCACACCCCTGCCTCCTGACAACCCTCCCAGAACTCCTGACTCAGCCAACCCCCCCACCCCCTCCAGAGACCCCCCCCACCCTAACTGCCCCCCCAGGACCCTCCTTGCTCCCTGTCTCCTGACTGCCCTGACCTCTATCCACCCCCCACCCCCTGACAGACCCTGGGACTCCCATGCCCCATCTAAACCCCCCTGCTCCCTGACTGCCCCCTCCAGAGACCCCGCCCCTAACCACTTCCCCGGGATTTCACCCCCTATCCAACCCACCCTGCTCCCTGACTGCTCCCACCCCTTATCCAACCCCCCCGTCCCCGGACCCCTTACCATGAGGCTCCTAGCAGCATGTTTGGCTCCGTGCAGAGCCAGATACGCTGCCCCGCAGGAGCGCGCAGCCCCAGCCCCCAGAGCCCTGCGTGCGTGGCGACATGGCTCCAGGGGAGGGGCCCGGCGACTTGCTGTGCTCGGCCGGGCGCTCCGGCCTGGGAGCGCAGACCCCGCGACTTGCTGTGCTCGGCCGGGCGCTCCAGCCTGGGAGCGCAGACCCCGCAACTTGCCGCGCTGGGAGAGTGGGGCCCTTTGCCCACCCCTGCATTAGGGTGTGCCTGGGCACACCCCGTGCGCACGCCTATGGTGGAAAAGCTGCGGCTGGCTACATTCTGGTGTGAACCCTGGCAGAAATCGGGCGGGGTGGGGCATGTGACCCTGTGTGCCCCACGGCTGTTGTCTCAGGCCGACGCGGCGGCCAGTACCAGGAGAGGCAGGTCCGTCCTGGGGGGCCAATCAGGCATGGAGGGCGGAGAGGGCCAGTCGTCACCTCCCCAGCCCTGCGTGAGAGCGGTGTACGGGAGTTTGTGCGCGCGATAAGATAAGAAGATAAATGAAAAGAATCCAGCTAGTGGCATTTCTTTGTAACAGAGGGGCAGTGAACTTGGTGTTCATTTGAACGTTTGTACTGCACAGTTCTGCTCGATGGTGGTGGAACTCGCTTGAATATGCAAAATTTTACCAGGGGTCCCGTATTCAGCCCAAGGACACATGGTCACCCGTCACACGCCCCTCCCCAGGCAGTGCCAGCCCAGCACCCATCCCCGAGCCAGGGGCAGTGCCCTTTGCCACCAGCCGCCCCCTTGCCACACCTAGCCCCAAGCGCTAACCCTGCCTCCCTCTCCCCCCCTCCCTAGGTGACCCTGACGGCCACCCTGGGCACCCTCGACGTGGCGGCGGTGGTGGAGGGGGTGAAGGCGCAGGGCGAGGGGGAGACGTGTCTCTCGCTATCAGCCACCCAGCTGGACAACCTCAACCGCCAGCTGCAGTTCGTCACCTACACCAACACGCTTTTCCACCCCAACACCGCGGACACAGGTGGGCACCCGGCGCCGCGGGGGGGGGGGGGCGTGAGAATCTGACAACTGGCCCAGGGTGGGGCAAGGGGCAATACTTGGGGGGGGGAACCATCCTGCAACAGGCCATAAACCCCTGACAGAACATTCCAGTATAGGGCTTGTGACCCTGTGTGCCCCCCCTTGGGTCCGTCCCAGGGGGCCAATCAGGCATGGAGGGTGGAGAGTGCAGGGCAGGGAGGGGAGGGCCAGTCAGTCACCTCCCCTGTTAGCAAGTTTGCGGATGACACTAAGCTGAAGGGCAGGGATAGGGTCCAGAGGGACCTGGACAAATTGGAGGATTGGACCAAAAGAAATCTGATGAGGTTCAACAAAGATAAGTGCAGAGTCCTGCACTTAGGACGGAAGAATCCCATGCACTGTTACAGGCTGGGGACCGACTGGCTAAGCAGCAGTTGTGGAGAAAAGGACCTGGGGATTACAGTGGACGAGAAGCTGGATATGAGTCAGCAGTGTGCCCTTGGTGCCAAGAAGGACAATGGCATATTGGGCTGTATTAGTAGGAGCATTGCCAGCAGATCGAGGGAAGTGATTATTCCCCTCTATTCGACACTGGTGAGGCCACACCTGGAGTATCGTGTCCAGTTTTGGGCCCCCCACTACAGAAGGGATGTGGACAAATTGGAGAGAGTCCAGTGGAGGACAACGAAAATGATCAGGGGGCTGGAGCACATGACTTATGAGGAGAGCCTGAGGGAACTGGGGTTATTTAGTCTGCAGAAGAGAAGAGTGAGGGGGGATTTGATAGCAGCCTTCAACTACCTGAAGGGGGGTTCCAAAGAGGATGGAGCTCAGCTGTTCTCAGTGGTGGCAGATGACAGAACAAGGAGTATTGGTCTCAAGTTGCAGTGGGGGAGGTCTAGGTTGGATATTAGGAAACACTATTTCACTAGGAGGGTGGTGAAGCACTGGAATGGGTTCCCTAGGGAGGTGGTGGAATCTCCTTCCTTAGAGGTTTTTAAGGTCAGGCTTGACAAAGCCCTGGCTGGGATGATTTAGTTGGGGATTGGTCCTGCTTTGAGCAGGGGGTTGGACTAGATACCTCCTGAGGTCGCTTCCAACCCTGATATTCTCTGATTCATGGAGAGGGCAGGATCAGTACTGGGCTGTAACAGGGCAATGACTCACCGCTGCGGCGCCTCCTGCTGGTCATCCTGGGAACTAGCTCTGTCCACTCAGGAGCGCCCTCTGCAGGCCGGTGTCTCGCTTGCCGCTGGCCCTGGTGTCCCTCCCGGACCCTGGAGCCCCTTACCTCAGGGTTCCGCCCCGTGCAGTACCCCGCAGTCTCCCACCCCCTATCCCCACCTCACCTCAGTCTTGGGCTACTGCCAGTCACCATCTAGTCCCCGCTCACTGGGGCGGCCTGCAGTATCAGCCACTCATCACTGGCAAGGAGGGTTTGGACCTACTGCCTCTGCCTACCCCCTGCAACCCCAGTACCCTTCTTAGCCTTTAGCAAGGCCTGCAACCTGGGGGGTTTCCAGGCCAGAGCTCCCCAGCTCCTCTGGCCTTTCCCCAGCCCTGCTCCACTCTAGGGACCCTGCTCAGCTCCCAGCAGCCAGGCCCTTCCCTCTCCACATCTCCCCCCAGCCCTCTTATAAGGGCCCTCATTAAACCAGCCACAGCTGGGGTCAGCGACCCCAGTCCCTGCTACAAGGGCACTACACAATGGGGCATTATTCCAGGGTATTGCCCGGTCGGTCAGGGTGACGCAACCACAGAAATTGGGGGGCAGCCACAGAATGGAGCAGTTTTTAAAAGACACCCCCCCACACACCCATCAGTGTTATATTCCCACCCTCCCGTTTAGCCCCCTTCCCCTTTTCCTCTCTGGCCAGTCCAAAGCTGCACCCCAGCCAGGCCCCCTACGTGTCCCTGGGATCTGGGCTCCACCCCAGCTGCTACGCAGCCCCCTGGCAGGCCGTTGTCTGGATCCTGCAGCCCCTCCCTTGAGCTGGGGCAGTTTCAGCCAGTCCTTTAACGGCCACCCGCTCGTTCCACCCCAGGCTGTCTCCTGACTGCCCCCACCACCACCACCACCACAACCCCCCCCCCGGCGTTTCCTGCTCTGCCCCCCCAGGTAGCAAGGCAAAGTCCAGAGGGAAACTGCGGTACACACAGGCCTCATCTGAACATGGCAGAAAATTCCCCCTTTGACACCTCCCTGCCAAATCTGCTTTTCCAAGGGGCGGGCGGCCACGGGCTGGTGCTGTCTTCAGCACTCCCCTCTCTGGGGCATCACCCCTAACGTCTGCCCCTTTGGCCTGAGCTCCTCCCCCTCCCAGCAGCCTCTGATTGGAGCCTGTTGGGTCACACCCCAGTTCTCCCTGGTGGGGGCTGTGTCACTCATGTGCTAGGCTCCGGAGCAGGGGGCTGGGGAGGGGGGCTGAGGACATGGGGGAGGCCAGAGGAGAGGGCAGTAGCCGGTGCCATCAGGCAGCCCTGGCATGGGTAGAGCTGCAAAACACCAGGTGGGGGAAGCCAATCCGGGGCACCGTAAAGAGTGGGCAGTTGCCCCCAGGGCTGTTGTGTTGTGGGGAGGGGAATATTCCCAGCCCCCAAACCGCAGAGACTGGCTGGGCAACGAGGCTGGCCTGTCTCCTCCCGTCCCGGGGCCGGCCGGGGACAAGGCTGGCTTTGCTGTGGGACGGGAGCACAAGGGGGTCTGTGTCGAGGTGGCCCCCCCTCCGGGCTGCGGGAGAGAGGAGAGAGCGCCATGGAAGCCGGGGGGTACTGGGCCCCTGGGGGACCCCTCCTGTCGGGGGGGCTCCTGTACCCCAGAACTTCCTCTGCACTGACTCCTCCCCCTCCTAGTGCCCGTCTCCCCCTTTGTTTTCCAGTGCAGTTTGCCACCGATGGGCACCAGGCGTCTTTCACCATCCGAATCCGCCATGCGCCCACGCCCAAGCTCTATAACCCAGGTACCCCGGGCGATGGCGGAGGTGAGTGCCAGGCGGGCGCCAGGATCGGGGGTGGGGGGCTTGTGCCGGGTGACCTACGGGCTTCTGCAGTGGGGAGGGAAAGGTCAGCCCACGGTATTCAGGGTCAAGGCTGCCCCCACTATCCCCCACAACCTGGGGTCCCCCTGAATCCTGCCTGCACCTCCCCGCATGACTGGGGTCCCCTGAATTCTATCTCAGCCTCTCCCCCTGCCTGTCCAGCTCTCTAGTGGCTGGAGCAGATGGCACCCAGCAGCATCTGTCTGAGGCTGGAATTGCGGGGGGAGCTTGTCCCCCCCCAAGGCAGGTTCCCCCCCTCCCTGGGGTGCTGCTCCCCTTCCCCATAAACCTCTTGCCCCTCTCCCAGCAGATTACAACATCAGCGCCCTGGTCACCATTGCGACCAAGACCTTCCTGCGGTACGACAAGCTCCGGGTGCTGATCGCCAGCATCCGCCGCTTCTACCCCACGGTGACCATCATCATCGCGGACGACAGCCAGCACCCCGAGGCCGTGGGGGGCCCCCACATAGAGCAGTACTTCATGCCCTTCGGCAAGGTAAGGGGAGACCCGGATCTTGGGGCTCAGGGCCGGGTAGGGCTCGGGTGGCCGGGCCAGGCACTGATGTGTCCCCTGCTTCCCCGACCAGGGCTGGTTCGCAGGGCGCAATCTAGCCATTTCCCAGGTCACCACCAAGTACGTGCTGTGGGTGGACGATGACTTCATCTTCACGCCCCGAACCCGGGTGGAGAAGCTGGTGGACGTGCTGGAGAAAACCAGCCTGGACCTGGTGAGTGGGGCGGGGCGGCTGCACCTGGGGGAGAATGGGGGAGGCCGGCCATGCCTTTTGGGGGGGGGAGTGGGGAAATTGCAGGATGTACAGTTATGAATCATAGACTATCAGGGTTGGAAGGGACCTCAGGAGGTATCTAGTCCAATCCCCTGCTCAAAGCAGGACCAATCCCCAGGCAGATTTTTGCCCCAAATGGCCCCCTCAAGGATTGAACTCACAACCCTGGGTTTAGCAGGCCAAGGCTCAAACCACAGAGCTATCCCTATCCCAGATCGTGCCTGGCTGGGGATGTTGGGGGGAGTTCGGCCACACCTGGGCGGGGGGGAGGGGGAGGACTCCTGAGAGTGGGATTCCAAAGCCCCACCCCCACCCCGCCGCTCCCCCACCCCCACAGTTCAGCATGGAGCCATGGGGCCAGCGCCGCAGGGAGGGCAGGGGAGCCCCCTAGTGGCCACTGCGGGACATGACACGGTGGGAGTCTCAGAAGCTGTCCCAGCTGGCCGGGGACCCCCAAATCCTTATCCCCTGCACCATGCGGCTCCCACCCCAGTGCATTGGGGGCACCCGAGTCTTCGCCCCTGGGGGCAGCAGGGCACGATGGGTCACAGGAAAGAAAGCAGGTGTCGGAGCTCCCTGCACAACGCCCCCAGGGGAGGGAGGGAGACCCAGGGGAGGGGGAGTTGGTGCAGAGCCCCCAGGTGAGCGGGGGAGGTGGCCCAAGAGAGGTGGGGGAGCTGACCCAAGGCCCCCAGGGGAGCGGGGGAGCTGGTCTAGGGGAGGGGGGGTTTGGCCCATGGTCCCCAGGGGAGGAGGGAGCTGGCCAAGGGCCCCATGTGCTGCTCCCGGCAGCCCGTCCATTTCCCTGCTCACGTCGGCGTGTCTGGCAGGTGGGGGGCGGAGTGCGGGAGATCACGGGGGTCACCACCACCTACCGGCAGAAGATCAGCGTGCAGGCGGGGGGCGAGGAGGGCGACTGCCTGCAGACGCGCCAGGGCTACCACCACCTCCTCGAGGGCTTCCCCGACTGCGTGGTCACCGACGGCGTTGTCAACTTCTTCCTGGCCCGCACGGCCAAGGTGCTGGAGGTGGGGTTTGACCCCCGGCTCAGCCGCGTCGCCCACCTGGGTGAGTGCGGGGGAGGGCTCGTGACAGGGCTGCACCACACCACTGTAGCACCTGCCTAGTGCTTAGAGCAGGAGGGGCGGGGGCTGGGAGCCAGGATGCCTGGGTTCTATCCCCAGTTCTGGGAGGAGAGTGGGAGTCTAGTGGTTAGAGCCTGGGGGTAAACCAGGACTCCTAGGTTCTATCCCCAGTTCTGACACTGACTCACTGTGGCATTGGTCACCGCCCCCCGCCTCAGTTTCCCTCTCTGTGGCATGGGAATGCTAACATGGGGCTCCATTGCAGGGCACACGGGGGTCCCTGGCCAACCGAGGCAATAGGGCTATCAGCGTTACCGCATGCTGGTTAGCCAGGCAAGCCAGTGCCACCCGGAGAGCTGACATGCCAAACAGAAGTTGCCACTTTTACTAGGACCCGGGGAACGAGATGCTTTGTGGCAGTTTCCTGCCTCTGGGGCCTGGTTCCCGAAATCCCAAGGGGCGTCAGCGCCCGGTGCCCAGGAGCCCTGGGCAACCTGTCCCTCCAGTGCAGCCAGATGGGGAGGGGTCAGTGGGAGGGAACACCAGGGGGTGTCTCAGGGGGAAGACCCAGGATCTGGGATGTTGGTTCGATCCCCGTTGCTCACAGCCGCCCGCACCCACCCCCAGTCATACACTGCTGGGCCGGCTGACCCGGCCCCTCCTGCATTGACCCCCGTGCCCTCTCCCCGGCAGAGTTCTTCATCGATGGGCTGGGCGTGCTGCATGTGGGCTCGTGCGCCGACGTGGTGGTGGATCACGCCTCCAAGCTCAAGCTGCCCTGGCAGAAGTCGGAGAGCGAGAAGCAGTACGCCAAGTTCCGCTACCCCACCTCGGGCGACAGCAGCGTCAGCGTCAAACACGGCCTCTTCTACTTCAAAAACCGCTTCAAGTGTATGACGAGCAACTAGCCCCACCGGGCTACCGGCCCCACCCTGCCAGCGAGCCGGACCCCAGGGAGAGCCCCATTCCCCCCCGCCCCATGGAGCTGGGGCTTTTTATCCTTGTACCAGGCCAGGGAGGTGACCCCTGCTACCCCAGCTCTCCGGTGCCTCCAGACCCAGCACCATCCCTATGCCCTGCTGTGTCCATGGGGGGCGGAAGGCTCCCCCACTTTCCCAGCAGGCCCTAGGGGAAGCCAGAATGGCACAGTGGGATACTGGGAAATCCCCTGGACCACAGGATGGGGGGGTGAGGGCTGGCTGGGAAGAGCTTACAGCATCCCAGTGGCCAAGCCCCCACCTTCCCCAGGAGATGCTGTTTTATACTACAGACCTGCCCCCATTCACTGCCAGATTTCTCCAACGCCCCCCGCAGGAGAGAACTGGCACAGCCCCCGCCCCTCCCAGCTGCCCCAGGACAAGCACCAGGGCCTCATTTTATTTTGTGCCAAGTGGTTATAGCCAGTCCACCCCCATTGCCATCCCTGGGAGATTGCCAACGTCAAGTGCCAAAGACTGCGGGGCGGGGGCAGCCCCTTGAGCAAGGGGAAGGGCTGACGCCCATGGCTGGGTTGGGGGGCACCGCCATGGGGGGGGGACGACTAGTCATTCCCAGTGTCGGCTGGTGGCTGAGATCTCTTTTGGAGCGTGGGGACTCTTTCTACCCAGAATCCAAGAGCGTGGGCACAAGGCGAAGGGCCAGCCCCAGCCCCACACTACTCAGAGAAGGCCCCATGACCAGAGCGTTGGACGAGGCAGAGGCTTCTAATCTAGGATACGGGGGGGCAGGAGCTGGCTGGTCGCTGTGGGAACTGGAGGCAGAACGCTGGGACCGTTTGTGTCGCGCGCGTGTGTGTGTTTAATGTGAGCGACCGAGGAGCCGGGCACTGCCAGGAGACCCAGGGCTGGCAGATGGCATGCTTGAGCTGCCATCCCCAGCTGCTGTTTTCTACAGGGAGAGAGAGGTGAGGTTTTAAGGGAAAAAGATGTTTTTTATTTAAAAAAAAAAAATCCATATGCAAGTATTCTCTTTGCCCTAAAGGTTATCCAAGTCACGCCCCCTCTGTCCTGAGTCCTACAGTCATGGTTTAGCAGAACCAGAGAAAAACTTTGTACGTTTTGGTTTGTTTTTTAAAAACGTTGGCCTCCGAACCAGTGGGGCAGTAACATTAGAGGCTATGTCCCCCCACTGGCTGCAGTGTCCCCCTCCAGTGACCCAGCTCTGCAGTGTACCTCTCCTTGCTAGCAAGATGGTAGTGTGATGCCAGCCTGGGGCTAGGGGCAGCCCTGGGGGAGCATGGTATGGGAGGGGGGCAGGAGGCACAGGCTGAGAGGACAGATGCAGCCTGCGGAGGTGGTGCTGGGGGCCAGGGCCTGCAATCAGCCAGAGTGTGTGTGTGTGGGGGGGGGGGGGGGGGGAAGAGAGGATTATTCCCTGGGCTCCATCTCAACCCTGCCGGGGGGCGGGGAAGAGGGCTGGATGCAGGGGGCCATCCCAGGCAGGGGGGAGGCCCCTGCCTGCCAAAAGCACATTCCCTGCTGTCCCTTCCCTGCGTGAAGGGGTCAGGGACACCTGCCCTAATGCCATGCCATCCTGTGACACCAGCAGCTGAAGCACCACCGGGGGGGGGGCCCTGTGGGAGTTGAACCCCCCCCCTCCCCCCAAGCACAGACAATTGGGGGAGGACAATAAAATAAAGGGATTTTGGTTCCTTTCTGTGGTTTAAACCCTGAGTGTCTCTGGGGAAAGGGCTTAAATTCCAGCTCCCGTCCTGGCCCCATCACCTTGCAGCGGGTGGGGTGAATCTTTCTTTCCCCTGGCGCTGGAGAGGCCCCCCCCCTTGGGAGGGGGAGGGATGAGGCACAGAGCCCCCCCAACCAGACTGCCAGTGGCCCCAGGTGTGCTCTTACCAGCTATAGAGGGCCCAGCGCCCATAACTGTCTTGGCAAAGGAAGGAACCCCACATCCTTTGGGGGCCTGTAGGGGCAGACAGGCCACTGCCTCCACTGGCACCTGGACTGCCTCCTCTGCCCTGCGCCACTCCTGCCCCCCTGCCTGGGCGCCGGCCAGGAGAGCCGCTCGCTGCAGGAGGCTCCATCCATCCTGGAAGCAGGCAACTGCCCCACCCCGGCTCTGTAGTCTGCGAACGACTCCTTGGCCCCTGGTCCCGGGGAGGCCCCGTGGGCAGAGCAGGAATTCACAGCACCTGGAGATCAACCTGCTTTTACGGCCCAAGTGCCAGTCTGGTCCCAGGGGCCCTACAGTCCGGGCAGTGCCCGCGGTCCATGGGCAGGGTCCCCTACACCCAGATCGCCGGATTCTTCTCGGCCACCTTTTCCTGGGTGGAAACAGAGCAGCGTGAATCTTGGGCATGAGTCACATTCTGCCCCCAGCCCCCTGCCAAGGCCAGTTGTCCTGCAGGAATGGGGTGGGGGAGCCCATGTCCCATTCCCCACCCCCTAGGCCAGCCAGCCACTCTGTCTAGGTCCAGATCAGACCCCCCCCCCCCCTCCCAGCCAGCCTCCCCGGGCCTAGAGCCAGATTAGAACCGGCGCCCCCTAGAGAGGAACCCCTGCGCCAGCCCCCTCACCGTGGTCTGCGTGATGGATGCGAGGGCGTCCTGGACCGTCACAAACACCTGCTGTGGGGAGAGGTGCTGCCCCAGGCCGCTGCTAGTCAGCGTCTCCAGGACCTCGCCTGCAGCAAGCGAAAGGAGGAGACGTAGCTCAGCCCAGCCCCCTCGGCACAGTGCTGGGCACTGAGGGGCTGGGAGAGGGGCAGGGGGACCCCCCCCCCCAACTCACCGTTACATGCTGCCAGGTTCATGTGGATGCCGGCCTTCTGGCACGCCACGCACATCTGCAAGGCAAGGAGAGCGCAGGCTGGCATCTCTAGGAGTGGGCAGAGCCACATCCCAGCCCCGCGTCCCACCTGCCCCCATGGCCCCCCCGCCCCAGGTACCTGAATGAGCAGCCGGGCCCCGGCGGAGTCCACGAAAACAATCCCGCTGCAGTCGAGGATGGCGGCCTGGGTCCTGCCAGCAGTGCCTGCCCGGAGAAAAGGGGAGGGGGTGATAGCACGGACCCCCGGCGTGAGGATGGGACGGCTCTGCGGAGACACCCATGAGGGCCAGGCCCCGTGATCCCAGCCAGATGGGCCCCCACACCGTGGAGCACAGCTGCCAGTGAGACCCCTCCCTACAGAGGGGTGGGGGCTGGGAGACTCTGCTGCCACTCTGCCCTGCCGAGACCCTCCCCCCATGAGGGGGCCAGTGTGTGCCACCTGGCCTGCTGGGACCTGGGACACAGACACCTGCTCCCTCCCATACCAGCGTACCCCCCCCAACCGGAGAGTGGGAGCTGCGGGGGGCCCTGCGTACCTGAGCTGGGGCATCCGGCTCCCCCATCGGGCACAGAGCTGGGGACACAGTTTTCCTGAGGGAAACACAAGCCCGTTAATGCCACCTCTGTGGTCACCCAAAACCCTGCCCAGGGCCCTGCCAGGATCCCCTGCCCCCCAAGATACCCCCTGCCACCTCCAGCCCAAAGCTAAGTCCCACCTCCAGTGGGGAGGGCAAGGAGACCCCACAGCAGGGGCAGGGTGCGGGGGAGAAGCCGCTACTAGGCCAGGGCTGGGCATCTCCAGAGACATGCTGGCAGCTGGGGGAGGACTCCTGGGAAAGCAGCCCCTCACCCAGGATCCTGGGGCCAGCAGGCCCACGGGCATGGGCAGGATTTGGGCAAGTCCGAGCCTATCTGCCCTGCTCCCACACCCCAGGACTGAGCTGCCCCTCCACCCCCTGCAGCCCCCACATAGTCTCTCCCGAGGTCTCCGCTAGCCCCCTTACCACGGTGCTGATTTGGGCCCCACGCTCCAAGGCCCGCAGAGCCTTCTCCCCCCGGCCGCCCCTCGGCTGGCTCAGGCCCAGCTGCCGGCTCAGCGCCTCGCGGAAGAAGTCACGGTTGCCGTAGTAGATGGGGGCGTGGTAAGCCATGATCTTCACGCCAGGGATCTCAAAGCACTGGGGGGGGGGGGGGGGACGACAGAGCACTGGCTGCAGCATGGGAGGCAGGCCGTGGGTGTGGGTGTCTGTCTGCTCTCCCCTCCCCCCCGCCCCAAACAGAGAGGGAGGTTTGGGTGCTGAATTGCCCCATGGGGGTCGGGAAGAGGGCTGAGAGATCAGCCCTGCCTCTCGGGACACGGACACCCCCCTACGCAGGCCAGTCTGGGTGCCATCCGAATGGAGCCCAGGGCAAGCCCCCACCCACATCCTTCCCAATGTACCCCACTCCCCAGCGCTCTCAGCCAGCCTGCCCCAGGTGGGTGGCTGGGAGCCCCAGGTCGCACCCAGGCC
The DNA here is from genome assembly GCF_027887155.1 of Malaclemys terrapin pileata. Taxonomy (NCBI): domain Eukaryota; kingdom Metazoa; phylum Chordata; order Testudines; family Emydidae; genus Malaclemys; species Malaclemys terrapin. Next base: position 3,808,854 of record NC_071527.1, on the reverse strand, counting down.
CTGCAGCACCCGTACCTTGCTGTGGCGTTGGACAGGCCGGTAGATTTCCGTGTCGGCCGCTTTGCCCAGCGCCATGCACTCGGCCCTGTGGGAGAGGAAGGCGTATCAGGCGGGGAGGCGTCTGGCTGTGCCGGCACCAGTCCCGGCTGGAGAAGAGATTCCCATCTCCCCCAGCAGGAGGGCCTTGGCCGAAGACAGGGACAGCAGCTGGGAAGGCAGATTCCTGCCTCGAAACCCTGGTCCCGTCTTCCTCCTCCTCTGATCACCAGGTCTCCAAGCACCCATGGCCGGCCAGCTCCTTGGGGGGCTTGTGCCTGGAGCAGGGGGCGGAGAGAGCTGCCCCCCAGCCCATGCCAGAGCCGGATGCAGCTCCCTGGCTCTGCAGGTTGCCAGTAAGCGAGCCCGACCGTGGGACAGGGCAGGGCGCCTGGCACTCCGGTACCTCTGCGTGCGGCAGATGACTGTCATCATGGAGAACACGACCCCAACGGCCAGGCCCACGTCCACATTCAGCACCACCACGGCCAGCCAGGTGACCACCCAGACAGCCTGAAACGAGAGTGCGGGGTCAGAGGGGAGACGGGGAAGGGAGACGTCTGACCAGCTGATCCCACCGGGGCTCATACACTCGCTGGTCACACATACAGGACCCAGTGAGGTTACACCAGGGGCCAATCTACCCTAAGAGTCTCCGGAGGCAGCGTGGTCTAGTGGGTGGGGCACCCAGTGGGGACTTGGAGAGCCAGGTACTAGGCCCACAGCCCTGCTGTGCGCCCTGGGGCCTCTGCCCTCTCCGTGCTGCCAACCCCTTGTCTAATTCGACTGGGAGTTCGGGGACAGTCTCGCTCTGTGCCAGGCACTGCCCTGGCACAATGGGGCATCTCCAGGTCATCGAAACCCCCCCTAATGCTAGTAACCAAGGAGCACAGCCCTGATCACGCCATGGGTCCATCGAGGCTGGTGCCCCATGGGCCGGAGAACTCTGCCTCTGGGGGAGTTGGCACGTACTGGGCCCCAGTCCTCTGCTCTGGCCGATTTCAGTGGGGTGGAGCAGGCCCGGAACAGCTCTTGGAGGGCTGGGCCAGCTGGCAATGCACACCCCGTACCCTGGGGCAGCGGCATGTCCGGCTCCGGCACCAAACCCAGGGCCCGCCCCGCCCTGCCTGGGGACAGGTGAGTTGGGGGGGGGGGGGGGGCGCAGTGGCTTACGAAGTCAATCCGGCTGATTCTCCAGAGCTCGGGCAGGTCCCAGAACTGCAGGACCATCTGGCGCAGGCTGGTGACATTGATACAGGCCAGGACAGCCTAGGGGGGGAGAACGGGCATGAGTGGCGAGCTGCCAGCCCCTGCCCTGTGCTAGCTGGTGCCAAGGCAGCCGTGGAAGGGAGCTCTTCCCAGGATGACGGGGGGGGGGGAGAGAAGAGAAGAGCCAGCTAGTCACTGGGTGGGGGGGCAGCTGCTAGTGGGGGAGGGGCAGCCAGCCATTCGGTAGGAGGAAGTGGGGTGTCTGCCGTCGTCCAGCAGCCCCCACCGAACCCAGGCTGGATCCCCCGGGCGAGAGCAAACCCCCACCAGCACACAAGGTGTTTGGGCACGAGGGAAGTCTGTGCCCAATGGGGAGGGGGCATTGGGCTTGGCACGCCCCAGGGGCGATGGGGGTGGGCACCAGCCCTTCCCCAGGTCACGCGCACGCCCCCAGCCTCACCTTGGGCAGGTAGCGGAAGAGGGGTCCGAGCCACATGAGGACCATGAGGACCACCGCGCTGGAGAAGAAGCCAGCGAGCTGCAGAAGAGGAGGGCGGGTTAGCGGGCAGGCTCCGCCCGGGCGGTGAGGCCAGCGCTGGGCCCTGTGGGGGGGAATGCAGGGCAGCACAGAGGAAGCCCTAGACCCCAGAGAAGCCCCCCACCCTTTGTGCCCCACTTGAGGCCTCAGTGCCAGCCTCCTCTGCCCGGTGTCCGCAGAGGAGAGGGCTCCGATTGTGCCCACCCACACAGGCCAACTGGCCACCAAGCTGAGACCTGGCAAACTCATTGCATGAGCCAGCCAGGGCTGCAGGGAGGAATGGGGGGACCCCACTAGCTAGGGAGCATGAGAAACTCACCCTCCAGACACACCCCATGGCCCCACCCCCCAGTTCTGCAGCCCCCCCCCCCCGTGCCCCCATACCTGCGTGTGCCCCCCCGCGCTCTCCAGGATGTTGGTGGTCGCCAGGGTGGCCGAGCTCGGGAAGCAGGTGAAGAGGGAGGAGACCAGGTTGGAAACACCGTGGGCCAGCAGCTCCTGTGGCGAGGGGTGGGGGGACAGAGACAGGTCAGGGCTACAGGGACCAGCCAGGAGGGAGCCCAGATGCACCGGGGGCAGGTGAGACATTGGGCCTTCCAGCTGGAAGAGGGGCCAGGTGGGCGGAAGGGGGCCCCGATCCTGGGCAGCGCTGGCAATAGAGGGGCCAGGCCAGGCAGGGCAGTGCCCCCTGCCAGCAGCCCGAGTCCGGCCCACACACCTGGTTGGGGTTGATGGTATAGCCGTGCTTCTCGGCGTAGATCATGGCCAGCGACACAGAGACAGCATAGGCCACGAAAGCAATGGCCACCGTGTCCCCCAGCACCTGGGGCAGCGACTGCAGGGCCGGGAGCTGGGGCTGCGGGAACCTGCGTGAGAGACAGAGGCGGTCGCCAGGCTGGGTGGGGCGAGAGGGGCTGCGCTGGTCCAGTCCCCGTAGGATGCAGCCTTGGGGTACACTGAGGTTGCCCCCGTGTGAGGTCACAGAGGGGGTGGGCAGGGGGCCCTGGGGACTCCTTACCCAGCTGGCAGGTGGCCGACTATCTGCACGTCGTAGCGCGTGTCCAGGGAGGAGGCAAAGCAGACGCCGGTGGCCGCCAGCACCTGGGGAGAGAGCAGAGGGCCGGCGGGTTATGCCGCCCAGGGTGGTGCCAACCCTCCCATGCCCACGGCCCATCACCCACCCCTGCTCCCCCAACCCCCGGCTCTTCCCCGCGCTGCTCAGAGGACCTGGCTGCAGGTGCAGGGCCGGGGGAGCCCCGGGCAGAGGGAGGCAGCGCAGGGGATGGGCAGAGCCGGGCAGGGCAGGGCCGGGGGAGCCCCGGGCAGAGGGAGGCAGCGCAGGCGATGGGCAGAGCCGGGCAGGGCAGGGCCGGGGGAGCCCCGGGCAGAGGGAGGCAGCGCAGGGGATGGGCAGAGCCGGGCAGGGCAGGGCCGGGGGAGCCCCGGGCAGAAGGAGGCAGCGCAGGGGATCGGCAGAGCCGGGCAGGGCAGGGCCAGGGGAGCCCCGGGCAGAGGGAGGCAGCGCAGGGGATGGGCAGAGCCGGGCAGGGCAGAGCCGGGCAGAGGGAGGCAGCGCAGGGGATGGGCAGAGCCGGGCAGGGCAGGGCCGGGGGAGCCCCGGGCAGAAGGAGGCAGCGCAGGGGATGGGCAGAGCAGGGCAGGGGTACGTACCACCACGATCTCCCCTGGAATGGGCGTCCGCAGCTTGCTCCGGAAGCGGCTGTTGATTTCCTTGATGGGCACCAGCAGGGCCAGGCACAGGACAGAGATGAGCAGCTCGGCCACGTTGGTCCGGGGCAGCGCCCGCGCCACCGATGCCAGCGTCTGGGGGCAGCACAGGGCACGTTACGTAGTGGGGGGGGAGCCTGCTCCCGGCTCCCCTCCCCCGCCATTCCACCTCCCTGCCCTTTCTCTCGCCACTGCCCCACGCTCTCCTCACCCCCCCCCCCCGGGCCGGACGCACCTTGAAGATGGTGAAGGAGCCGGTGGGGCGGGGCAGGGCCAGGCCCAACAGGCTGGGCAGCTGGGAGACCAGGACACGCAGGGCGGCCCCGTTGGTGAAGGCCTTGACAATGGGCTCTGAGAGGTAGGTGGCCAGGAAGCCCAACTGCACCACGAACATCACCAGCTGGGGGGCAGGGGGAGGGATGTCAGCGGTGCCCGCTGCAGGGCATGGTGCCCGGGGCCTTCCCCCAGGATCCCTCCTCTCCCCCCCCGATGGATCCCCCCCATCGTCCTCACGATGCATCCCTGCCCCACTCTACTCTCCCTGGGGTCCCTCCTCTCCCTTCCCATGGATCCCTGCCCCACTCTACTCCCCCTGGGTCCCTCCTCTCCCTCCCCATGGATCCCTGCCCCACTCCACTCCCCCTGGGTCCCTCCTCTCCCTTCCCATGGATCCCTGCCCCACTCCACTCCCCTTGGGTCCCTCCTCTCCCTTCCCATGGATCCCTGCCCCACTCCACTCCCCCTGGGGTCCCTCCTCTCCCTTCCCATGGATCCCTGCCCCACTCCACTCCCCCTGGGGTCCCTCCTCTCCCTCCCCATGGATCCCTGCCCCACTCCCCTCCCCCTGGGGTCCCTCCTCTCCCCCCCCAGGGGTCCCCCCTCCCCTCCTCTCCTCTCCCCCTGGGATCCCTCCTCTCCCTCCCCATGCATCCCTGCCCCACTCCCCTTCCCCCAATGGATCCCTCCTCTCCCCACCATGGATCCCTGCCCCACTCCTCTCACCCTGGTGTCCCTCCTCTCCCCCCCCAATGGATCCCCCTGGGCTCCTCCTCCCCATGATGCATCCCCTGCCCCACTCACCTCCCCCCAGGGTTCTGTACGTGTAATATATTGTATGCATATAATACAGTGTTAAGGAATACATGTATTACTAATAAATGTGGCGTTTTGTCTTTTCCCCCTGAAAAGATCCTGTGCGGTACTTTAAGTACAACATTTTGGTGGAGAATGCGAAAGGGGGAGCAAGCATAGAACCCACAGTTATTATCAAACTGGTGTGCACACCGCCAGCTTTAGCAAGCCTGGCACTAGAGGAAAAAGAGCGTAAACTTTCAGTTAATTAACCAAACTCTGAAGGATATAGGAGTTTAGGTTTCAATTGTGTTGTAGAGGTACATACACCCTCAGCCGTAGCAAGACCGAGCTAGAGAGGAGAACTTAGTGTTTCTCACTCTGATCCGGGGAAGGATTTGTATAATTGGTGTATGAACCCTCGGTGGTAGCAGACCGAGTAATACAGAGGGAAGCTTAGCGTCTCTCCCTCTGGCCCAGAGTGGGTTAAAAACAGAAGATGCAGATCTTGTTCTGTTAAGCCAAACTCTGAAGGATATAGGAGTTTGGGCAGTGTAGTGTGGTTTATGTTTTTGGGGTTTTTTTGTAAGTAATATTGTGGTAATTTCACAATTTTGAAGAAAATGTTTAAGGAACGGGACCAGGAAGGGTGGGGGCTAGTTGGAAAGCCCACCCTCCTTGCTAAATTGGTAGTGGAACAAGGCTTGTGCCCATGGAAAGGAACTGTTTATTGGAAAAAGCAGGATCGGGCCCAGGCAAGCAACAGATAGAGAAACTGAAAAACAGGTTGGGTACAGAGAGTTAAAACAGCACTCTCAAATCTTACAGCAGCAGTAACATCAGGAGAAGAAACATTTAAAACCCCAGAAGGGGGCAGACCTTTGGGACCCCTCTGGAGATTGGCGAGGGGGATATTTGGGTAAATTCCTCCTCCCAGGGCCAAAATGCCATTGAAACAGTTAACAACAGTGCCTGCTTCTGCCTCAGATCTCCAGGTCATGGCAAAATGGCTGGAGATTTTAAAACAGATTTTTTTTTCTAAATGGAGTGTTAACGCCCTTTTACTGAGAGAAAGGGAGGATTTACACTCACAAAAAATGCACCATTTAATTAGCATTTGTGCAGCCCCAAGTACCAAACACACTGTGGCAGAGACCGAGCAGGTTCTGCCATGGTGAAAGCACTGTGCTAATTTGTTTCCAAGCTTCTATCTTTCAGGCTCTGAACCAGAACATCAGGAGAGCTGGTACCAGCTGAAGAGTTATAAAATACCATGGTTATAGTGTCATGACAAAGTCTGTGTTCAGTGTTCTGTGTTGCATGTTCTGTGTCTGTCTCTAGTGGTGTCCTGTGTTAGCATTGGGTCCAGAAAAAGAGGGGATACTACGCTAGACAGGGCAAATGTCTTTTACTCTCTCTACTTCCCCCATCTCCATCCAACTTATCAATCACCCCTTGTGTCCAAAAGACTTTGGTCCCCAATGCATCAGGGTGATTTTGTTGTTAGGTTCTCTAATAATCATTTTGTTGTTGATTTTTGTTCTTGATACATTTGTATTGTTAGTTACATTTGCTTGTATTATTAATTCCACACTTTCCTCTATGCACTCTGATTCTATTTCCCCAAGCCCTGAAGGGTAGTTCTTGGGCCCCCATAACCTGCAAGACCTTGGCCCATAATTGTATGGCCCCATCTTTCAGGTCCCCAGAAACCTCTGAGAACAACTGTTAAAAATAGGGAATTCTACAACATTTTAGCAACTGAATGTTAGTTTAAGTCCAAATCAGCTTAACGTTGCATAACAACTGCGGTACTCCTACAAAATCTTGACAAGTTTCAGAGTAACAGCCGTGTTAGTCTGTAGCCGCAAAAAGAAGAACAGGAGTACTTGTGAAGAATCCGAAGAAGTGGGCTGTAGTCCACGAAAGCTTATGCTCTAATAAATTTGTTAGTCTCTAAGGTGCCACAAGTACTCCTGTTCTTCTTTCTACAAAATCTTATTTGTTGTGTGTGCTTAAGAAGGTCCTAACCTCAGTGACTTTTATTGTTTGATGGCTATTGCAGCATCAAACTTGGGCCTCATTTTGTTTGTCAATGTACCCAATTATTGGAATGGTAATGGTTTTGTTGTATTTCCAATTATTATAATTGTTTGCATTTGTGTTTATGTTATATCTGGTGTTTAGTCAAATGTAATGGTTTTAGTTATATTCACCTGGTTATAATTGTTTGGTTTGTTTGCAACAAATACAAAAGATTTATATGGTGACCACTCAAGAATTGTTCTTGAGAGGTCAAAAGGGGGACAATGTAGATAAATCTGTGATAATTTTCATATGACTTTACATTGTGCCTCTTCATATAACCTTGTGGTGGGTCTACCCACGTGTGACCTCTATTTTCATGGGACTTTGTATCAAAGCCTCATTTAGAAACTTTGCATTGCCCTTGGTAGAATATTATAGCCCCTAAGGATAGAATAAGATAGAAGAAAAATTTCTTTTTGCTAGCAGTAGAACAAGAGCTTCTCCCGCCCCCCCTTAATCAATTGCCCTGTTGAATGAATGAGGTGTGGATAAGCAAGGCATGGAAGGCAGCACCTCCAGACAGCCTCAACTGTTGGAGAGGGGCTGGGAGCCAGACCCAAGGACAATAAAACGTGTCAAGTGGGCTCATTAAAGACAAGCAGACATACTGACGGCCTCGGGGGTTAGAAGCAAGCACCTTCTTTTGGAAACACCCTCTTTGCAGCATTGGGACAACACTCAAAAGAAAGCAGCACAAAGGACCAATGGACACAGACACAGAGTTTGAATCTGGTCTAGATTTGCATAAGAGGAAAGCTGCTATAAAAGTGAGGTGTCTTGCAGAGGACCCCGGGTCTCGTCTTGTCAACATGGGAGCATCGATCCGGATCTGCAGAAGCCCGGCTCCACCCCCTCCTCCATCTAACTCACCTGGCCAGTGAAGTTAAGGGGAGCAACTAATTGGTAACAACAAGACGGAGTGTGTTTGTGTGTGTGTGTGTAAGTGTAATATATTATATGCATATAATACAGTGTTAAGGAATACATGTATTACTAATAAATGTGGCATTTTGTCTTATTCCCCCTGAAAAGATCCTGTGCGGTACTTTAAGTACAACAGTTCCTCCCCCATGATGGATCTCTGCCCCCCTGGAGTCCCTCCTCCCCCCCATGGATCCCTGCCCTACTCCCCTCCGCTCATCCATGCCCTGTCCCCCTTCCCCTGCTCCCACTATCTGCAGGGAGGGTCCCTGCCCCGGGCTCCGGCAGCCCGGCGGGCGCGGACTCACCATGAGGAGCCCCACGAGGAAGGCCATGGCGGCTGCCACGCCAATGCGCCGCTCCTCCACCCGGGCCAGCACCGCGCTGGTCGCGTTGGGCTCCAGGGGCCAGGGCACCAGCTGCTCCACCACGGAGCCCGTCATCAGGCTCACCACGGCAAAGGTGCCTGGGCAGGGGAAGGGGGAGACAGCCCCTGAGAACTGCCCAGCCACCCCCTGGGAGGCCTGCCCTCCTGCCCAGACAGCGCCACCTGCCTGCCCCCCACCTCTGCCCCGCCAGTGCCCGCCCCATGCACACATCCCCCCCCCCACTGTCTCTAGCCCCATCTCCCATGGATTTCTGCCCCCCTGCGTACCACCCCACAGACACCCCCCATGCCCCACACTCTGGGGAGGGCACAGCAGGGCAGCCACATGTTCCTAGCTTTGGGAGGGCACCAGTGGGGCGGGGCCCTGTTCAGCCCCTTGGTTGGTTATGGGGATCTCCACCCCGCTCCCCCACTGTCATGGGAACAGGCTGCTGGCACAGCGATGCCCGAGGAACCAGACCCCCCCCATTTAACCCCGCCGAGCCCTGGGCATCGGTGGATCACTCACCAGTAGAGACGTGGCGCCCGGTGCCAAAGAGCATGTAAAGGATGACAGGGAAGAAGGAGGTGTAGAGCCCGTAGACGGGGGCCACGGAGGCCAGGAGGGCGAAGGCCATGCCTGCGGGGACCAGAGACGGGCACGGGGGTGAGCTGGGGGCAGCCGAGACCATAACTGCCCCCCTGCTCTCCTAAGGACTGAGCGGCATCGTCTCGCGGATCGCCCAGGGACGCTGCTACACCGCCATCCAGAGACCCCGGCAAGAGGGCGAGATTTACAGACTGAGATGGGGGGGGGGGTCAGAGAAGCCCCCTCAAACAGAAGGCTCCTGTTTCAGAGGGGCACGGAGGCCAGATCCAGTCAGCACCACGGGGTCCAGTCTGTCTAAACCTTGCCCTTCTCCGTGGCTTTCTTACCACCACAACCAGGGGGAAACTGAGGCCCAGAGGGGTGGAAGGACAGCAAGTCAGAGGCAGAACTGGGAATGGAACTCAGGACTCCTGGCTCCCAGCCCCCACTGATCTCACGCACCAGACCCCACTGCCCTCCCAGAGCTGGGGGGAGAACCCAGGAGTCCTGGCTCCCAGCCCTTCTGTTCCAAGTCTAACCACTGCCCCAGGAGTGAACCCAGGAGTCCCGGCTCCGCTCGCTGTCTCTCCCGTCACCGTGCAAGTGGCTCCCAGCAGGGCGGCCCTACAGACTCTGGGCTCCGCGGCCAGGACCGCTCCCAGAGCTGGGATCTGTCTCTCCACCGGCCGCCGCGCAGCCGGACCCGCGGCAGCTACCCGCCTTGGGGCGCCCGAGCCCGCGGGGAGATGCGGGACGTGGGACAGCTGGGGGATAGATCATAGATCGGGCCCCCCGGGGCTGGGGGAACGGGGGAGCCGGGACGGGGGGGGACGGGGAGAGCTGCTCACCCTGGGGGATGTGCACGATCCCCACGGTGAGCCCGGCCAGCGCGTCCCCCAGCAGCCAGGACCCCGGCCGGTAGCCGGGCAGCCAGGCGGCGATGGGCAGCCGGCGCCGCAGGAGCCGCAGGGCGGCCGCCCCGGAGCAGCGGCAGCCCCGGGCCGCCCGCCGGCGCAGCGACCCCGCCGGGCGGCCCCGGGGCTCGGGCGCCCCGTAGAGCTGCTGGAAGCGCTGCTCGGTGAGAGCCCGGCCCGGCGCCAGGCGGCTCATACTGGCGGCCCGGGCGGGCTGGGCGCGCGGCCCCTTTTATCGCCCGGCCCGGGACCCCGCCAAGCCCCGCCCCCTCTGACCCACAGCCCCGCCCCCTTCCCGGGCTCTAATCTATCCCCCCTCTGACCCACAGCCCCCCACAGCTCCCACCCACCCCCACCCTCTGACCCACAGCCGCCTCCCCGGGGTCCGATCAAGCCCCCTCTGAACCACACAGCCCCTCCCCAGCTCCCATCTACCTCACCCTGACCCACAGTCCCCCCTTCTGACCCACAGCCCCCTCCTGGTTTCCAATCTACCCCTATCTGACCTATAGCGCCCCCCCAGCTCCCATCTACCCCCCCACAGTCCCCCACACCTCCCACCCACCCCCACCCTCTGACCCCCAGCCGCCTCCCCGGGGTCCGATCAAGCCCCCTCTGAACCATCTGACCCACAGCTCCCCCCCCCCACAGCTCCCATCTACCTAATTCTGACCCACAGCCTCCTCCTGGTCACCAATCTACCCCTATCTGACCTACAGCGCCCCCCCAGCTCCCATCTACCCCCCATCTGACCCACAGCCCCCCATCTCCCATCTACCCCCCTGACCCACAACCACTCCCTTCTGACCCACAGTTCCCTCCTGGGCTCCGATCTACCCCCCTGTGACCCACAGCTCCTTCACCACCATCATCCGTAGGAGCTGGCTGGAGACGGGGCTGAGCCCGGGAGGGCCCAAGCCGTGCCTGGGACACAAGGAGCGTCCTGTCCCCAGGGGCTGACCCTGCAGGACGCCCAGTCATCTCCCATCTCCCCCTGACCTGGGGGGCCCGCTCCTGGCAGAATTCCACGTCCCCAAGGCAGAATGGGGGTGTGAACAGAGCCCGTATCCTGTTTGCCAGCCCAGGTGGGGGACACCCCTCCCCCCGCCCCAGGCAACCAGACGGATTCAGCACCAAGCCCCCTGATGCTGGGGGTGGGGGGTGGGGCAGCCTCAGCAGAGAGGTCGGGGGTTGAACGGCCCATGGGGGCCAGGATCCCCTCAGCCTGTTGGGGGAGGGGGCCCTGCTGGGTGTGCCCTGGCCTGGCACATTGGGAGGGGCCCACTTGAGTGGCCACCCCATCCTCCCGGGGGTCTCCGAGCGCCTGAACCCCAGAAGCCCTGCAGCCAGGCAGCTCTGCCCCCCCCCCCCATCGCTGTGCCCATAGCCACCTACCCTGGCCCCTCCCCGTCCCTCCATGTGCCCCCCCCCCCAGCCTGGCCTCTAGGTAACCCGGGAACGCAGAAGTGAATCCTTCCCTATAAACAGGATCTTCCCACTGAACTGGCCACACGGCACTAAACCCCAGACAGGGAGGAAACCGCTCCCCCAGCCGCCCCGTGCCCCCCTCGGCCTGGCCTGGGCCCTGCTGAGATAAACACAGGAACTATCGTGTGCCCGGGGCTGAGCCAAGCACACGCAGGGCACAGGCCCGGGAATGGCCAGGAGCCAGGACGGGACGCCGGGGGACAGACGGCTCGATAACCGCCCTGCTCTGGCAGCAGGCCCGGTCGGAGACAGGCCGCTGGGTGAGCGAGGCTGCCCCGGCACCAGCCCCGCTCACTCCCACAGGCGCCGTGGGGGGAGGGCAATGCCCTCGGCCGCTGGGCAGGGGGGAAAAGCAACTGATCTGCTACATGCCTCCCCTGCCCCCTGTCGGTCTGTCCATCCCCCTATGCACCCCTCTATCGCCACCCCATGCACCACTACCCATCCATACTCCCTAGTTCCATCTATCCATCCACCCCCATCCACCCCCCGTCCCCATCCGCAGGGCCCCTTTGGTCTGTCTGCTTCCCACACCCGTGACTGTGGTATTGAACGGTTGATCCCAGGCTCTGAAATCCCCCCCCCCCCATTATGGAAGGGAAGCCGCAGGGCTCTGGCAAGCAGCCCCCTCACCCGCGCCCCCCGCAGCGCACTGGAGATCGCGTGGCTTGCCACAGTCACACGCACTCAGGCAGGAAGATGCCACGGCGGGCATGGAGCCCAAGAGCCCCTGTCTCCAGCACCCTCCATCCCTGCTCCTTGCTGTCGGGCTGCCCCCCCCCGAGAGATTCAAGGGCAGGTGCCGGCTATAACATTCATTGCAATGATGCCTCTGCCTGTGTCCTTCTCCAGGCACTTCCAGCCAGTAGGAGCACAGGAAACAGGGAAGGGGGGGGGTCGCATTTAGCCTGGGGGGGGCATGTAACCTTTTAGATGCTGGACTGTTCAAAGCAGAGGTTCTCCCAAGGGAATTGCATTCTTCTCTCACTACAGCCAATGGGAGTTAGGCACCAAAATACCTGTGAGGCACTGGGCTAAAGGCCTTGGGGGCAGGGAGAGGCTGTCCCGACCCATCGCCCAGCCCCCACATCCCCCCTTATTGCCCCTTGCCCAGCCCCCACATCCCCTCCCGGTCCCGTAACATCATTGTGCTGCCATTTCGCCGCTGAGAACAAGGCGGGGCACCAGCCCCACGTAGCCACCAGCTCCCCGCTGGCCCCCAGTCCCTCCCTTGGGGACTTCCAGCCATCGCTCTGTGGGAGCCTCTCCCATCGCCAACACCCCTGGGTGTGGGGAGCCCAGCTCCTGTGGCCCCCGACATTCTAGCAAACCCACCCGGCGGCAGCGCCTTGCCCCAGGGAGCGGCACCTGGCTGCCCATGGCCATGCTAGGAGCTGGCAGGGGAGGGACAATGGGTCCCCGGCTAATTGCCCTGGTGGCTGCCAGTTCGCCGCCCAAGGATGACGGTTTGCGGCCTTCTCAGCTCGCCCCTGGCCCCGGGCCCGCTGGCCACTGCCCCCTGTCGCCGGCAGCGGGCACTGCCCAGCACGGGGGCCTGGTTGTCGGCAGGGCCTGCTTGGTGCTGCCCCGGCCGTCCTGCGCTGCCCCATCCCCATCTTCCCAGCTGCGGCCCACACCCGCCTCGGCCAGTCCCCCGCTGCCTCTCCCCGGCCCATTCTTCAAAGTCTGGGTGGTGCAGGCTGGAGCCCGCGGCCTTCCAATTCCTTCCATTGTTCCCCTGGCGTCTTATCGCGCCGGCTGGCTGCCTGGCCCGCTCGCTCAGCACGTCCTGTCAGCGTTAATCCCACCTCGGGGAGGCCGCGGCCAGCTCCTCCTCGGCCCCCACATTGTTCGCGGGGAGGAGAACTCCACCATGGGTTCCTGTATTTCAATGAGCCTCCGAGGATCCGCCTGGCCGCCTGCCACTTGGCAGCCTGGCCCACCCGAGGGTAACAGGGCGATGGGCCGGGGCCACCGAGAATCATCTTCGCCCTCCTCCCGCCCCGAACGCTATTGTCTGACGGCAGGAAACCAACCCAGCTCGGAGCAGGGAACACGCGAACCCCCGGGGAGACACGCGCAGGCTGCGCAGGGCAGGGTTAGCGGGCACCCCAGGGCCCCGGGGGAGACCCACACCTAGCTGGGTGCATGGCCCAGGCAGCTGGGGAAGAGAGCGCAGCACTCAGGGAGTCAGGACTCCTGGGTTCTATTCCCCAGCTCTGGGAGGGGAGTGGGGGCTAGTGGTTAGAGCAGGGCCCGGCCACCAGGACTCCTGGCTTCTAGTCCCCGTTCTAGGAGAGTGGGATCCGGTGCTTAAAGCAGAAAGGGGTGAGAGACAGGACGCCTGGGTTCTATTCAGGCCAGGGGAGGGGAGGGGAGTCTAGTGGTTAAAGCAGTAAGCTACCAGGACGCCTGGGTTCTCCTCCCATCTCTGCCATTGACTGACGATGTGACATGGAGTGAGTCCTTGCTCTGTGCCTCGGTTTCCCCATCTTGCAGTGCTGAGTTCTGGGTCTGTGGCATTTCCCCTAGGAGTTGGGAACCTTTCTTTTCCCCCCAGGGGCTCAGTAACCCTGGGGGGGGTCTCTGCCTCCTAGGGGAGGGGGTCTCTCTGCAGTAACAGCTCTCCTGCGGGTGCTACCGACATTCTGTGCCCACCTGTACTATGCCCCCCACCCCAACTCCCAGCCCTCCTACTCTGAACCCCTTCACCCTCCCCAGTCCCGCTGACTCTGAGCCCCCCTTTCTCCTGCCCTGAACCCCCCTTGCCCAGCTGCCAGCCCCTCCCTGCCCCCATGCTGGGCTTGCTCCACAGATACAACAATCCGCTGTCTCTCCTTGGCAGGTCTGGTTGTTTGGGACCCCTGAGAGCTCTGAGCACGGCCCCGTTCCCCTCCAACCGGCCTCCCCGGGAGGGCTCAGAAAACACCACCACTGCAGCTGAGAATGCCCAGACTCGTGGCATCTGGCCAGGGCCGCCCAGAGTGGGGGGGCAAGTGGGGCAATTTGCTCCAGGCCCTGGGCCCCACAGGGACCCCCACGAGAACATAGTATTCTATAGTACTGCAACTTTTTTTTATGGAAGGAGCCCCCGAAATTGCTTTGCCCCAGGCCCCCTGAATCCTCTGGGCAGCCCTGCATCTGCCAGGGGCAGAGTCCCGGGCCAGCCGCTGGCCCTGCACCCCTGAGCCGCTGCCCGGGATGAGTGGTAGCGTCCCGCCGTGGGTCAAAGCCAGCGCAGGATTCGCCCGGGGCTTGGCCCAGCTTCCATATGGGCTAGAGCAGCTGGGACGGGTCATTCGTCAGAGCCCCCGGGGAGCGCTTGGCCCGGGTCGGCGGATATTTAGAGACGTGCAGCCGGAGCAATAAACACCAGGCCATTTAGCATCTGCCCTCCAGAGACCCCCTCCTGCCACGGGCTCCTAGGGAAGGATATGCCACCAAACTCTGGGTCCCCCTGCACCGGCGGGGGGGGGGAGATTTCCTGTGTGGTGCTGGCCCCACCCACCTCCTGCCACGGCGGGCACTCAGCTGTTGTACAGAGAGCAGGCCCCAGACAGCCTCTGCTCCCAAAGAGCTCACAATGGAAACAGACCATGGGTGGGAGGGGAAACTGAGGCACAGAGCGAGGCAAAGGGACTTCCCAAGGTCACTCAGCACTAGAGGTGAGACTAGGGCCCAGCCCAGCGCGCTACCCACTGGACAGCACTGCCCCCTGCAACGGGTGATTCCAGCCCTCCGGGTAGCTGCCCCAAGAGCTGCTCTTTGCACTGACCCCTGCAGGGTTCACAACGCTAGTGCAGATCACCATTCAGCGTGCGCCGCACTAGGGGATAAAGGGCTGGAATCAGGCTGTTTCCCCCAGTGTGGACAAGACGGGAGCCTGCCCCGCTCTTACAGGGAAATCGGGGAGTTTTTTGGGGAGAGGGGGGCTGCAGTTCCCTGCCTTAGCGGATCCTTCCCCCGCTGAGGGTCCCGGAGACCAGGCCTCCAACGGGAACAGCTCCAGGGTGGGGGAGACAGATGCCAGACAGACCCCTGCTCTGGGGTGACTGACAGCGCAAGGGATGGGTGGGGGGCAGGAATCCAGTGCACCTCCTGGCTTGGTCGCTCGCTGTCCCCCTCTAGTGGCTATTCCATGCACTGAGGCCTGCAGGGTAAGGAAGCCCACTCCCTAGCTTATACAGTAGTAGCTAAAGCGGTGAGATCCAAAGGTCCCCGGTTCAAACCCGCCCCCTTCCCCGGGCGGGGTGTTTTGCAGCACAAGGGGTGATCTGGGGGTGAGCACAGCAGGGCCAGGTCCCGGCGCTGAGCAAATGGGACTTGCTTTTTCCGGGGAGCCAACTGCTGTCCTGAACTGCCCCTCGGGGGGACCCGCCGGCCCGTGAAGCGCCTGCCTCTTGTGTGTGGTTCGTGCGTCACGAGAGCTCTTCGCCACGGCCGGGAGAGCCGGCGAGTGGGTCCCAGCCAAAGCCGGAGAGCAGCGGCCGCACAAGCCGTGCTGAAAAGACCAATGGCCTCTCTCTCCCCCGGGCCCAGACCAGGGGGGCACGAGTGGACACGGGCACTGCAGGCCTGGGCGAGCTCTGGGTCACCCACCCGCATCCCTAAAGGGTTAAATAGCTTTACCCAACATAGTACCTGGTAGGCAGAGGAGGGAGGCTGATAAGGTGGCCAAGGGAGGAGTGGGGCTCGGGCCACACAGAGACTGGGGAAGGCCAAGGTGCTGAGGACGAATCTCCCAACCAGACGCTATGGTGATAGGCACAGTGGAGGGAGCTGGAGAGATGGGACCTGGTGAGTGCAGGTGACAGGCAGGCCGGGCTCTGGGCAGCTCTGCCCTTTGCTGGCTCTGGCTCTCTGGGACACTGGCACGAGAACGGGACCTGCACCGCTCACAGGCTCTCGCCCGCTGCTGTCCTTCACCCCAGCCCGGCCCTGGGAGTCGGAGGGCATCCAGGCGCTCGGGAGAATCCCAGCACGCCCCATGGGAGAGGAGGCTGCGCAGCTACTTTTTACAAATGGGGAAACTGAGGCACAGAGCAGGGGCGGGACTAGCTCAAGAACACACAGCAAGCCAGTGACTGAACCCAGGAGTCCTGGCTCCCAGCCCCTCGATCTAACCCCGCTAGACCCCTCGCCCCTCCCAGAACCAGAACCCAGGAGGCCTGACTGCCATTTGCCATGCTCTAACCACTACTCAACTCTCCCCTCCCAGAGCCACAAATAGACAGTTCCCTGCTCCAGCCCACCAGACCCCGCTCCCTCCAGAGACGGGACGAGAACCCGGGAGTCCCCTGCTCTGGTTCTGCCTGTCTGATAAGGGAAGCGGGAACCCCAGGGGGAAATGGCCCATCTCGAAAGCGCAAAACACTTCTTGAGTCGGGGAAAGGAGGGTGCTGGCATCAGGGTATCGGTGCCAAACTCCCGGGCTTCAGCTTCCCAGCTCTTGGCTGGTTGCCCAGCTCTGCACCCAGGCTGGGTGGCACTTTCCTGAGGGTTTCAGGGGTAAATTCATTGGCTCCGGCTGGGCGCAGGGAGAGGAGCCCAGGGCAGATTGTCTCTGCAGCCCGTTCACTCCTTGGCCCCTCTCCCAAGGCTGTGAGCACAGGTGCCAACAGTCCTGGGGCGCCCGTCCCCTGGGAACCCGCCTGGGCCCACCGCTCACAGACCTCGGGACTGGGCAGAGGCCCTGGCCGCTGCAGGGCCAACTTTCCCGGCAGGCCGGGCGACGGAGCCCTCGGTTATCTCCACGGGGGCCAACCTTCCTGTGCCCTGACCCCTCCTGACCCTGCTCCCTGGGGGGCAGGAAGGGAGGGCTGTGACCGCCCCACCCACCCAATAGGAGCTTGGCCCCGGAGCCAGACTCTCCAGCCAGCCACGCTCCTTGTCCTTGAGCCTCTGCTGATGTCGCTCCTCCGGTGGGTTCCTTAACGGGGCTGGAGTCCGGACATCCCAGCTGGGCTGGGCTCTGGCAGCGGCAGGGGGGCAGGGGTCCCGGACGGGCTCTGCCCAGCGACAGGGCCCGGGCAGCGTCCCTCCTGGGAGAGATGGGGCCCCCCACACACACACACACATGTGCCTCTCCAAACCCTCCCTCCTTGCCTGTGGGGTGGGGCCCGGTGCTGTACGTCTGTCCCTGCGCCCCAGCCTCGGACCCACACTAGGGGGCAGCAGCGAGCTGCCTTTGGGACAGGAAAGCTGGAGTGGGGCCCCTGCCCCCTCCCTCTCTATGGCCCTCAGGGGCCACCGGGGGACGCTGTGGGACTGAGATTTAAAGGGACAGTACGTCTTTACCCCCATAGCCTCCCCCACATTCTAACCACTAGACGCCATGTCCTTCTTGGGCTAGAACCCAGGAGTCCTGGCTCCCGGTCCCCTCCCCCAGCTCTAACCACTCGTGCATGTGCCCAGCCCGGCCCCCCCAGATTCCCCTCTTCACCCAACCTGGCATCCGTCCTGGGGATGGAGCCCTCCTCCCCCCCAGGCTGTGTGGTGCCAGCTTGGGGAACCCCCCTCCCCATTGGAGGCAACAGACTGGCCACGCCCCCCTAGGTGCTCACTGGCCCCTCTCTGGCCATCCCAGCAGGGCTGGAGAGAGGCACAGGGCCCACGCCCAGGTCCCCAGCTCCCGGAGTCAGGGGATCAGACCAGACTCTCGGCTCTCACTGGAGAAGGACAATTTCTAGCCCTCACAGCTGGGCAGAAATGCTCAGAATTGTGACCCAAGTGTAATTAACTCAACAACGCTGCCTGAGTCTGCCGAGAGCCTGAGCCCATAGCTGCCTCATTCATCCCCCTGGGGTGTAATCGCCAAGGTCCTCTTCTTTGGGGGCCCCGGCCAGCCCCACCCCAGCATGGGACTTTGTGTATGGCAGGAGGGGGAGAACGCAGCAGGCCCAGCCCCCCATCCAAGCAGAGCCCCCCTGGCAGTGGGCAGGAAGGGGACGCCGTGGGGTGGAGAGGGAGAGCCGGACACTGCCCCTCCAGTGGGGTCGGACCTCTGGGGAGTCCACTTTCATAGTGGACCCAGGGCCCTGGAGGTGCCTTAAACCAATCACAGGGCGAGGCTGCACTCTCTCTCCCCACTAGAGGGCACCCTCCGGAGCAGGGGCGAGCAGCTCGCCAAGGGCCCCAGCCTCCCAGGCTGGCACCTCTCCCCAGGACCAGCTTCTGGGTGCCAGCCATGCAGGGCTCCCGCTCTCCCCAGCCGCCAGGGGCGACCCCGTCGGGAGAGGGATGGGCACCGCACACCCCCTGCCCGGAGCTCACCTGGTCTGCAGGCAGCAGGACGCCGTCCCCGGGCGGGGGCTCCGGGGCGCTTTGATTCGGGGGGTTTGAAGATCAAGCGAAGCACAAGGTAAATTCGGGCCTTTGATCTGCGAAGACGCGGGCGTCGATTCCAGCTTTGATTTCCTTCGCCGCGGGTGCGGTGCCAGCAGCCGCCGCATAGGGCAAAGCGCCAGCCACGCAGGGCAGATGGGCATAGGGACGGGGCAGGGCACACACAGCACACACAGCAGGCGCACACGGACACACTCGATGGGTCCGCAACACAGCACACACTGCACAACACAGCGCCCAGCTACACAATGCACAGCTACACAACACAATGCACACGGACACACTGCACGTGTCCGTAACACAGCACAACACAGCGCACAGCTACACAACACAGTGCACACAGCACACACCAACACAACGCACAGCTACACAACACAACACACACGGACACACTGCATGTGTCCGCAACACAGCACAACACAGCGCACAGCTACACAACACAGTGCACATTGCACAATACTGCACACACCGACACAACGCACAGCTACACAATACAGTGCACACGGACACATTGCACAACACTGCACACACCAACACAACGCACAGCTACACAACACAGCTCAGACCGACACATCGCACAGCTACAGAACACAGCGCACACTGACACACCGTATAGCTACACAACACTGTGCACACTGACACACTGCACAACACAGTGCACAACATCATACTGCACAACATAGCTACAACTCTGCACACACCGCACAGCTACACAACAAAGTACACAAGGACACACTGCACAACACACACCGATGTACTATGCAGACCACAACACATATGCCTGCATGCAACATGGGCACAGAACACGGTGCAGCACAGCTACACAACACAACACACACTGCACAACACAGCACAGCTACACAATGCACACTGATGCATTGCATGACACACACTCAACACACTACACAGTCACACAACACACTTCAACACAGAGCACAGGCTGGCAGAGCACACACCAACACACACACGGACCCACATACACCACGGACCCTTCCTTGTGCCCCACACGGGAACTCAACACAGGTCAGACACACCGGTGTATTGCACACACAGCACAGCTCTTTGCCTGCCCCACACCTGCACCCCACACCTTCCTGCTCCACACCTCTCTGCCTGCCCCACACCTGCACCCCACACCTCCCTGCCTGCCCCACACCTGCAACCCACACCTTCCTGCTCCACACCTCCCTGCCTGCCCCACGTCTGCACCCCAGAGTCCCACACCTCCCTGCTCCATACCTGCACCCACACTTCCCAGCCTCCTCCACACCTCCCTGCCACACCCCCAACTCCCCACACCTCCCTGCCTGCCCCATACCTTCACCGCACACCTTCCTGCCCCACATCTCCCTGCCCTACACCTGCACCCCACCCCTCCCTGCCACACCCCCAACTCCCCACCCCTCCCCACCCCTCTACACTGGACCCCCTGTTCCACGGCTGCCCCCACAGCACAGAGCCCCTTGCCCAGCACCGGGCCCTGTCTCCCAGCCCGGGCACCGGGGCCCGCTCTACGGGGAGCTCTGCATGGAGCTGCCAGAGGGCGCTGGTGGGGGGCTGGCACAGGGCCCTCCCAGGCCCGTGGCGTAGCCAGGCCAAAGCCCCCATCGTTCATGGCAGCGAGCGCGGGCCAGGGTGGGGCTGCTCCGTGCCAGCCCTGGGGGCAGCAGAGGCCGAGAGGCCGCTGGCACCGGGAGCTGCCGTCCGGGCACATCCCCGGCTCTGCTAACGAGCCGCAGCGCGCGCCAGACGGCATAATTCATGGCCCGGCAGCTGCCCCCTGCTGCTTCGCCTAGCAAACCCCAGATGTATTATTCATGCCCCCACGGACTTTTCTGGGCCCGGCAACACAGCCCCCCGGCTCCCCTCGGAGTAATCCGCTAATGAGCCGCTTCCCGGGGGACTGCGGGGAAGGAAGGAGCCCGGGCGGTCGTGACTCGAGGCGGGCGGCCACCCCCCCCAGCGCTGCCCCCTGCGGATGAGCCCCAAACTCCAAGGGGAGGCCCGTGGGGGGAATCCGAGCCCCCCGCGTGCCCTGGGGAGGGCCAAGCCCCTGCGGCTCCCCGCCCCGGCCCGGCCCAAGGTAAGTTCTCGAGACTTGAGCAGGGGCCGCAGAGGAGAGTGCGGTGCCCCCCCCCCCCCCCCATCAGCCTAATGCAAGGAGAGGGGGGCGCCCGCCCTGCTGCCTTGTTTTCCCCCTAATTGAATGGCGGGGGACAGCCAGCAGCTGCTCCTCAGATGGCGGATGCCGCGGGATGCTAAACAGGCGGCTTCAAAGCCGGGCCTACACGGCGCGAGCAAATTGGACCCGTCGTCCCAGCTCCGCGCAGGGCCCCCCAGGCCTTTGTAGCCCCGGATCAGAACCGCTCGGCTGCTTCCTCCCATATCCGTCAGCCGGGTGGCAGGAGACGAGATGAAACACAGGTTGGGGGGGGCGCAGCCCGTCCCCGGGGCCCCCCCGAGCTGCTGTTACTTGTTGTTCTCTGCTGCAGCCGATCCCTGGATTTCCCGGGCAGCTGGGGTGGGACTTGGCGAAGATTCACTTTGCCAATAAACTTTCTGTGCTGGGGAGCCGGGGGAGGGGCCGCTGCTGGGGGAGGGGGCTCCGGGGCTGGGGTACAGAGCTGACATTGCAAGCTTAGCGCCCCTCCGTCCTGCCTGAGTCCCCCAATCCTGCCAGGTCAGCTGCCCACACGCAACTGTGCCAACACCCTTCCATCCCCACCTACAGCCCCTGTTAGCCCAGCCCTGGGCTCCCCTCCCCCAGCTCTGCCAGTGCCCCTCACTCCCGACCCACAGCCCCTGCTAGCCCAGCCCTGGGCTCCCCACCCCCAGCTCTGCCAGTGCCCCTCACTCCCGCCCCACAGCCCCTGCTAGCCCAGCCCTGGGCTCCCCCCACCCAGCTCTGCCGGTGCCCCTCACTCCCGACCCGCAGCCCCCTGCTAGCCCAGCCCTGGGCTCCCCCCCCCCGCTCTGCCAGTGCCCCTCACTCCCGACCCACAGCCCCTGCTAGCCCAGCCCTGGGCTCCCCCCACCCAGCTCTGCCGGTGCCCCTCACTCCCGACCCGCAGCCCCTGCTAACCCAGCCCTGGGCTCCCCCCCCAGCTCTGCCAGTGCCCCTCAGTCCCGACCCGCAGCCCCTGCTAGCCCAGCCCTGGGCTCCCCACCCCCAGCTCTGCCGGTGCCCCTCACTCCCGACCCACAGCCCCTGCTAGCCCAGCCCTGGGCTCCCCACCCCCAGCTCTGCCGGTGCCCCTCACTCCCGACCCGCTGCCCCTGCTAGCCCAGCCCTGGGCTCCCCTCCCCCAGCTCTGCCGGTGCCCCTCACTCCTGACCCACAGCCCCCTGCTAACCCAGCCCTGAACTCCTCACACACTCAGTTCTGCTGATGTCCCTGGAGCCCAAGCTACAATACGAAGCAGGGAGAGTCAAGGAGGCCAGTGGAAAACTCCAACCCATCCTGGCTAAGAAGCCCCATATTGTGGGGATCTGGGCTGGAGGGGCCAAGCCAACAACGCCTCCCCCCATGCCCCAAGATCAGGGCAGGGCAGTTCTGGAATCAAAGCAGACTGGCACAGACAGACAGATGGGCAGAGATACCGAGCAAGCAACAGCCGGCCTCATGGAGAACAATGTACAGATGAACGCCCAGGGGCAAGAGGGACGGACGGATACCCGGGTAGCAGCAAGGGACAGTCGGACACCAAGGTAGCATCCAGAGACTGCCGGACACCCAGGGGGCACCGGGGGACAGCCAGACACCCGGGTAGCACCCAGGGACAGCTGGACACCCAGGGGGCACCAAGGGACAGCCAGACACCTGGGTAGCACCAGGGACAGCCAGACAGCGGGGGAGCGCCGAAGCATGACCAGGGTGAGAGACAGCCCAACACCTGAGGGGCACCGAGGGACAGCCGGACACCCAGGGAAGTGCCGAGCGACAGCGTCACAGATGGACACCCGGGGAGGGCTTTGGTGGTGATTTGCCTGTCCTGGGGGAGGGAGGGGGTGGCTGGGCCACCCCCCCCGGCCCCACCATGCCCAGTAATGTGTCTGTTTGTCGGGTGCGCTGACTTCTGCGCATCCACCATCGCTGCGCTTGGCCCCGGCTGGGCCGGCCCCGCAGCATCCCCACTCCCAGGCCCGGCACGCTCGCTGCACAGACCGTGGGGCGCCGGCGGCTCCCGTCCACCCGACGGCCTGGGCAGCCTCTCTCCAAAAGCCCTCGTGGCGGTTGCGAGCCCCTGGCACATCCGGGCACCTCGCCCCAGCCCAGAGTCCAAGCTCAGCCAGCCGGGAGCTGGAGCGAAGGGGCTCAGCCCGGAGAAGGGAGCCGCGAGGGAGGTGCCCCCTGCTGCTGTACCCACCACGAGGACCCCGAGTCCCCCAGCTGGGCACCGTGTGTCTCTGCCATTGGTCCTCTGCCAAGCCCTGGCCTGACGGAGGAGACGGCAGCAGGACGAGCAGGGGAGGGCTGGAGATGGGGAGCAGGAGGCTGAGGGCGGATGGGACCAGCGGGGGGGAATTAAGGGGCGTGGGGGCATAAGCAGGAGGGAGCCGCTCTCTATCGCCCCTCCCCCAGAGCAGGGGCAGAGACACCCCCCCACTTCCAGGGGTGACCGATCCCCTTGCCCCTGGGATGGCTGGCAATGGGGGGGGCACAGCTGGAGGAGGGGGGATTTGCAGTTGTGTCCCCCAAGGATTGAACGGAGACACCCCCAGAGCAGTCCCAGCGTCTGCCCGTTCCAGGCTGGGAGCTGCCCTGGTTGAAATCAATCACTAGCCCATTGGCAGGCTGCAGCAGCCCCTGGGGTGCTGGATCCATGGGGCCAGGCAGGGGGGCAGGGTCCCAGCCACTGTTGGGGCAGCTGGACACACAGAGCCCATAGGTGAGAGCAGCGGGCACCCCTCCCCCCCCCGGATGCCCTCTAATGGGGCCATCTCCAGCCCAGCCCGTGATGGGCAACCCCCCTGCAGGCTGCATGAGTCACCCACCATCTGGGTGCCATTCTGAACCTCTTCCTTCCCTTGCAGGGAGCGAGCTGAAGTGTGTGTGTTGGGGGATGGGGGGGAAGGCGCCAGGACTCCTGGGTTCTAGGCACCTCAATAATATCCATTCCCAGCTCTGGGAGGGGAGGGAGCCGACCCAGCCGAGTGGTCAGAGCAGGGGAATCCAAGGAGTCAGAACTCCTGGGTTCCATCCCCCAGTGCTGCCGCTGGGTCGGTCACTGCCAGGCTCTGGGCCTCAGTTTCCCCCAATCTCCCATAAGGTACATGCTGGGGGCTGGGGAGGGGCAGATTTAACCGCTGTCAGTGAAACACTCCAAGACCCCGAGCGAGGGACACTCCCTATTACCTGGCACCTGAGCGGGGCTGGCGAGCCCTGCGACGGAGTCCGGCTGCTTCCCACCAGGGCTGGGAGCAGAGACCAGAATCCGCTCTGAGGCGCCTCCCGCTGGGAGTACATGGGCCAGGGCAGCCCCACCTGGCTGCTGGGACCTTTACCCCCCGACCCCGGGCCAGCCCCCCACAGCTAGAACCCAGGGCCAAGTCTGGTCCTATCCTCAGCTCTGGGGTGAAGGGGGTTGGGAGGGTCTAAGGATTAGAGTGGGGGCTGGGAGCCAGGACTCCTGGGTTCTATCTCCAGCTCTGGGAGGGGAGTGGGGCCTAGTGGTTAGAGCTGGGGGGGGGGTCTTGGAGCCAGGACGCCTGGGTTCTATCTCCAGCTCTGGGAGGGGAGTGGGGCCTAATGGTTAGAGTTGGGGGGGGGGTCTTGGAGCCAGGACTCCTGGGTTCTATCTCCAGCTCTAGGAGGGGAGTGGGGTCTAGTGGTTAAAACCCACCCACCCAGCATCAGCTGTCCTGGCCCCAACCCCCCAGCTCTGGTCAGGGTGCAGGGCGGGGGGAGCCGGGGCGGGAGATAGGGGGCCCAGGGCCCAGAGCTGGGGGGGGAGCAGACTGGAGCTTTGTTTTAGCAGTTCAAAGCGATGCACCGGTTGTTTGCACTTCAAAGGGCGCAGCTGGGCCCGCGCGGAGTAATTAACAGCTGCATTACGAGGGACCCCCTGAAAGAGCCCCCCCCCCCGCCGCCACTGCACGTGCGCGCTCACACACAGACACACAAGCACGAATGCACACACACACCTGCTGCAACTACACACACACACACACACACCCCTGCTGTGACTGCACACACACACACACACACCCTGCTGCAACTACACACACACACACACACACAGACACACACACCCTGCTGTGACTGCACACACACACACACACACCCTGCTGCAACTACACACACACACACACACAGACATACACACCCTGCTGTGACTGCACACACACACACACACCCCTGCTGCAACTCCACACACACACACACCCTGCTGCAACTCCACACACACACACACACACCCTGCTGCAACTACACACACACACACACACAGACACACACACCCTGCTGTGACTGCACACACACACACACACACACACACCCCTGCTGCAACTCCACACACACACACACACACCCTGCTGTGACTGCACACACACACACACACACACCCTGCTGCAACTACACACACACACACACACAGACACACACACCCTGCTGTGACTGCACACACACACACACACACACACCCCTGCTGTGACTGCACACACACACACACACCCCTGCTGCAACTACACACACACACACACACACCCTGCTGTGACTGCACACACACACACACACACACACACCCCTGCTGCAACTCCACACACACACACACACACACCTCTGCTGCAACTACACACACACACACACACACTGCTGTGACTGCACACACACACACACACACCCCTGCTGCAACTCCACACACACACACACACACACACCCTGCTGTGACTGCACACACACACACACACACCCCCTGCTGCAACTCCACACACACACACACACACACACACCCTGCTGTGACTGCACACACACACACCCCTGCTGCAACTCCACACACACACACACACACACACCCTGCTGTGACTGCACACACACACACACACACACCTGCTGCAACTCCACACACACACATCCCTGCTGCCATCATGCACATTTGCACACCCAGAGCTGTCACCATGCACACTCACACACACATCCTTGCCATTACTCACACACAAACATAAACACCCACCACTATCACACACACACAGGGTTGTGTGAGATGTGTCTAGGAAACGATGCCTCTTCCCTGACTGCATTGGACCCTACACATACACACACACAATCACACCCGCCACCGTTGGTCCACACAACCTGCCCACAAACACCTGCCAGTGACACACACCCCAGCTGCTGCCGGACATTCACTGCATGCACACACTGCACGCACACACATGCTATGGCAGCACCACGTTCACACACACACATACATAGACAACTCACACGCACCTACCATTGCTACACTCACACACCTGCCATCATTGATACACACACGAACACCCCAGCTGCTGCCACACATGCAGTGAACAAGCACACACACTGCTCACACACATTGCACAAACACACTGCATGCGCACGCGCGCACACTGTACAAACACACTGCATGCGCACAAACATGTGCACTGCACATACACACTCACTGCACAAGCACACTGCATGCACATGCACACTGCACAAATGCACATGCAGACTGCACAAATGCACTGCCCGCATGCACCCCAGAAACACATGCACTGCAAAAACACACTGCACGCACACACATATACTGCACACACACTGCATGCACACATACATACTACACACACACGCACTGCACAAACGCACTCTGCACAAACTGCACAAACTGCACACACACACATACTGCACAAACACACCGCACGCACACACACACTGCACAAACAATGCACTACATGCACACAC
Source organism: Malaclemys terrapin pileata (assembly GCF_027887155.1). Lineage (NCBI taxonomy): Eukaryota > Metazoa > Chordata > Testudines > Emydidae > Malaclemys > Malaclemys terrapin. Next base: position 3,782,661 of record NC_071527.1, on the reverse strand, counting down.
GCACTACAAACACACTGCACAAACATATGCATTGCATGCACATACACACCCACTGTGCACACACACACATGCACTGCTGCACCGCACATGTGCTGCTGCCACACTCATACAACACTCACACACACAACTCCCATTGCTACACACACACATGCACACACACACACATCTCACTACCATACCCACCCACTTCTGCCTCTTGATACAACACCCAGCTTACGGCTGCCTGATCTGGCCCTCCTGGGGGAGAGGATGCCCCCTGCCAGCAGCCCCCCACGCACCCCTCCCCATAGCACTGGGGCCATGCCCCACACCGATCCCAGTTCCCATCGCCATGTGCTAGACAGTTCCCTGCAGATGGTGCCCCCGGCCCTGTCACCCGCCGCCGAGCCGTAGGGCGAGCTGCAGCCGGCCAGCTGAGGCCTGGTGCCGTCTACACTAGCATTGTGTGAACACGTTTGAGTGACAGCTGTCCTGTAGACATGGCCAGGGAGGGGGGATACCAGCTCCTTGGCCTGGGGGGATGGGGTGAGGTCCTGGCACATACCAGAGGGCTGAGAGGGAGGGGGAGACAGAAACAGCCCCTCCCAGGGCGTTCACGGAAACCCACCCTAGGGATGGAAAGTGCTAATGGGGGGGGAGGGGGCAGCCCAGAGCCAGGAGATAAGGCAGCACAATGGGCTATTTGCATACAATGCCCCGCACCCAGCCCTGGGGCTCATCAAGGGCCTTGGGGGTGGGGGAGGGGAGGAGAGCTGGGGGAGGGGCAAACCTGCGATGGAGTGGGGAGGATTCAGAGCCTGGCTGACACCCGGCTCCCCCCTCCCCGCCCCGTACATGCAGCACAGCACCCCCTCCTCCTGCCAGGCTGGGGCCCATGTGCTGCTGGGCACTCGCTGTCCTAGCTGCTCGCTCACCGTATCTCACCACCTGGGAAGCGCGGGCGGATGCCAGCCCCTGTCTGGCTCCAGCAGCCACAGCAAGGCCCCTGCCGAGCAGCGGACAGGGACGGGGGCAGCCGGGCGCCATCCCCCAGGCCGGACACACAGACACAGGTGGGCGTCACCCCCCAGGCCAGACACACGGACGCGGCACAGGGTGCACCCCTAGGCCGGACACACGGACGCGGCACAGGGCGTCACCCCCCAGGCCGGACACACGGACGTGGCACAGGGTGCCCCCCCCCAGGCCGGACACACGGACACAGGCGGGCGTCACCCCCCAGGCCAGACACACGGACGCAGCACAGGATGCCCCCCCAGGCCGGACACACGGACGCAGCACAGGGTGCCACCACCCCCCAGGCCGGACACACAGACGCAGGCAGGCGTCACCCTCCAGGCCGGACACACGGACGCGGCACAGGGTGTCCCCCCCAGGCCGGACACACAGACACAGGCGGGCGTCACCCCCCAGGCCGGACACACAGACACAGGCGGGCATCACCCCCCAGGCCGGACACATGGACGCGGCACAGGGTGTCACCCCACAGGCCGGACACACGGACACAGGCGGGCGTCACCCCCCAGGACGGACACACGGATGCAGGCCCTGTCTCAGGGCCGGAGCCCATTCTGTGTGGAAGGAGGCGGCCAGCTGGCCAGTCTTGGCAGAGCGGAGCCTTGGCAGACCTCGGAGAGGGGGGGGGATATCATCTGTCTGTCTGTCCATCCATCCTGCTGTCATTCTGTCCATCTTCCAGTCAGTCTCTCTCGCTTTCCCGCAGGTGCCCCTCACCGGGGTATCTGGGAGCAAATAACGTCACTGGCTTCAAGTGGGTCTCTGACCCACTCCCCAAGCCAGGCATGGGAGAGTTGATGTTTCATTCCCCCCTCCCTTTCCCCAGAAGGGGTGGTCTGTGGGGCGGATCTCGGGGCGCCCTTCCCCGCCCCCCACTGTAGAGTCACACGGGGAATCTCCAGCATATCCGAAACTCCCGGGAGTGTCCCAAGGCGCTGGATACGAAGTGAGCCACGCAGCAGTGGGCCCCCAACAACCCAGTGGCCACCTGATCCTGGGGTGCCAAGTGGAGGGGATTCCCGTGGGCCCCTCCCCGCGTCTGTGTGGCCACAAAGCAGGAAGGGGCCAGTTGGGGTGGCCACTAGACACAGGGAGGCGGGATGGCCCAGTGGTTAGAGCCAGGAGGGGCGTCCTGGACCCACAAACTCCCTCCCCTGTCCTAGATGCAGCCAGCTCTGGGGTGAGTCCCGGGGCCAGGCCCTGCTGCTGGGCTGGCATGTCACGTACCCAAGAGGAACCATTTGCTGAATCCCATGCGCTCATTCCCCTCCCCCCCGACTCCCTAAAAACCCCACCTCGCGCTGTACCTTTCAAGAGATAAAACGAGCCCCATCGGCCCCTTTGCATCCATAACAAGCGGCCCAGCGGGGAGCCCGGCGCTTAAAGGAGACCCAGCCAGACCCCTTTGAAATCCCTCCATCTAGTTTAATGATTGGTTCGCTCCCGGACTTCAAAGGCTGCCTCCCCTCCGCACTCCTGATTGGCTGAGGGGGCAGCCCCAAAAAAAAAAAAAAAAAAAAAAGTTTGCGCGCAGGGGGAAAAGCGCAAAGATGCGGCCGGGGGAGAAGCGGCGGCTGGAGAAGGAGGATGACGCCTGCGAGCCGCGGCGCGCCGCGCTCCACGGAGCAGCCCTGAGCCGCCGGCCCTGGCCACAGCGCGCACGGCCCCCGGCTCCCGGACCCCAGCCCTGCTGCAGGTAAGGGGCGTCCCTTCCGGCCGGGAACGCGGGCGATCTCCCGGCTCCCCGCCCCAGCGGGGTGGGGATGGGCCGAGGGACCCCCCCACACCCCTTCCCAGCTGGAACGCTGCGTGCGCCCCGGAGAGCTGCGCCCTTCCGTACCCGAGTCCTGCGCCCTGCGACGCAGGGAGGCGAACCCTGTGCTGGGGGGATGTAGGAGCACTCCGAGGGCCCCGATTCTGAGCTGGAGGCAGGTCGCTGCCCGCAGCCGGGGGAGCAAAAAGAGGCGATTCCCATGGAAGATCCTCTCCGTGCGCTTTGCGTCGCTGCTGCTTAGCCTGGCACGGGACAGGGACCGTCTCCTGGTCCCCGGCCCGCCCTCTGGCTCCCTCCCCCTCAGAGCTGAGCCCAGCGGAGGGCAGCTAAGCCTCGGGCTGTGCAGACCCACGTTCCTTGGGCGTCTTCCCCGGGTCCCCTGGGGCCTAGCGGGTCCGTCCCCCGCAGAGACACATGGAGCCGGCCAGCCGCGCCCGCTCGCTCCGCCGGCGGGTTCCACCGCCGGGTCCTGGGCCACGCCAGGGCTGCCCCAGTCACAGCGGAGCTGCCTGCCCCGAAAAGTTGATTCTCCCAGAGGGGCTGGTGGGGAGCCCCAGGGACCAGAGCCCGGCTGCACACTGGGACAGGCAGGCTAGTCACCAGCTGTCACGGGGTGCACCGTGTCCCCTGCCCCCCAGGCCGCGAGTCCCAGGTCAAGCACCCCCGACCCTCTAGCCTGTGACAAAGTCAGAGGGAGCGGAGCGCTGGGTCCTCCTCCCTTTCTGGCTAGGGTTGGGGGGGGGTCATATTTTCACACTCCCTCCTCCCCCCAATCACAGGGCATGAGTCACTCGGCAGGGCCCCTGCCCCTGCGAGAGCCTTCTCCTCTGCAGCCCCTGCCACCCGCCTCTCCCAGGGCTCCGGTTCCCCTGAAACCTCAGCCGAGCCCCCTTGTCCCATTTATAACAGGGTAGGCTGGCTCGCCCCTCGCAGGCATCTGTACGCTCCTGGGCGTGGGACACTGCTTGTGCGTCAGGGTGAGCACCATGCTCAAATCACTGGTGATACGGGATGCACGGCCAAACCACTGGTGATACGGGATGCATGGGGCAGTCTCTGTGTCTCCCTTGTGGTGCAGGGGCCAGGGCTGCCTAGTGAAGATCCCCCAACCTCTGGGCCGGACTCTGCTCCCAGACACAAGGGTGAAATCCGGCGTGAATTCAGTGGGGACTCCAGAGCGCCGCCCATGGGACCGGGCTGGGGATTGGTGGGCGAGCCCCCCTATACTACAGCAAAGCAAAGTTCTCAAACCCTAGAGAGAAACACTCCAGGATCTCCAAGGTCAAATGTCTCCTGGTGGAAACAGACACGGAGCCCCGGAGACTGCTGAGAACAGACCCTGTTGGGTATCGTGGGCTGCCTGTGCCAGGCTCAGTCTAACCGCCACCCCGTGCAGATGGGCTGGGCAGTCCTCCATCCTGGCTTGGGTTAATAACCCAGCGTTGCAAACGCCTCAACTTTCTAGTCACCCCAGGGCTGCCAGTGACACAGACAGAGGTGACCTGCTTGTCATCTCTTAGGATGCAGGAGTTGGGGGCTGTGCCCTGCGCCAAGCTGTGAGCCCGGACGCTGGGCACCGGGAGGGTATAATAGACTGGGATCTATTCCCACCAATGGGGGGGGAAGCCTCACCCCCGAGGCCTGACCCGCCCTGGGCAGGGCACACCCACAGCTGCCAGGGCAGGAAGAGGAGTTTGTACCTCCAGACCCGCAGCTCCCAACCCAGAACTCCACTCAGGCAAGTCTATGGGGCTCCCAAGTCTGAGCGGTGCCCTGAGGTGTGCCCAGCGTTCCCGGGGGGGTCACCCAGGAACCGCATCCAGCCTCCCACCCCCACCCTGGCTCTCTCCTGCGCCCGCTGCCTCTCCAGGCAGGAGGCTAGGAAGGGCAGGAGCCGGCTGGGTTTGGGGTGGGTCAGTCCTGCTGGGGGAGCTGGTGCCCGGGCACAAATGGGGGCCATTCGCATCAGAGGCTAATGAGCACCTCGGGCTGGGGTTGCAGTTCTGTTCTGTGGGGCCCTGGGCACCCCCTAGAGGCAGGACTTGTGGAGCTGGGGAGGGGGGTGCCCCAGGTGGGTGATGGTGCAGCTTGGGGGGCCGGAGGCACGGTGGCTGGGGGGGTGTGATGCTGTGATGGGAAGGCAGGTGGGTGATGCTCTGGCAGAGGAGAGGGTTGCTGTGGGGGGGGCAGTCAGGTGATGTAGGGGCTGGGGGGTGACCCTCTGATGCAGGGGGTGGGAAGATGCTCAGGCTGGGGGGGCAGGTGATACAGGGCTGGGGGGTGACCCTCTGGTGCAGGGGGTGGGAAGATGCTCAGGCTGGGGGGGAAGATGCTCGGGGGGGGGGAGGAGATGCAGGGGCTGGGGGCAAGCTGCAGGGAGTGGTACTGGGAGGGGGGTTGTTCTCACTGCTAGGCCCGGCCCTGCCTGACTCCAGCTCTCTCTGCCCCAGGACAGGACCCCCGTCTCCTCCCCCGAGCGAGCTGCTGCCCACCACCCCTCCTTGGCATTCCTGGCAGCGGCTGCGGGACCCTCCTCTGCGGACTTTGCCCCGGCCGCCTATGAGGCTGCAGGTGGCCCTGCTGGGATGTTTCAACTCTGGAGCAACGAGGTGCCGGCCGGCTCCGGGCTGAGTGCCCACGCCATGGCCTTTGGGCTGCCCAAGGCGCAGTACCCCGGGCACGTCGCCCCGGGCTCTCCCCTGACCCCACCGGCCGAGCACACCTACTCCTTCGAGCTGTCGCCGGTCAAGGTCCTGGCTCCCCAGGGGCCGCCCGGCTCTTCCTACCACTTCCCTGAGGCTCAGGACTTCCCCAGCTTCTTGGAGAGCTCTGGCGGCATGGCCCCCCGGCCCCTGGGCCCCGGCCCCCCCAATGCCCCAGCGGGTCCCGCGGAAGATGCCCCCTGGTGGAGCCTGCAGCAGCCCACCCCGGGCCACCTGCCTGCCTTCCACCTGAGCCGGCCCCTGATGCTGGGGCCACAGCCCCCGCTCCCAGCCCTGCTACACGGCTCCCCCAAGGGGCTGCTGGGCCCGGCCCGGCGCTGCCGCCGCTGCAAGTGCCCCAACTGCCAGGCGGGCAGCGAGGAACCGGGCAAGAAGAAGCAACACCTGTGCCACTTGCCGGGCTGCGGGAAGGTCTACGGCAAGACGTCCCACCTGAAGGCCCACCTGCGCTGGCACGCGGGCGAGCGCCCCTTCGTCTGCACCTGGCTGTACTGCGGGAAGAGCTTCACCCGCTCGGACGAGCTGCAGCGCCACCTGCGGACTCACACGGGCGAGAAGCGCTTCGGGTGCCAGGGCTGCGGGAAGCGCTTCATGCGTAGCGACCACCTGGCCAAGCACATCAAGACCCATCAGGGCAAGCGGGTCAAGGGCAGCGGGGCCCAGTTGGGCACCATCAAGCAGGAGTGAGGGGGCGGCGGACGGTGGGGGGGCACGGGGAGGGCCGGCGCGGCTGCTATTGGGGACAGACCTGCGGGGGGGAGGGAAACTGAGGCACACGCTCCTGGTCCCACATACGAAGACTCCACGTTGTGCGCACGCACCTGGAGACACACGGCCGAGGCAGAGCAGGTCCAGCCTGGGATCTGCGGGAAAGGTCCCAAATCCGGCCGCTCAGGCCAACTGGGAATGTTCGAAATATCCCAGGTGGCCCTGATCACGCGGCCCAAAGCGCTTGGTTCCTCCAGGGTGGACCCTAGCGTCTCCACGGTGCCGGGCGGGTTTTCCCCAGGCGGCCTGCGGGACAGCCAGGGCCATCCCTCTCCACCGGAAACTTTGAGACAGAAGCCGTGAGACCGTTTGGAGTTTGGCATTTCCCGACAGAAAACATCGCCTTGGGAAAGCTTTGGGTCGAAGACACACACACCCACACACCCCCAAGCACCCCGGACATCTGCAGAGACGCCCCCCCCCCGAGCACCCTGGCCACCCCGGCCACACACAGAGACGTGCCCCCAGATACCTGCGGAGACGCCACCCCCGGAGCACCCCGGACACTCGTGGAGACGCCCCCCCCAGAGTGCCCCCAGCCACCTGCAGAGATGTCGCCCCGGAGCACCCCGGACACCTGCGGAGATACCCCCCCAGAGCGCCTGACTGCGGAGACGCCCCCCCAGGAGTCTCAAATTTGCACAGCGCGTTCTCTCTGGAAAAGCCAGTCCTTATGACCCAGGGGTGTGTGGGGACCCCCCGCCCCGGGCCTCCTCCCTCATTTATCTTCAGCAGGAACAATGGAGCAGCCAGTCCTGGGACCGGCTGCATGGGGGGGGCAAGGGAGGTTGGAAGTGGCTAGAACTAAACACAGGGCACTGAGACCCCCCCTGTCCTGGGGGAGGCCTGACACCTGGACCCCACAGTGAACATGGGGGCAGCTGTCAAATCCCCCTTCCCCCGCGGGTGCCCGCGCAGTCACTGTGACATCACAGCGCGTGAGGTCACACACACGCTTCTGACACTAGCATGGCGGGGGGGCCAGCTCCAGGGGGCCAGGCTGCGCCCCCTGCCCCATGTACAGCGCTTGACACCCATTAAATGCCTGACACCGCCCCAGCCACTCTGGTTGGTCCAGTCTCTAGGGCCCCGGTGGGAGGGAGCGGGGGGGACCCCGACCCGGCTGAGATGGGGGTTGCGCCCAGAGAACGGGGGCAACCCTGGGGCGCTGTGAGGCACCACCAGAATGTGGCCACCTCTGGGGGGAGGGGAGGGCTGCACTGGCGAGGGGCTGAGCCCCCGTGATCCCCCCGCTCCCACCCCACCTGCGCCTTTGGGGGGACAAGGTGCTGAGCCCACATGGGGTTCTGGGGGGCAATGGCAGAGCAGATCCCCCCACTTTGGGCCCACAGCGGGGAGGGCTGTTTCAGGGAGCACATTTTTTGTGGGGGGGGGATCCAGGAATCCCTCGAGGGGGGCTCATTCCTGGGGGAGCTGTGGAGTGGGAGGGGGGCAGAGCCAGCAGGTGGGTAAACACTCCCCCATCCCCTGCAGGAGGGGGAGCTGGCTCTGAGATCTGATCTGTCTGAATGCCCCCCTCCCCCCATGGGCATAAACAGGAAAGCCCCCCGCCCCATGTCCCTCACTCAACCCACAGCCCCCATACCCCCAACCTGCACCCCCCCACTAGTCAACACCCTCCAAGCTAGCGGCTGTGAGTGCAGGATGGGGCTGTAGGCACAGTCCGTGGGGCTTCGGGGGCCCCTCCTGCTGCTTCTCTCTGGCAAAAGCGGGGCCCCACCTCACAGCCTTGCCTGGGGCGCCCCGCTGCCCCCCACCTCTGGGGCCGGGCCTGAGCCTGCCAGGGGTGTCAGCAGCATGAGGAGGTGCTGCCCCCATGCCCTGAGCCCCGGGGGGCCCCGGGGAGCCCCGTGGCGCATGGCGCTGCCCCTGGCAGCAGAGCCCATGCCCCGGAAATGGGCCTGCCCCACACAAGCGCGAGCCCTACACAGGACCAGGCTCCTACGGATGGGGGCGGGGGCTGGGGGCTGCCCCCCCAGGAGCGCAGGAGGTGCTGTCACCCCCTAGAGGCTGGGAGTGAGGTGGGGCTCCGAGCTCAGTCAGTTTTTCCCCATTTGATAAACCAAAAACTTTATTATTAAACAAAATAATTCCCCTGCTCCCTGCCCAGGGCCCGGCAGCATGCATATACAGGGGCCTGCGGGCCCGGGGGGGCGAGGTCCCTGGGGGGCGGGCCCAGGGGGGCCCCGCATTGCATTCCCTGGTCCAGAAAGGGGGCCTGATTCCCATGGGGAAAGGTGAAGCCTGGGAGAGAAGCCGCCTTTGGGCTGGGCGGCTGGGCCAGGCTAGAGGGTTGGGGGGCGGCCATGTTGCAATCTCTGGGGCCAGAGATGGGGGGTGGGAAGGGAAGGGCCCTGACAGCGTGGGGCTGCTAAAAGTTCCCCGGGAGCAAGGATGGGATGTCTGGGAACACCCACACACACACATCCCTGCCACAAAGCAGGGGGAAGTGGGGGCCGCAGCTGGGGGTCAGGGCGACTGGATCGGGGTCTGGCTGGGTCCAACCCAGCTCCCAGGCGGGGGCAGAGGCACCCTTCCCATCTGTCCAGAGCCCCATTTGCCCCCTCCCCAGCACCCCACTGCCCAGCCCCATCGCAGCTCCATGCACTGACGGGTCCTGGGTGGGGGAGGGGCAGACCCCCATGCCCCCCTCAGCATGAGGGTCCTTGGCCAAAAGGAAGATGCTCAAGGTCACGTCCATGGTCCCTGCCTGGCTGCCCCTCCTCCCAGGGGGGGCAGCGTGGGGTGTGGGGCTCCAGGTCTCCCCGGCTTCACTCCAGTCTCCGAGGGGGGCCCCAGCCGTTCCTCGCGGGTCACTGCCTGGGTTGCGAGGGGGCAACAGCCTCCAGAGTCCACAATGGGGGGGTGGGTCACAGCTCGTCTTCGTCGAGTTTGGCAAGCCGGGCGCTGGGGGTGTCGGAGCCCGGCTCGGGGAGCGGGCAGCCTGCCCCCCTCAGGACCTGCCAGGGACAAACGCAGCCAGAGTCGGTACCCCACCCCCAGCCAGACTCCAAAGCTGGGGAGCGCTGGCTCCTGCTCCCCAGAACCTGCGGTTCCCCCCCCCAGCACCACCAGGCCTCAGCCCCGAACTCACAAGAGCCGACAACAAACCCCCAGCGGACGGGAACCATTGCAGATACGGGACTCGGGGGGCAGCGGGTTGGGATTGGGGGGCATCAGCTGAGCTCAGGGGGAGCCCAAGGCTGGGCTAGCAGGGGCTGCGGGTCAGGATTGGGGGGCACTGGCTGAGCTGCGGGGGAGCCTAGGGCTGGGTTGGCAAGGGGTTGTGGTTCAGGATTGAGGGGAACCGGCAGGGCCCAGCGGGACCCTATTGCAAAGCAGGAGCAGAAGAGACGTTCCCCAGTGAGCCCCCATTGCCCCAGCCCCCCCACACCTGCTCCCCACCCCCCAGTTCCAGCCCTGGAAGCTGCATGGCCCTTATTGATCTGTTCCCATCACTCACCCCAGGGGGGGGCTCGCCTGGCTTGGGGCCCCCGGGGAAATCGAGGCAAACATGGGCCGGGGAGGCCGTCCTGGGCGCGGGGGAGCTCTGGCTGCGGGCGGGCTGCAAGGGAAGCGCAAGGAGAAGTGGACCCAGGAGTCCTGGCTCAGGGAAGGGGCTTCCCCAAGGCTGGGCTCCCCAGACCCCGACTTCAGTCCCTGCCCCCCACCCCCTACCTCAGCTGGCCCCCAGACCCCGACCTCAGTCCCTGCCCCCCACCCCCTACCTCAACTGGGCCCCCCAGACTCCAATTTCAATCCCTGCCCCCTACCTCAGCTGGCCCCCCAGTCCCTGCCCCCCGCACACCAATCCCCCCAGTACCTCAGTGGGCAGCGGGTGGCTGCTGGGCAGGTAGATGGAGGGCAGGGAGGAGTTGTAGGCCCGGAGGCCGGGCCTCATGTTCCTGTCCATGGAGGCGGAGGAGTGGGGGCGCATTGGGCCGCTGGGTGGCGATGCCCGCGGGGCCCCCGCCCAGCCCAGGCTGTGGGACTTGCTCTCCCGCCGCTGGTACTCGATGGGCGACTGCAGCGCTGTTGGGGGGAACCACACGGGGCAGCACGCGTGTCACATGCTGCACAGAGCCACATGCACGCTCACACGGCGCACGGGCCGCACACGCCTGGGGGACAGCTCCCCTACCCTGACCATTCTGGGAACCTCTCACCCTGCCGGGCCATAGGTAGGGCAGATAAGGGGGGAGGGGGGAAAGTGCACCCAAGGGGAGGTGGCTAGGGCAACTTGGAGGTCTGAGGGGGGCTAGGGCAGCCTGTGGGCGGAGCTGTGGACGGGACGTCCCAGGGAGGGGCTGTGGGCGGGGCAGCCTGTGGGCGGAGCGGTGGGCGGGACATCCCAGGGGCGGGGCTGTGGACAGGGCAGCCTGTAGGCGGGACATCCTGGGGCAGGGCTGTGGGCGGGGCAGCCTGTGGGCGGGACATCCCAGGGGCGGGGCTGTGGGCGGGGCAGCCGAGGGCCGGGGGAGGGGCTGGGGCAGCCCCGGTGGAGGAGTGGGGGGCACCTACCATTGAGGAAGTCGCGCTGGGTCTCCAGGATGTGGCTGATGTCGGCTGCCCAGGCCCGGGCGATCTCGGGGGCCGCGGCCTGGAGCACGTAGCGGACGCTGCTGCGGTCGGCGCCCCGCGACGTCAGGGCGAACTTGCAGGGGTCATTCTCCACGCCCTCCTCCAGCCCCAGGCAGCTGACCTGCCGCAGGGAGCCCAGCCTAAGAGGGGAGCCGGCCCAGCCCCCTGCCACCGGCTGCCCCCTCCCCCTGCCACCGGCTGCCCCCTCCCCCCAGGGGCCTGGGGCCCACACTGGAGCGGGCAGGCGGAGGCACAGCGGGGGGCGCTCAGTTCCCCTCGAGGGTACCCGGGCTCTGGTCCCAGTCCCCCTGGTGCAGAGGGGCAGGGAGGGCTCCCAGGCGTGGGTCACAGGGCGGGGAGGGTGCAGTGGCGGGGAGCAACCCCCTGGCGTGGGTCACAGGGCGGGGAGGGTGCAGTGGCGGGGAGCGACCCCCAGGCGTGGGTCACAGGGAGGGGGCAGTGGCGGGGAGCGACCCCCAGGCGTGAGTCACAGGGCGGGAAGGGCGCAGTGGCGGGGAGCGACCCCCAGGCGTGAGTCACAGGGTGGGGATGGTGCAGTGGCGGGGAGCGACCCCCAGGCGTGGGTCACAGGGCGGGGATGGTGCAGTGGCGGGGAGCGACCCCCAGGCGTGAGTCACAGGGTGGGGAGGGGGCAGTGGCGGGGAGCGACCCCCAGGCGTGGGTCACGGGGCGGGGACGGTGCAGTGGCAGGGAGCGATCCCCAGGCGTGGATCACAGGGCGGGGACGGTGCAGTGGCGGGGAGCGACCCCCAGGCATGGGTCACAGCACGGTGATGGTGCAGTGGCGGGGAGCGACCCCCAGGGGTGGGTCACAGGGCGTGGAGGGCGCAGTGGCAGGGGGCTGCAGGGGCCACAGCACATGAGGTCCCAGCCCCTCACTTCCCACTCCCTTTGGCCGCTGCCCCTGGGAAAGGTGCCTGCAAACCCCATTTTGCCCCCTTTGCTGTGTGTGTGTTGGGGGGCAGGTCGGGCAGGCCGTGGGTCCTGTCCTGCAAGATGCCCCCAGGGTTTGAGCTGGGCACCAGCTTCCAACCCTTTGGGTCTCACCAAAGGGGGTAGGAGGCTCCTCTGAGAGGCGGGACTTGCCTGGGTGGGCGGAGCTTCCTGAGGCTAGGATGGGGTGAGGCCTGCTAGGGGTGAGGCTCCCTGGTGGGAGCTGGACTTCTGGCATGGGCAAGATCTGATAAAGGCAGGGCTCCCTGGTGGGGCCGTGGCTTGCCAGAGGTGGGGCTCCAGGGGGGGGGGCAGGGCCAGCCAGGGGCGGAGCTCCATGGGTGGGTGTGGCCTGCTAGAGGTGAGGCGGGGCCTGCCAGGGGTGGAACTCCATGGGTGGGGTGTGGCCTGCTAGAGTTGGGGCGTGGCCTGCCAGGGGTGGAACTCCATGGGTGGGGTGTGGCCCACTAGAGGTGGGGGCTGGACCTGCCAGGGGCGGGGCCCGCTAGAGGTGGGGGCGGGGCTCCCTGGCTGGAGGCGGGGCTCCAGGCCGTACCTTGATGCTGCTCTTGAAGAGGTAGGCGGGCGTGGCGAAGGCCTTGCGCCGCTCCAGCGGCTCGCTGAGGATGACGAGCTGCTCAAAGAGGAAGACGCGTCGCTCCCTGCAGCGCGGCAGGAACCCGCCGTCCTGCTCCGTCACCCAGAAGGTGTCCTGCTGCAGCAGCTTCCCCTGCGCCGTCAGCTTGCCCTGGGGGGGGTGGGGGGGGGTCACGTGGGGGCCAAAAGCACCCCTACCCCAGCCCCCCCAACTTCCTGTCACCCCCCCTGCGCCCCACCAACACCTAACCCACCCGGCCAGCGCCCCCACCTGACCACGCCCCAGCCCCCCATCAGTACCCACTCCATCTGGCCAATCAGGGGACAGCCCTGGCCCCACGGGACCCACTGGGGTGCTCAGGTTCGGATCCCAGTTCCAGGGAATCCTTGGGGGAAATCGGTGCCCCTTGGTGGCCGTGCGGCGAACAGGCGAGAGGGCAGAACGCAGACAGGAACCGGCTCGGCACCCTGGAATATGGGCAAAGAGCCATGCCCCCCCCAACACCCCACAGGGACATGGACCCCTCAACCCCCCCCAGTGGGCACAGACCCCCTAATCCCCCCCCCACATCCCCGGGTCCTCGAGTGCCCCTGGGGGGGCCATGGCAGGCTGATAGCAGAGCCTACTCCATCCCCCTGCGGCGGGAGCAAAGGCTGCCCCAGCACAGGGCCTACGCGTGGGGGTGGAGACGGTTGATTGGAGCCCCCCCAACTCCTACCTCGAAGCCCTGCAGCCGCCCCACGTTCATCATGTCGTTGCAGCGCTTGGGCACGAAGCACATCACCTCCACGGCTTTCTGTGAGGCAAGGGGGGGTGAGAGCCGGGGGGAGGCCCTGGGCCCCGTGCACCCTGGGGGGCAGGAGCTGCAGATACTTGGGGCTGCAAGTCAGGAGTGAGGGGCACTGGCAGAGTTGGGTGGGTTATCCCCAGACTCGCCCCCCCCCCCACTGCCCATGTAATGACCCAGTTGCTTTCATTTTCCAAATGGGAACTGAACCAACCCCAGGATGAACCTCCCTGGCAAACACCCGCTCCAGTCCCCTTGGAGACGCTGCCCCGTGCCCCCTCCAGTCCCACAGAGATGCTGCCCCGCGCCCCCTCCAGTCCCCACGGAGACGCTGCCCTTGCCCCCTACGGTCCCCACGCAGACTCTGCCCCTTGCCCCCTACGGTCCCCATGGAGACACTGCCCCTTGCCCCCTCCGGTCCCACAGAGATGCTGCCCCGCGCCCCCTACGGTCTCCACAGAGACTCTGCCCCTTGCCCCCTACGGTCCCCACGGAGACGTTGCCCCTTGCACCCTCCAGTCCCCACAGAGACACTGCCCCGTGCCCTTTCCGGTCCCCACGTAAAAGCTGCCCACTGCCCTCCTGGTCCCCATGGAGATGCTGCCCGTGGTCCCCCGGTTCCCATGGAAATGCTGCCTGCTGCCCCCTGGCAACCTCACCCTGTCCCCATGGAAACGCTGCCCAATCCCCCCGACAATGCTACAGAACTGGGATGGTGCATTTTCAGAAGGCGACCCCCAGCCCAGTGGGGCCTTGCCCTGGGCAGAGGCTTGTGGGCCGGGTGCCCCCCCCGCTCCCGGCTCTCGCCAGCCCTACCTCCAGCTGCTCTGTGTCCATCCCGGCCTTGCTGTAGTACTTCAGGAAATCCTGGGATGCAAGAGAAAACAGGACTGAGAGATGGAAAAGGGGGTGCCATGACCCCCCCAAGGGGCTGGCAATGGCCCCAATTAACCCCCAAGCAGATGGCATCCCTCCGAACATGGACAGGGCAGGAGGAAGAAGCAGATGGCTCGTGCCCCCTGGAAGTGGGCAGCCTGGCATGGGCGGCTGGCTCTGGGGCGGAGCGTCCCTGTGACAAAGTGGGGGGTTTTCTTGTTTTCTGTGGAGTTTCAATGGTTTGCATGCGGAGGGGGTGGGTCTCAGTTTCCCTGGGTGTTACTGGTTTAACGAGGTGAGGGGAGAGGGAATTTGTTTTGCAGAGGACCGGAGAGAGGACATGGGGACCCAGCCGATGGCCGGTAGGATGGATACCCCAGCGACCGGTGACCTGGCGACCTGATGACCCGGAGGCCCAGCTGAAGAGACGCAGCCGGTTCTGGCCAGTGGGAGGACAATGGGCTGCAGAGTGAGGACCCAGTGACCTAACCAGCCGGTTCCAGCCAGAGGACAGAACCCAGGAGAGGAGGCCCCGGTTTACGACCCTGTTTCCCTGGAGAGAAGACAATGGACAGAGGCGGGGCCTGGGGCCGGGGATCTCAGAGGCCCAGCTGGGAGCAGGGGGGCTCTGGGCTGGAGAGGAGGAGCAGGCAGAGCCCACCTGGATGCAGAGAGACTGGGGTGTGCTGGGCTGAGGGAGGCCAGGCCTGAGGCCCTGAGAGTTTCCTGTGCTGTGTTCAACTCTCAATAAACCCTCCTGTTTTACACTGGCTGAGAGTCACTCCGGTCTAGAGAACAGGGTTGCATCAACCCCTTTGGGGGTGGAGGCCCGGGGGGGTCCAGAGCGAGTGGACTCCCTGAGGGGGCCCACGGCGAGAAACAGGTGTGCTAGGGCTTCGAGAGGTGTGGATCCAGGAGGTGGAGGGGCCTGACCCCGAGAGAGAGTGGACCCCCGGGAAGGGCTGTCTCACTAAAAGAGGCACCCCCCACGGACCTCACGGGGCCAAGAGTGGGCACGATCTGTGAGTCCGTGACAGTCCCCAGCCCTGGGCAGCCCGGCATGGGTGGCTGGCTCTGGGGTGGAGCATCCCTAGCCCTGGGCAGCCCGGCGTGGGTAGCTGGCTCTGGGGCAGCGCATCCCCAGCCCTGGGCAGCAGGGTGTGGGCGGCTGGTTCTGGGGTGGAGCGTCCCCAGCCCTGAGCAGCCTGGTGTGGGTAGCTGGTTCTGGGGCAGCGCATCCCCAGCCCTGGGCAGCAGGGTGTGGGCGGCTGGTTCTGGGGTGGAGCGTCCCCAGCCCTGAGCAGCCTGGTGTGGGCGGCTGGCTCTGGGGCGGAGCGCGTCTGGCCCTGGCAGACCTTTCTCACCTTGAGCAGCAGCTGGTATTTCATGATCCTCTGCACCGGCTTGATCAGCAGGTCATTGAGTTGCAGCCTGTGGCCCAGCTCCTGCTTCAGCTCCTGGGGAAACAGAGGCAGCACATCAGCCCCCTCGTGCTCCCCACGGGCCTGGGCCCACCCACCTCCCGGAGGGTCCAGCCAGGGTGGAGGGCAGATGGGGCAAACTGGGGTTCTGGCTGGGGCAGTAAGTGTGTGTGGGGGTCAGACGAGCCAGGGAGCGTTGGGGGTTGGATGGGTTGAGCTGGGGTCCCAGCTGGGGGAGTGAGGAGGGGTTGGATGGAGTGAGGTGGGATCCTGGCTGGGGGAGTGAGGGTGGGGGGCTTGGAAGGGGTGAGGCAGGACAGCAAGAGGGGAGTCAGACAGGGGGAACTGGGGAGAGAGGTGGGGGTCGGATGGGGCAGGTTGCAAAGGGCGAGTTGGGGACTGGGGGGGGTCGGATGGGGGTAACCAGAGTCCCAGCTCGGGGGGGGGGGTCATAGAGGGACCGGATGGGGAAGCTGGGGTCCCCTCACCTCAAAATAGGAGTCGATGTACTCAGAGACAATGTGCTCCGATTTGGGTTTGTTCTGGCAGTAAACGACGTACATGTGCAAACGGCGCTCCTGGAAGGGAACAGGGGGCAGGTGACAATGCTCCCAGGCACACGCCTGCACACGCCACAACATGCCCCACACATGCGCACAGCCCCCAACACGTGCCAGCCCATGCGACCACATGCTAATACACGCTGGAACATGCTCCCGCGTCTATCCTCGCAGAGGGGTGGCTGATGCCCGCTGGGACCTGCAGCAGCCCCCAGCGGAGGCGGTATGCCCAGCAGTTATGGGACCACAGGAGAGGTGGCAGGGCCCGTGCAGCACCATATGGCAGCCAGCCCCACGGTGCGGGGCCCTCGAGATGTGGGGGAGAAGGCAGGGGGGCAGCATAGATCAGGGGCGGGGCCCTCACTGTATGAGGGGTGGGGCATGGTGGGGCGGGGTCCTTGTGGCGTGATGGGGCAAAACCTGTGGGAGGGGCAGAGGCCATGTGGCGTGGGTGGGGTTCCCTTGGTGTGACAGGGCAGGACCTGGGCCCCACGGCACAGCGAGGCAGAGGGGTGGGGTGGAGTAAGCAAGTCATGAGAGGGCAGGGCCTGCGTGGGGTAGAGTCCTGGGGTGTGATGAGGTGGGGTCCTTGTGGCATGGTGGGACCTGGGGGCAGGGGGGGATGGGGTCTGGGGGCAGAGCGGGGCCAGGGGCAGGCTGGTGAGGCAGGGCTGGTGGTGGGATGGGGCCTGGGGGCAGGCTTGGGGTGGGGCCTGAGGGTGGGGGCGGGGCCAGGGGCAGGCTGGCAAGGCAGGGCTGGGGGTGGGGTGGGGCCTGGGGGCAGGGTGGGGGCGGGGCCAGGGGCAGGCTGGCGAGGCAGGGCTGGGGGTGGGATGGGGCCTGGGGGCAGGCTGGCGAGGCAGGGGTGGGGGCAGGGTGGGGGCGGTGCTAGGGGCAGGCTGGCGAGGCAGGGCTGGGGGCGGGGTTGGGGTGGGGCCTGGGGGCAGGGTGGGGGCAGTGCCAGGGGCTGGCTGGGGAGGCAGGGCAGGGGCAGGCTGGCGAGGCAGGGCTGGGGGTGGGGTGGGGCCTGGGGGCAGGGTGGGGGCGGGGCCAGGGGCAGGCTGGCGAGGCAGGGGTGGGTGGTGAGGCAGGGCCTGGGGGCAGGGTGGGGGCGGTGCCAGGGGCAGGCTGGCAAGGCAGGGCTGGGGACGGGGTTGGGGTGGGGCCTGGGGGCAGGGTGGGGGCGGTGCCAGGGGCAGGCTGGCGAGGCAGGGCTGGGGGTGGGATGGGGCCTGGGGGCAGGGTGGGGCAGAGCAGTGCCAGGGGCAGGCTGGAGAGGCAGGGGTGGGTGGTGAGGCAGGGCCTGGGGGCAGGGTGGGGGCGGTGCCAGGGGCAGGCTGGCGAGGCAGGGCTGGGGACGGGGTTGGGGTGGGGCCTGGGGGCAGGGTGGGGGTGGTGCCAGGGGCAGGCTGGCGAGGCAGGGCTGGGGGTGGGGTGGGGCCTGGGGGCAGGGTGGGGCAGAGCAGTGCCAGGGGCAGGCTGGAGAGGCAGGGGTGGGTGGTGAGGCAGGGCCTGGGGGCAGGGCGGGGGCGGTGCCAGGGGCTGGCTGGCAAGGCAGGGCAGGGTGGGGGCAGAGCAGTGCCAGGGGCAGGCTGGCGAGGCAGGGGTGGGGGCAGGGTGGGGGCGGTGCTAGGGGCTGGCTGGGGAGGCAGGGCAGGGTGGGGGCAGGGGCAGGCTGGCGAGGCAGGGCTGGGGACGCGGTGGGGGTGGGGCCAGGGGCAGGCTGGCGAGGCAGGGCACATGCAGCGACGCCCAGGACTCACGTGTTTTATAAAGAGCTGCGCCAGCAGGTCCGGGTTGTGCAGACATTTCTCCAGCTCTTTAAGGAAGTAACTGGGGGGAGGGGGGGCAGAGAGGGCTGAGAACCATGGGGCAGACCCCCACCGACCCACACCCCCCCCAACCCCCCAGGCAGCTGGGTGTGCCAGGGGCCCAGTGCGCGGCCTGGCATGGGCGCACCACAAGGGTCCACATCTGGGAGAGGGCAGAGCAGGGCACCAGACGGCTCTGATCCTGGTCTCCCTGATCCTGCCAGAGCCCGGGCACCCCCCTGCAGCGGGCGGAAGAGGGGGGCGCTGCAGAGATCTCTTAGGGGTATATCTGTGTGCCCCCCTGACCTATACGTGGGTGGGGGGAGGCAGCCGGCCTGGCCCTGGCAGCACAGGGAGACCCAGCCCCTGGGACAAAGCGTTGGGGGAGGGAGGCAGGGGGGGCGTCCCATCCCCCGACTCACTCCTTGTGCCAGTCGTAGATCTGGTGGATGTTCCCGAAGATGATCTTGTCCTTGCCCTCCATGTCCTCGGGCACGCCCCGGGCACGCATGGTTGCCATGTAGCCCTGGGGGCAGGAGGGGTGGGTTAGCAGGGAGCTGCCGCCGGGGGGCACATGGGGTGGGGCTCTGCTGCTGCCCAGACTGGGGCAAGGGGAGCGGGGTTCCTGGGGTGGGGGGGCAGGCCCCCGGTGGGAGGTACTGGGCCAAGGGAGAAGCATTCACTCATCCCAGGGAGGGGCCGTGTTCCCAGGGCAGAGCTTGGGGCTGAGGGAGGGGTCTGGGGGGGCTACCTGGGGGGCTCTAGGACTGGGCCTGCTGCTTGCTGTGGGGGGCTGCCCAGGGAGGAGGGCCCTATGGCTTTTGGCTGTTTGGGGAGGGGGCCCTGGGGTGGGGGTGCTGCCCGGGAAGGGGTCCCTAGGCTGGTGGCTGTCTGGGGAGGGGAGCCAGGGGAGCAGGGGCTGTTGGGTGAGGGGAGCCTGGGGGCTGGGGGCTGTCCGGGAAGGGGGGCTCTGGG
This sequence comes from Malaclemys terrapin pileata, assembly GCF_027887155.1. NCBI lineage: Eukaryota > Metazoa > Chordata > Testudines > Emydidae > Malaclemys > Malaclemys terrapin. The sequence goes on along the minus strand of NC_071527.1, from coordinate 3,763,795 downwards.
GGGGTTCACACCTCCACTATCTGGCCCAGGTCCTCCACGTACATCTTCTCCGTCTCCACGAGCTCCGTGAGGACGAACCTGCCCACGGGAGGGAATGGCCACATCTGAAAGCGGGGAGGGGACACAGCCCCTTGTGAGACCCCCCCCATCCATCCTCCCCATCCTGCCCTCGGCCCCCTCCCAGCTCAAGCCCAGAGCGATGCCGGGGAGGGACCTAGGGTCCAGGTCGCCCCCAGCCCCAGGAGCCGTCCCTAGCAAAGCCCTGCAGTGCTGGGGACGCAGCCTCTGCTCCAAGCACCCCAGGACTCCCCAGCCCTGCCCCTGGCACCCACAGCCCTGCCCCTGCCCGCTGGCACCCCCCACCCAGGAACCCCCGTCCCTACCCCTGGCACCTCCCCCCAGGAACCCCCATCCATGCCCCCTTGCACTCTCATCCAGGAACCCGATCCATGCTCCCTGGCACCTCCCCCTGGCACCTCCCCCCTGGCACCCCCAGCCCTGTCCCGCGGGCGCAGCGGCTCCACTTACATACTCCTTTCTAAGGCACTCTTTCTCTCCTCCTCACTCGTTATCTCTTCCGGGGGTTGCCCGGGAAGCTCTTCAGGGGGGGCCAGGCCTTGGGGGTCACTGGGGATTTGAAGGGGGCTGGGGCCCTGCCAGGGGGAGGGGAGACACAGTTACGGGGCATGGAGCAGCCCTGCCCACTCCCACCCGGGCAGTGGCAACGGGCCTCAAGGCAGCTGGGGAAAGAGTCCTGGGAGACCCTGCCAGGTGGGGTGCGTGGAGGCCCGTGGGGAGCAGGGGCAGGGGCCCAGCACCTCAGGTCCGTGTGTCGGGCAGAGCTCCCCCATCAACAAACGAGTTGGCGCCTGCCCCTGGAAGGGGCCCTCGGGGGAGGGGCATGGAAAATTCCAACCACCTCCCCCCAGCACCCCAGTTGCTGAACCCCCCAGTCACTTCCCCCGAGAGCCAGGACGGGGCGGGGGGCACCTCCCATGTGAAAGCGAGTGCACAGGAGTGTGTCTGCTTGGAGCACCTGTGTGCACGTGGGGGCACATCTGTGTGTGCAATGGCGTGTGTGCGGGGCCTGTCTGTGCATGATGTGACGAAGTGGGACTGTTCTTAATGTTTTCCTCAGTTTCCCCTATGCAGTTCTTAAGTATCTAGGTGGTAGGATAAGGGTGTGTGGTTGCTGCAGAGCAAAGGGCCAGGGCACATAAATGCCCGACACTCTGTCTCCTGGCAACTGATGGCCTGGGCCCCTCCTCTGCAAAGGTGCCAACTGAAGGTGTTGGAGACAAAGGGGTCAGGTGACCTCCTGGCCAGGGAAAGAGACAAAGCCCAGAGAAGGAGGGGCTGGGCGGGGGTGGGAGTTTGGAGCTAGCTGGGGACTGGAAGGGAGGGCAGACGGGGGTCTGCCTCGCTGGGCCCCGGAATGGACCCGGCAGAGAGGTCCCGTTCACTGAACCTACAAGCTCCGTTTTAGACCATGTTCCTGTCATCTAATAAATCTCTGTTTTACTGGCTGGCCGAGAGTCACGTCTGACTGTGAAGTGGGGGGTGCAGGACCCTTTGGCTTCCCCAGGACCCAGCCTGGGCGGACTCGCTGTGGGAAGCGCACGGAGGGGCATATGCTGAATGCTCCCAGGAGAGACCCAGGAGGTGAAGCCGTGTGAGCTTCTTGCCCTGAAGACAGTCTGCTCCGAGGGAGAGGAGGCTCCCCAAAGTCCTGACTGGCTTTGTGGGGAGCAGTTCTAGAGCATCGCCCGGGGACTCCGTGACACATGCGTTTGTGCAAAGGGGTGTGCATGGGGTGTGTCTGCGTGTGCACAGGGTTTGGGGGGGAGTATCTGAGTGTGCACAGGGTGTGCATGGGGCGTGTCTGCATGTGCACGGGGTGTGTGTGTCTGCGTGTGCACAGGGTGTGCATGAGGCGTGACTGCGTGTGCACAGGATGTGCATGGGGTGTGCACAGGGTGTGAGGGGAGTGTCTGGGTGTGCATGGGGCGTGTCAGCGTGTGCATAGGGTGTGCACAGGGTGTGGGGGGGTGTCTGGGTGTGCATGGGGCATGTCTGCGTGTGCACAGGGTGTGCACAGGGTGTGGGGGGAGTGTCTGGGTGTGCACAAGGTGTGGGGGGAGTGTCTGGGTGTGCATGGGGCGTGTCAGCGTGTGCATAGGGTGTGCACAGGGTGTGGGGGGGTGTCTGGGTGTGCATGGGGCATGTCTGCGTGTGCACAGGGTGTGCACAGGGTGTGGGGGGAGTGTCTGGGTGTGCACAAGGTGTGGGGGGAGTGTCTGGGTGTGCATGGGGCATGTCTGCGTGTGCACAGGGTGTGGGGAGAGTGTCTGGGTGTGCATGGGGCATGTCTGCGTGTGCACGGGGGGGGGTTGCCGAGGGGACTCCTCTGCTTTGGGGAGATGTGGGTTGGGATTTCAGGGACCCCAAATGGCCAGAGATGCAGTTTCCATGGTAACTGCAGGCCGTGCATGGCATGCCCCGGGAACCGAGATCCCATAGCTTGGGAGCCGGGGCACAGTCACGGGGGGCGGGGGAGGGGGGGGGGCAGCAGACCTGCCTCGGGCATCGCGCCCCCAGGAGCATCCCAGAGCTCCCAGTCCCTGCTCCTGCCCCCCCAGCCCCGGGCAGACCCCGCTAGCTGGAGTGGGTCCCTCCAGCATGTGCAGTAGTGGGGAAGTCCTGCCGGGTCCCAGCCAGTGGCGGGGTCAGGCCCTGGAAGGGTTAAATGCCCCAGGGACCGGGACTCCTGGGAGTCAAATTCCCCAAGGACCCCCCACCAGAGTCAATCCCCACAGCGAACCCCCCCAGGGGCTGGCCTGGGCGCTGCTTCTCTGTGCCCCAACTCCCAGCCACCCTTGGTACCGGTGGGGCAGGATCTGGGGCTGGGAGGGGGCATCTAGCCCCAACACAGCACCCGGGCAGAGCCAGGGGCAGTGAGGATGACCTGGGCCCAGGGGGAAAAGGGGGGGTGTCTCCCGCGGCGCCCACCCCAATGCCCCCCCTCACCTGTGTGTTTGCCTCTGCGGAGCCCCCCTCCAGCAGACTGCACAGCAGAGCCAGGCCCGGCAGCCGCTCGCCCCCCGAGGGGCCCGATTCCTGCAACACACCGTGGGGGGGTGTCAGACGGGGGCTAGGGCTGCAGCTCTGCGGGGGGGGGGGGGGGGCACGCTCCAGAGGCTCACTTTGCTCTGGAGCAGGATGGGGTGTCTATACCCCCTGCCCCGATCTCCAACCCCCACAGCCCTCACTCTCCCTCAGGGCGTCAGGTGCCCCCCATGGCGGATCCCCTGTTTTCCAGGGGAAACTGAATTCATGAGGCTGTTTTCCCAGCCAGAACCTCAAGGCCCACCAGGGCAGGGGCAGCCCAAATCAGGGGGCAGATTGCGGGCGCTGGGTGTGTCCTGACACATCACCAGCTCCCTGTGCCACCCCTGGAACAGCTAACCCAGAGCACTCCCATGGCAGTGCCCAGCCCCCAGGAACCCAGCCCTCAATGGCAGTGCCTAGCCCGCGGGAACCCAGCCCCCCATGGCAATGCCCAGCCCGCGGGAACCCAGCCCACCATGTCAGTGACCAGCCTCCGGGAACCCAGCCCACCATGGCAGTGCCCAGCCCCCAGGAACCCAGCCCCCCCATGGCAGTGACCAGCCCCCGGGAACCCAGCCCACCATGGCAGTGCCCAGCCCCCGGGAACCCAGCCCCCCCATGGCAGTGACCAGCCTCCGGGAACCCAGCCCCCCATGTCAGTGACCAGCCTCCGGGAACCCAGCCCACCATGGCAGTGCCCAGCCCCCAGGAACCCAGCCCTCAATGGCAGTGCCTAGCCCGCGGGAACCCAGCCCCCCATGGCAGTGCCCAGCCCGCGGGAACCCAGCCCACCATGTCAGTGACCAGCCTCCGGGAACCCAGCCCCCCATGTCAGTGACCAGCCTCCGGGAACCCAGCCCACCATGGCAGTGCCCGGCCCCCGGGAACCCAGCCCCCCATGGCAGTGCCCGGCCCCCGGGAACCCAGTCCCCCCATGGCAGTGCCCAGCCCCCGAGAACCCAGCCCCCCCATGGCAGTGCCCAGCCCCCGAGAACCCAGCCCCCCATGGCAGTGCCCAGCTCCGGGAATCCAGCCCCCCATGGCATTGCCCAGCCCTGGGAATCCAGTCCCCCATGGTAGTGCCAAGCCCCAGGGAACCCAGCGCCCCATGGCAGTGCCCGGCCCTCAGGAACCCAGCCCCACATGGCAGTGCCCGGCTCTCAGGAACCCAGCCCCGCATGGCAGTGCCTGGCTCCCGGGAAACCAGCCCCCCATGGCAGTGCCAAGCTCCAGGGAACCCAGCCCCCCATGGCAGTGCCCAGCCCCCCATGGCAGTGCCCAGCCCCCCATGGCAGTGCCCGGCGCCTGGGAACCCAGCCCCCCATGGCAGTGCCCGGCCCCACCCGCAATGTTCTCACCGTGCCCTTGGGCTCCCGGAGGGCAGCGAGGGGCTCGTCGGCCTTGCCCAGCAACCCCAGGTCGATGCTTTTCCTCTCCTCCTGCCGGCCGTGCCGCCTGCCCTCGCCCCCGCGCCGGGGCCGACCCTCCGGCTTCCGCTCGCCCTTGGCCAGGCTGCCGGTGCTCAGCTTGCGCACCGGGGTGGTCAGCCACTTCTTGAGGGTGCTGACGGAGCGCCGGGAGCCGGGCGAGCTGGGCGCGGAGCCGGACGAGGGCTGGGGCTGGATGGAGGCCACCGAGGCCGAGATGCTGCCATCACTGCCTGCCACCGAGTAGGACTCTGCGGGAGAGAGGCTGAGGGATCAGAGAGCAGGGCTGGCACAGGGTGGGCAGGGGGCTGGCATTGGTTGGGCACAGGGTGGGAAGGGGGCAGGCACAGGGTGGGCAGGGTCCTGGCATGGGGGAGAAGCTCTGGAGGAGCGAGGGCTGACTCTCCAGGTGGGCTGGGGGGATACTCTGTGACACCAAGTGGGAATGTTCTTAACGTTTTCTCTGAGTGCTGTGTGGGTGCCTCAGTTTCCCCTATGCATTTCTCAAGTGTCTGGGGAGGGTGATTGTTGCAGGGCCCTAGGGGGCCAGTGTGATGGTGTCTGCACAGAGAATGGCCGACACTCTGTCTCCTGGCAACTGATGGCCTGGGCCCCTCCTCTGCAAAGGTGCCAACTGAAAGTGTTGGAGTACAAAGGGATCAGGTGGCCTCCTGGCCAGGGAAGAGACAAAGGGAGAGGAGGGGCTGGAGAGTCAGTTTGGAGCTGGCTGGGGAAACGGAGGGGAGCCCAGACAGACCTCCTGGCCTCCCCTGACCCCCCAAGCTGGACCCGGCTGAGGGGTCCTGTTGTCTGTACCTGCAAGACGTGTCTTGGACTGTGTTCCTGTCGTCTAAATAAACCACCTGTTTTACTGGCTGGCTGAGAGTCGCGGTGAATCGCAGGAAGCCAGGGGTGCAGGGCCTTGTCTCCCCCAAACTTTGTGAGACTCCATGGGGTGTGGCATGGGGGGTGTGGAGAGCCAAGGGGTTCCCTGAGCGGGCATGGAGAAGAGCAGCACACAGACATGTGGGGGCTCTCACTGTTGCGGAGTGTGGGAGAGTCAGGGCCATGCACCCCTCTTCCTGAGATTCACTGCGACTCTCAACCAGCCAGTAAAGCAGAAGGTTTATTCAAGGACAGGAACACAGTCTCAAGCAGAGCGTGTAGGTACGACCAGACCCCCTCAATTAGGTCCCTCTGGGAGGTTCAGGGAGCTTAGACCCCAGCTTGGGGTTCCCTGCGTTGCACCACCCAGCCCCAACCGAAACTAAACTCCCAGCCCCTCCCGCTGCTCCTCTCCTTTGTTCAGTCTCCCGGGCAGAAGGTGTTAATTCTCCTCCCCCCCCCCCTCCCCCGTTCCTGGCTCAGGTTACAGCTCAGGTAGCTTCCTTCAAGGGAAGTCCCCCATCCCCACTGCAATCCCCCTGCAACATTCCCAGGTCAAATCTGCCCTGCTCCCTGCTCCGTCACATCTCTCCCCCGTTCGAGACTGAACTGAGCGGGGTCACTCTGACCAGTGACCTGGGGAAGTTCAGGGCTCCCTCTCCGGGACAACGCGTCCGCTATCAGGTTGTCACGTCCCTTCACATGGACCACGTCCATGTCATAATCCTGCAGGAGCAGGCTCCATCTCAGGAGCTTGGCGTTGGCTCCTTTCATCTGGTGCAGCCAGGTCAGGGGAGAGTGGTCGGTGTGCACGGTGAAGTGACGCCCAAAGAGATATGGCTCTAGTTTCTTGAGGGCCCACACCATGGCCAGGCATTCCTTCTCAATGGCCGCATAGTTCTGCTCCCGGGGTAGCAACTTCTTGCTCAGGTACACGATGGGGTGTCTCTCCCCCTTTTCATCCTCCTGCATTAACACCGCCCCCAGTCCTGTGTCTGAGGCGTCGGTGAACACCATAAAGGGCTTGTCAAAGTCTGGGTTTGCCAGAACTGGGCCACTGACCAGAGCCTCCTTCAGCGCCCGGAGAGCCTCCTGGCACTCCTCGGTCCAGACCACCTTGTCTGGCTTCCCCTTCTTGCACAGCTCAGTGATGGGGGCGGCTATGGCGCTAAAGTGGGGCACGAACCTCCGATAGTACCCTGCCATCCCAATAAAGGCTTGGACCTGCTTTTTGGTTTGAGGAGCGGGCCAGTCTCTGATCACCTCCACTTTGGCTGGTTCCGGCTTTAGGCAGCCGCTTCCCACCCGGTGGCCTAGGTAGGATACCTCAGCCATCCCCACCTTGCACTTCTCCGGTTTTACGGTCAGCCCAGCCTTCTGGAGTCGGTCCAGCACTTGTCTAACCTGGGACATGTGGTCCTCCCAGGTCTGGCTAAAGACACAGATGTCATCGATATACGCCACGGCAAAACTCTCCATCCCCCTCAGTAGCTGATCCACCAGGCGCTGGAAGGTGGCCGGCGCTCCCTTGAGGCCGAAGGGCAGGGTCAGGAACTCATAGAGCCCCAGAGGGGTGACAAAGGCCGATTTCAGCCTGGCATCTGCATCCAGCGGCACTTGCCAATAGCCCTTTGTAAGATCCATGGTGGTAAGGTACCGAGCACCTCCCAGCTTGTCTAGGAGCTCGTCCGGCCTGGGCATGGGGTAGGCATCGGCTACAGTGATGGCATTGAGCTTCCGATAGTCCACACAGAACCGGATTGACCCGTCCTTTTTGGGGACCAGCACCACCGGCGAGGCCCAAGGGCTGGAAGACGGCTGGATCACCCCCAAAGCCAGCATGTCATTGACCTCTCTTTCCAGGTCCTGAGCAGTTTTCCCTGTGGCTCGGAAGGGGGAGCATTTTATAGGCGGGTGCGATCCTGTCTGCACCCGGTGGACAGTCAGATTAGTGCGTCCAGGCTGGTTGGAAAACAGCTGTTGGTACAGATGCAGCACCCTTCCGATCTCAGCTCGCTGGGCAGGAGTTAGCCGATCAGAGAGGGGAATTGCTTCCAGGGGGAAGCCAGCTCTTGTCCCAGGGAATAGATCTACTAAAGGGTCATCTCCCTGCCCCTCCCAATGTCCACACACGGCCAACACCACATTCCCCCTGTCATAATATGGCTTCATCATATTCACATGGTACACCCGGTGGTGGTGTGCCCGGTTCGACAGCTCCACCACATAGTTTACCTCGTTTAGTTGCTTGACAACCTTGAAGGGCCCTTCCCAGGCGGCCTGGAGTTTGTTTTTCCTCACGGGGATGAGCACCATCACCTGATCCCCAGTGGCGAAGGCGCAGGCCCGTGCTGTGCGGTCATACCAGACCTTCTGCTTCCTCTGGGCTCTGGCCAGACTCTCCCTGGCCAGGTCCATGAGCTCGGCAAGTCGTTCCCGGAAGGTCAGGACATACTCCACCACCGACTCTCCATCAGGAGTGGCCTTCCCCTCCCATTCGTCTCTCATCAGGTCCAGGGGCCCCCTTACCCGCCTTCCATATAGCAGTTCGAAAGGCGAAAACCCGGTAGGCTCCTGGGGTACCTCCCTGTACGCAAACAGCAGGTGAGGTAAGTACTTGTCCCAGTCCTGCGGGTGCTGATTCATAAATGTTTTCAGCATCATTTTTAGCGTCCCATTGAACCTCTCCACCAGCCCGTTGGATTGGGGGTGATATGCTGAGGCCCAGTTGTGCCGGACCCCACATCTCTCCCACAAGCACCGGAGTAGGGCCGTGTCACGGAGTATTGGGGGACTCAGGGCCCTGCACCCCCGGCTTCCTGCGATTCACCATGACTCTCAGCCAGCCAGTAAAGCAGAAGGTTTATTTGGATGACAGGAATACAGTCCAAGACAGGTCTTGCAGGCACAGACAACAGGGACCCCCTCAGTTAGGTCCATCTTGGGGTCCCCGGGCATCCAAGCCCAGCCCCCCTTGGGAGGTCAGAGCCATCTATGCCCCCCAGCCCTCTCTCCCTGCCTGCTTCCAGCACTCTGCTTTCAGCGACCCCTCCCACAGCCTTTGTTCAGTTTCCCGGGCTAAGGAGTCGCCTCCCCTTCAACCCCTTCCTGGGTTCTCATGTTACACACTCAGGTATGCGCCCTCGGGCGCCCTCGGGCAGATCCCATCCTGCAATGCAGACTATCCCAGAACACTCCCCTGTCAGCATTCACAGACCACCGTGAGAACAGGCCCAGTTCGTCACATCTCTCCCCCCTTCGAGACCGAACTGAGCAGGGTCACTTTAGCCAGTGACCCGGGGAAGTTCGAACCTACCCCCGTTCCCATGGATGCCCCCGCATCCCTCCAGTTCCTTGGTGGGAATTACACCAGGCCCCTTCAGTTTCACGCCCCCCCTTAGGTCGGGGTGCTTGATGGCACTCGCAGTTCGCATGTGGGAAGGTTTATGCGGCCTGTGCCCTTTTCCCACCCCCATACCTCTGGGGTTCCAACTGGGCTGTGGTCTTCTCCCAGCGCTCCAGTCTGGAGGTCTGTGCTTTGGGCTCTCTTGGTTTAGAGCCGCCCTTTTAACCTTGGCCACCCTCTGGAAAGGATCCTTTATGCTGGGCAAGGGTCCTAAAGCTGTTTTCCCCTTGTCCCAAGCCTTCCTCCCCCTCTGACAGGGGTCACAGGATCCGCAGTACTGTCGGACAGTAACAAAGACCCCAGGCCAGTAAAAGCTCCGTAGCAGCCTCTGCTGGGTACGCCAGGTTCCCTGGTGCCCTGAGAGGGGAATATCATGGGCCCGGCACAGCAGCTGGCGGCGATACTTCTGGGGTACCACCAGCTGCCTCCTGATCCCCCCTGACTCCATTTCCCCTGGGGGAGCCCATTCTCGGTACAGGAACCCCTTCTCCCACAGGAACCTTTTCCGGCCACCTCGTCCCATGGTCTGTACCGCCTTGAGGTCGGCTAGGTCCCTTATCTTCCGCAAGGAGGGGTCTCTCTGTAACTCGGCCTGGAACTCAGCAGCTGGGACAGGGATGGCCACCTGCTCTTCCTCGCCCGCTGGGCCTGAAGCTGCAGCCTCCCTGAGCCGTGTCCCTGGGCGTTCCCTCCCCACCAGGTTAGGGTCCTGCGCCTCAGGCAAGGCACCCCCCCCAAGGCCAGGGCGCAGTGCCCCTCGCCGGCTCTGACTGCGGGTCACAACCAGTGCCTTTTGGGGGTTGCTTGGCCAGTTCTCCAGGTCCCCCCCCATCAATACCTCAGTGGGCAAATACGGGTGTACCCCCACATCCTTGGGGCCCTCCTTGGCCCCCCACTTCAGGTGTACCCTTGCCACGGGTACTTTGACTGGTGTTCCGCCCACCCCCGTCAGGGTCAGGTAGGTGTTGGGCACCACCTGATCTGGGGCCACCACCTCGGGCCGGGCCAGCGTCACCTCTGCGCCCGTATCCCAGTATCCACTGACCTTCCTCCCATCCACCTCCAGGGGAACAAGGTACTCTCTCCGGAGGGACAGCCCCGCGCCTACCATATAAACCAAAAACCCTGAGTCTGGAGCATCCAGCCCCCTAGAGGAGCTGGCCTGGAGCTCTCCTCCCTCCTTAGCAGGTGGTACTCTGCCAGCCCCTCTTCCCTGGGAATGCTGCCTTTCGCCGGGCTGGGTCTCTACCCAGTTAACCCTCTGTGGGTTCGGTCTGCTCAGTCTGTCCCTGAGCCTAGGGCACTGGGCCCGTATGTGGCCCTTTTGGCCACAGTGGTAGCAGCCCATGTCCCATGGGTCCCCTTGAGTAGGTCGGATGGTCCTGATGCCGGATGCTCCCCTCTGATGGGTTTTTTCTGTATTTTCCCATGGGGAGGTCCCATGGTGACTCTCTCTCTGCGTTGTGGTGGGACTGTTCCTTTGGGACTCCTCCCTTTTATCTCCTGACCGGCTCTTTACAAACTCATCAGCCAGCTGCCCGGCGTGTCGCGGGTTCTCTGGCTTTCTGTCCACCAACCACAGCCTCAGGTCGGATGGGCACCGGTCATACAGTTGCTCCAGTACCAGCAGTTTAATCAGGTCCTCCTTCGTCTGGGCCCCACCAGCCCACTTGCTGGCGTATCTCTCCATGCGGGCGGCTAGTTGCAGATATGAGATCTCAGGGGTTTTATCCTGACTCCGGAACCTTTCCCGGTACATCTCAGGAGTCAGCCCAAACTCTCGTAGCAGGGCCCTTTTGAATAGTTCGTAGTCCCCTTTCTCTGCCTCTCCCAGTTGGCGGTACAATGCCACGGATTTGGGGTCCAGTAAGGGGGTAAGGACCCGGAGTCTGTCCGCGGGGTCCACACGGTGCAGCTCGCAGGCCGTCTCAAAGGCCTCCAGGAAGTCATCCATGTCCTCCCCCTCCTTGTATGGGGCCATGATGCACTTATCAAAGCTCCGTGCAGTCCTGGGTCCCCCCTCACTCACCGCAGCCGGGGGTTCGCTGCCCTTCAATCTCGCCAGTTCCAGGTCATGCTGACGCTGTCTCTCATTCTCCTCCCGTTCATGCTGTCTCTGTCTCTCTTCACGCTGATGCTGTCTCTCTTTCTCCTCCCGTTCATGCTGACGCTGTCTCTCTTTCTCCTCCCGTTCACGCTGATGCTGTCTCTCTTTCTCCTCCCGTTCATGCTGTCTCTGTTGTTCACGATCCTCCAGCTCTCTCAGTTTTAGCTCTTTCTCCCATTCCAGCCAATTCCGCTCCCCGGATGCCGAACGTCGCCGGGAGGATCCTCTGCTGGCCGGCGGGCTTCGCCGGGGGGATCCCCTGCTGGCCGGGGGGGTCACGGCGCCCTCGGTATTTGCTGGGCTCCTCCCCACCCTTCCCCTAGGCATAGGAAGGAGGGGTCTCGGGAAGCCCTCAGCAGCCGGCTGACCACTCCCAGCTGGGACAGACACTGGTGCCTGCGCTGCATTTGCCAGGCTGCTTCCCTGAGACACAGGGATCAGTTCATTCGCGCGATCTTCCGCCTCCAGCTGGGCAATGAGCTGTTCTTTGGTGAGCCTCCCAATGCGCAGCCGCCTCTGCTTGCACAGCTCCACCAGGTCGCTCTTAAGCCGCTTGGCATACATCTTCCTGCTGCCCACTCACCGGCCTGTGTGCTCACAGCTCCCCACAGTTCCCAGGGGGACCCCTAGTGTGCCAGCCCTTCTCGAGGTCACCGCCTCTCTGCCAGGGTCGAGCTGCAGACTCCTCCGCCCCTGGGACCACTCGCTGCGATCCCCTCGGGGGACCCTGTTACTGCAAAAGTCCTTCTCGCTGGTCACACACTCCCAGGGGTAATAACCGTCTCTCTCTCACTCTTCAGCACGCCTGGTCCCCGTCAATCCCCCTTCGTTTTACTGCTCCCCAGTCACTTACTGCAGGAAGCGCCGAGGAAGCGCCGTCCACGGGGTGCAGTAGATCCCACCGCTGCCACCAGTTGTCACGGAGTATTGGGGGACTCAGGGCCCTGCACCCCCGGCTTCCTGCGATTCACCATGACTCTCAGCCAGCCAGTAAAGCAGAAGGTTTATTTGGATGACAGGAATACAGTCCAAGACAGGTCTTGCAGGCACAGACAACAGGGACCCCCTCAGTTAGGTCCATCTTGGGGTCCCCGGGCATCCAAGCCCAGCCCCCCTTGGGAGGTCAGAGCCATCTATGCCCCCCAGCCCTCTCTCCCTGCCTGCTTCCAGCACTCTGCTTTCAGCGACCCCTCCCACAGCCTTTGTTCAGTTTCCCGGGCTAAGGAGTCGCCTCCCCTTCAACCCCTTCCTGGGTTCTCATGTTACACACTCAGGTATGCGCCCTCGGGCGCCCTCGGGCAGATCCCATCCTGCAATGCAGACTATCCCAGAACACTCCCCTGTCAGCATTCACAGACCACCGTGAGAACAGGCCCAGTTCGTCACAGGCCGACATGAAGTTGGACCCTTGGTCCGTCAAGACTTCCTTGGGGAACCCCACTCGGCTGAAAATGGTCAGCAGCGCATCTGCCACAGTGTCTGCTTCGATGGACGATAAGGGCACTGCCTCGGGGTAGCGTGTGGCGAAATCTACCACCACCAGGATGTATTTCTTCCCAGACCGGGTCGTCTTGCTGAGAGGTCCCACTATGTCCATGGCCACCTTCTGGAAAGGCTCCTCTATGATGGGCAAAGGTCTCAACGCTGCTTTCCCCTTGTCCCGGGCCTTCCCCACCCTCTGGCAGGGGTCACAGGATCGGCAGTACTGCCGGACGTTGGTGAAGACCCCGGGCCAGTAAAAGTTCTGTAGCAGCCTCTGCCTGGTGCGCCGGATCCCCTGGTGCCCAGCGAGAGGGATGTCATGGGCCAGGTACAGTAGCTTGTGGCGAAACTTCTGGGGAACCACCAGCTGCCTCCTGATCCCCCACGACTCCACTTCCCCTGGGGGAGCCCACTCTCGGTACAGGAACCCCTTCTCCCACAGGAACCTCTCCTTGCATCCTCTCATCATGGTCTGTACCACACTGAGGTCAGCCAGGCCCCTTAGCTTCCGCAGGGAGGGGTCCTTCTGCAACTCGGCCTGGAACTCAGCGGCTGGGGAAGGGATGGGGACCTGCTCCCTCTCGTCGGCTGGGTCGGAAGCCCCAGCCACCCCGAGCCTTGTCCTTGGGTGTTCCCTCCCCACCCAGGTAGGGTTCGGTGCCTCCGGTGTGACATCCTTCCCAAGGTTAGGGCGTAGTGCCCCTCGCCGGCTCTGGCTACGGGTCACGACTAAGGCGGTCTGGGGGCTACTTGGCCAGTCCTCTAGGTCCCCCCCCATCAACACCTCAGTGGGCAAATGGTGGTGCACTCCCACGTCCTTGGGGCCCTCCTTGGCCCCCCACTTCAGGTGTACCCTCGCTACGGGAACCTTGAATGGGGTCCCGCCCACCCCGGTCAGGGTCAGGAAGGTGTTGGGCACCACCTGATCTGGGGCCACCACCTCGGGCCGGGCCAGTGTCACCTCTGTGCCCGTGTCCCAGTATCCATAAACTTTCTTCCCATCCACCTCCAGGGGAACAAGGCACTCGCTCCGCAGGGACAGCCCCGCGCCAACCCTGTAAACGGAGAACTTTGAATCCGGAGCATCTGGCCCCCCAGAGAAGCTGGCCTGGGGCCCTTCTCTCTCTTGAGCAGTTGATAAGCTGCCAGCCCCTCTTGCGTGAGAAGCCTGCCCCTCGTCCGTCTGGGCCTCTACCAAGTTAACCCGGTGCGGGTTCGGTCTGCTCAGTCTGTCCTTGAGCTTGGGGCACTGGGCCCGAACGTGGCCTCTTCGGCCGCAGTAATAGCAGCTCATGTCCCGTGGGTCCCCTCGAGCCGGTCAGTTGTCCCTGACGCTGGGCATTCCCCGTGGGAGGGGATTCCCCATATTCCCCCTTTGGGAGGTCCCAGGGTGACTCTCTCTCTGCATCGCGGCGGGCCTGTTCCTTTGGGGCTCCTCCCTGCCACCCCCTGACCGGCTCTTTACAAACTCATCGGCCAGCCGGCCTGCATGTCGCGGGTTCTCTGGCTTTCTGTCCACCAACCACAGCCTCAGGTCGGATGGGCACCGCTCATACAGTTGCTCCAGTACCAGCAGTTTAATCAGGTCCTCCTTCGTCTGGGCCCCATCAGCCCACTTGCTGGCGTATCTTTCCATGCGGACGGCTAGTTGCAGATATGAGATCTCAGGGGTTTTATCCTGACTCCGGAACCTTTCCCGGTACATCTCAGGAGTCAGCCCAAACTCCCGTAGCAGGGCCTTTTTGAATAGTTCGTAGTCCCCTTTCTCTGCCTCTCCCAGTTGGCGGTACAATGCCACGGCTTTGGGGTCCAGTAAGGGGGTAAGGACCCGGAGTCTGTCCGCGGGATCAACCCGGTGCAGCTCGCAGGCCGTCTCAAAGGCCTCCAGGAAGTCATCCATGTCCTCCCCCTCTTTGCGTGGGGCCAGGATGCACTTATCAAAGCTCCGTGCAGTCCTGGGTCCCCCCTCACTCACCGCAGCCGGGGGTTCGCTGCCCTTCAATCTCGCCAGTTCCAGTTCATGCTGTCTCTGTCTCTCTTTCTCCTCCCGTTCATGCTGACGCTGTCTCTCTTTCTCCTCCCGTTCATGCTGTCTCTGTCTCTCTTTCTCCTCCCGTTCATGCTGACGCTGTCTCTGTTGTTCACGATCCTCCAGCTCTCTCAGTTTTAGCTCTTTCTCCCATTCCAGCCAATTCTGCTCCATGCCGAACGTCGCCGGGAGGATCCTCTGCTGGCCGGCGAGCTTCGCCGGGAGGGTCCCCTGCTGGCCGGGGGGGTCACGGCGCCTTCGGTATTTGCTGGGCTCCTCCCCACCCTTCCCCTAGGCATAGGAAGGAGGGGTCTCGGGAAGCCCTCAGCAGCCGGCTGACCACTCCCAGCTGGGACAGACTCTGGTGCCTGCGCTGCATTTGCCAGGCTGCTTCCCTGAGACACAGGGATCAGTTCATTCGCGCGATCTTCCGCCTCCAGCCGGGCAATGAGCTGTTCTTTGGTGAGCCTCCCAATGCGCAGCCCCCTCTGCTTGCACAGCTCCACCAGGTCGCTCTTAAGCCGCTTGGCATACATCTTCCTGCTGGCCACTCACCGTCCGGTGTGCTCACAGCTCCCCACAGTTCCCAGGGAGACCCCTAGTGTGCCAGCCCTTCTCGAGGTCACCACCTCTCTGCCAGGGTCGAGCTGCAGACTCCTCCGCCCCTGGGACCACTCGCTGCGATCCCCCCGGGGGACCCTGTTACTGCAAAAGTCCTTCTCGCTGGTCACACACTCCCAGGGGTAATAACCGTCTCTCTCTCACTCTTCAGCACGCCTGGTCCCCGTCAATCCCCCTTCGTTTTACTGCTCCCCAGTCACTTACTGCAGGAAGCGCCGTCCACGGGGTGCAGTAGATCCCACCGCTGCCACCAGTTGTCACGGAGTATTGGGGGACTCAGGGCCCTGCACCCCTCTTCCCGAGATTCACTGCGACTCTCAACCAGCCAGTAAAGCAGAAGGTTTATTTAAGGACAGGAACACAGTCTCAAGCAGAGCGTGTAGGTACGACCAGACCCCCTCAATTAGGTCCCTCTGGGAGGTTCAGGGAGCTTAGACCCCAGCTTGGGGTTCCCTGCGTTGCACCACCCAGCCCAACCTGAAACTAAATCCAAAACTCCTCCTGCTGCTCCTCCCTTCCTGCTCCCCCCAGCTCCTCCTCTCCTTTGTTCGGTCTCCGGGGCAGAAGGTGTTAATTCTCCCCACCCCCGTTCCTGGCTCAGGTTACAGCTCAGGTAGCTTCCTTCAAGGGAAGTCCCCCATCCCCAATGCAACCCCCCTGCAACATTCCCAGGTCAAATCTGCCCTGCTCCCTGCTCGGTCACACTCACATGGGTCCAGAGGGGATCCTCGGGGACACACACACACACACTGAGCGAAGATAGCGTTTGGGGGGTCATGCCCCGGGTGGCTTGGGAGGGTGCCAGACGGGCGTAGAGGGGGGGCTGCTGTGGGTGGGCAGGGCTGGCAGCTTCTTTCCAGGCCCAGGAGAGAAGCCAAGTCTCTCAGAGGCCCAGTTGGCAGCATGGGATAAAATGCCTGGGAAAGGACAACCCAGGCCTTGAGCAGCCCGGCTGGAGCCATTAGCCCCTGGGTTTGTGGCACAGTGGGGCGACACAGAGGCCCACGTGTTCAGGCCCCCATCCCTGATCCCCACAGTGGGGAGCGCTGGCAGCGGGGGGTGGGTGGGAGGGGGGCGGCTGGGATTTAGCCCAGCTCAGAAATCTAATCCCTTCTATTCCAAACAATTCCAGCTGCGGAACGGAGCCGGCACCAGCGGGCCCTGGCACGTCAGCTGCAGCCTCGTCCTCTCTGTCCTGCAGACCCCCTGCCCTCCCCGCCAGCCCAGTCCGGAGCCCTGCTAACTGGGGGGGGGGGGGCAGGGCTTCCAAAGAGCTCACCTCCCAGTGCTCAGGGCCCCAGGGCCTAAAGGGCAGCAGAGCGAGCTCTTTGGATAATCGGGTCCAGGGAATGCATGCGAGATAAACATGAGAAGCAATTAAGCTCCTTTACGGCACGAGAGAGGCAAAACCACAAGAGCCACCACCCAAAGCACCAGCCAGTCAGGAATCTGAGCTATGGGGGCGAGGGGCCTCCAAGGGGGGCCTGAATGCAAACCCAGAGGGCTGGGGATCATTTGGATGGAGCTGTGGCTACCTGAAGAGAAGCAGCAGAAAATGAACAGGAACATGGCCCTGAGACCAGCCTGGAGAGCGTGAGAGCTTTTGGGCACAACACGGGCTGGGAGGGGCTTGGGATGGGAGCAAAGCACCAGCTTCCCGCTGTTTGATTTCTGCTGCCTCGGGGGAAACAGGACTTTGTCCATACACAGGATTGCATCAAAGATCCCGGCTCCAGCTGCGATTCCTCCCCCCACCGGAAACAACCCTCCCTCCCATATCCCCCCCCCCACACACACACGCGCCCCGGGATCGGCACCCGCCTCCAGCCCATTTCGAACCCACACTTTACCCAGCTGGGGAGCCTCATCCCAGCCCCATCTCCTGGGAGGGACGGCAAGGGAGGCGCCTCCCCAAAACAACAGAGCTGGGGAGAGAACCCAGGAGTCCGAGTCCTGGGTTCCCAGCTGCGCCCCCTGCCATCTGCTTTGGGGAAACTGGGACATGCGTTCGAGAAGCAAGGAACGACCCCTCACGCTGGACTCCCCCATCCTCCCCCGAGGGAGACCCTTCCCCTGCCATCCCAGCCAGGTGCACTGACCCTGACGGTGCCCGCTCTCAGCACAGCTATCCGTCAGCAGCAAAGCCTGTAGCAGGCAGGACAGGGGGAGGGAAGGCCCCCCCGGCAGGGCCCGGCAAGGCGGGGGGCGGCGGGGGCTGGGCCAGCGCCTGGCGGGAGGTGATAATCCCATGCAGCGAGACTGCACCTGCTCCCGAAATAACCTTGTCTGCGTCAGGAGCCCGGGACGTGTCAAGCCGCCGTCATGGGCACCCCGCCCCACCCACATGGCCGCGCCAGCAGGGGCAAAGCGGAGGGGCCTGGGCACAGTGATAGGGGAACGTGCCGCCCCCCCAGGAGAGGGGCTTCCTCGGACACCTGCCCGAGCTGGCACCTCCCCCCCTGAGATGGAGGGCGGCCCTGGCATGGGGACGGAGGCCCAGGGACTGTGGGGGGCAGCAGGGCACAATGCCCCCATGATGTCCTCCCAGCAGCCCCTACTCTCCCCCTGGGGATCAGGAGGTGCCCCCCCGAGTTTGTCCCCACGCATCAGCATCCTGCCCCCACGTCCCCCCCCCGTATGCTAGGCGAGGGGCCATGCGCCCGCGGAGGGGATGTGCACGGAGAGGTTCTTGGCAGCGCCAGCGAGCAGACGGCCTGTTCCACCCGCTGCCTCGGGCCGGGCCGGGGAAGGGCAGGGGATTGTGTGACTTGAGTTGGGTTCTTTATCATTTCGTTTTCTTTTAAAGGCTCCTAACGACCCAGGGGCGGGGGGCGGAGGGGGGAGGGCAGGGCCCAGAGATGGGATCTGGGGAGCCTGCAGCAAGATGGAGGGGGCTGGAACTGGTGCCCCCCAGTGGGGAAAGGCCCGTACCCCACTCCCTGCCCCCTTGAGCCACGCAGTGCCCTTGGCCAGGGGCCGGATCAGAGCCAGCGCCCCCTAGAGGGGAAAGGCCCCATGTCCCATTCCCTGTGCCCTCCAGTGCCCTCGCCCGGGGGCCGGATCAGAGCCAGCGCCCCCTAGAGGGGAAAGGCCCCATGTCCCATTCCCTGTGCCAGGCAGTGCCCTTGCCCGGGGGCCGGATCAGAGCCAGTGCTCCCTAGAGGGGAAAGGCCCCATGTCCCATTCCCTGTGCCAGGCAGTGCCTTGCCCCGGATCAGAGCCACGTGACGCTGACAGTAACGTGGGGGATCCCTGCGCTGGCCAGTTTTCCCTAGGAAGTCCCCCAGGGCAGTGCTGGTGCCTGGCGGTGCCAAGGCTGAGGTGGGGGAGCTGGGCGGCTGTGGGGGAGACGGCAGCTGGGACTGAGGCTGGTGCGGAGCGTGGCTGGGACGGCGGCCAAGCCCCTGAGCTGAGCAAAGGCAGCTGTGTTCGCTGTCTCCCCAGCCCTCCCGCGCCCGGGCTGGCACTGGGCACCGGGGCTCCACATGCCCAGGCCTGGCACCAGGGGCCAGCCATGCCCCAGGGTGGGCAGCGCTCAGTGTGGCTGGATTTACTGAGCCCCGGGGACAGGCCTGTGGGCTGAGTAACCCCTGCTGGTGGAGCCCGGAGAATCCAGGAGTCCTGGCTTCCAGCCCTCCCCCCCGCTCTAACCACTAGACCCCACTCCCCTCCCAGAGCCAGGGATAGAACCCAGGAGTCCTAGCTCCTAGCCCCCCCCCAACCAAAGAGGGATGAGCAGGGCACACAGCTGAGCTCAGAACAGAGGGTGCTGAAGGGCACCCCTCTGCAGCACCCCTGGGTGATGAGGGGCCATGTGGGACCTTTGGGGGGCAATCTGGGAAGACACCCTCCAACAGGAAAATACTGGAGGGGGAGTCAGGTCCTTGCTGGCCTTCCGGGGGGGGGGGGAGCTGCTGTAGTGAAGGGGGGACTCCAGGCAGCAGGCGGGGTGGGGAGGGGTGGCGCTAAGACCTGCCCCACACTGGGGCCGGTCTCTGGGGGAGGAGCTCCCAGGCAGCAGCCAGGGGGTTAAGTACAGGACTCTCCCCCCCTTCCCTGCCCATCCCGGGATCCTGCCAACATTTTTCCCATTACGTTCTGTTTATTTTAATGAGGCTGACAAAAAAATGTTGATTTTATTATTGTATAAACAGGCTGGGCCGGGGGGGTGCAGGCCCCGGGCGGGTGCAGGTCCCGGGCGGGCAGGGGGCTTGGGAGGAGGGGGCAGTACGATCTGCTTGGGTGGAAGAGAATTGGCCAGGGAGGGGGGGCAAGAGACCAGAGAACTCGGGATAGGGGGAGCCAGCTGGGGGGGGGACCTGGGGAGATCAGCTGGGGGAGGAGCCAAGGAGCTGGGGGGGCGTCAGCTGAGGGAGGAGCTGGGGGTGGGGTGGGGGTCATCTGGGGGAGGAGTCAGTGAGCTGGGGGAGGAGCCTGGGGGCTGTCAGCTGGGGGAGACACAGGGAGATCAGCTGGGGGAGGACCCCGGGCATCCAGCCCCCACCCGTGACTCCAGGCCCTGCTGCACCGGGCAGCCACAGAGCTTGGGAGGAACAGGACACTGCTGCTGACTCGGCGGGTTTGCCAGGGCGGGGGGGGGGAGGGGGGAGAGGCGGGGCTGTCTGTGCTGCCCCCCCCCCAGCTCATCCCTCCCACACAGAGCCCTCCCCGGGCATTGGGAGCCCAGCCCTGTGCTGGGAGGGGGAACCCTGCGAGGGGAAGGAAACCCGGGGCTGGGGGGGCAGCTGGGGGCTGTCCAGCAAGGCGTGAGGGGGCGTGTCTGGCCAGGGCTTGCATTGTCTGTGGGCATAACAGCTCCATTTCAGAGTGGGGGGTGGCACCGGAGAGACCAGGGGGGTCCCCAGGCCAAAGAGGGCAGCTGGGTGGGGGGGCGGGAGGGGGGCTGTGTCACCTTTGGCTGCCGCTGGCTAGCTCCACCCTAGGTCCTGCCCCAGGGCTGCCCCCATCCCTGGCCATCAACCACGTCCCCCCGGGCCGCTCGGCTGACCAAGCCCCCATCACCCCACGGAGGGGTCGGACTCCTGCCAAACAATGCCAGCAGGAGCAACCCGCCAATAAGAACCCGATCTGGCGAGAGACCCTACAATAACAGAGCAGAGCCTGCAGCCCTGTGCTCTCCAGCAAGCTACCAACAACGGATCCCAGTCTGCCCAGTCCAGAGCTCCTGGGAGACCCTACAATAACAAACC
The DNA here is from genome assembly GCF_027887155.1 of Malaclemys terrapin pileata. Taxonomy (NCBI): domain Eukaryota; kingdom Metazoa; phylum Chordata; order Testudines; family Emydidae; genus Malaclemys; species Malaclemys terrapin. Next base: position 3,743,520 of record NC_071527.1, on the reverse strand, counting down.
CGTGTCTACAGCTGTAGCGCTGCAGAGAGACCCTACAATAATAAAGTCGCAGGCACAGCCCAGCACTCACGATCCCCTGACAATAGCAAGGCTTCGCTCTGAGGAGACCCTACAATAACACACCAGTCTGGGTACAGCCACGCAACTCCAAGAAGACCCTACAATAACACACCAGCTGTGACTGGGGGCGGGGGAGAGAATTCTCAGTAACAAAAGAGAATTTCCATGCTTGGTTTCAGAGGGGACCCTCAAGCCTGAACTGGGGAGGGGTCTGCTGCGCTGGGTGCATCTGGGGGGTAGGGACAAGACAGAGTGTGGGCCCCAGACAAGGGTTAGGGTAGCCATATACTGAGCAGAGCCCCACCCCGCTTCCAGAGCTGGGGATAGAACCCAGGAGTCCTGGCTCCCAACCCCACCCCCGCTCTAGCCCACTAGACCCCACTGCCCTCCCAGAGTCAAGAATAGAACCCAGGAGTCCTGGGCTGAGAGCTGCCCCCTCTCTGCTCTCATTTAATTCTCTGCCATTAAGCAGGTGAAAGCCCTGCTTGGCGCAGCCAGTCGCCCGCCTGCGGAGGGAGAGAGCGCCAGGTGGGGGTTGAGGTCGATGGGTATTGGGGGCGAGGGGACGTGGATGTCCCCTGCCAGGCACTGGCTGGTGCTCTCTCCCCCCACACTGGGTCCCCAGCACCCCTACAGCCTGTCCTGCTCCCAACACTGACCCAGGACACCCCCTGGCACTGAAACCCTCCCCGTGATTCCTAGCACTGGGACATCCCCCCCGCCACTGCCAGTGACCCAGGCCTGCGGGGAAGGGGCAGAGGTCCTGGCACTGGGGGCAGCTGGTCTGGCCAGCCAGGGGCGCTGTCGAGAGGATCCCCTGGGCTGGGGGCCATGAACACCACCACTGGGTGCATCTGGGGGGTGGGAACAAGACAGAGTGTGGGCCCCAGGCAAGGGTTGGTCTGGCCAGCCGGGTGGGCCCCAGAGCTGGGGATAGAATCCAAGAGTCCTGGGCTCTCAGCCCCCACTGCTCTAACCTGCTAGCCCCCACTCCCCCCCAGACCTGGGGATAGAACCCAGGAGTCCTGGCCTCCCAGTCCCACCCCACCCCCACCTTTTGACCCAGAGCCAGGAATGGAACCCAGGAGTTTTATTAATCTGCCCCGCGCTCCCAAACCTGCAGTGGGGGGACTGGGGGGTCCCACGGTCTCCCCCATCAGACACGTCGCTGGGGCCCGGAAGGAAAGTGCCAGAGGTTGGATCACGGAACAGAAAAGGACCCTTCCGGAGAAGAAGGGGGCGTGGGGATGCTGCAGGACCCTCACCCCCAGCCTCAGCCCAACATGGGTAGCGCAGTGCAACTGAGCGGCTGGGACAGGGCACCCCCTACTGGCCCTTCTTGGAACTGCAGGGCAGTCTGGGCTCCAGGCCGAGGTGGGGCTCAGGGGGACACAAGGCCCCACCCCGAGCCCTGGGCAGATCCCTGGTCCTGGTGCAGGAGCCAAATTCCTGCTGTGGTGCAGGGCGAGGGGGCGCTGGGCCCCAGAGGGCAGGGGGCAAAGGGGTAAGAACCTGGGGTGCACAGATTGAGGGTCCCCTCCCTGCCCCCCCCCACCCCCTCAGCAGCCCCAGTGCAGGCAGTGGGAAATGAGCAAAGGCCACCGGGGCCAGAGTGGGGGTTCGCTCCCCACCAGGTCAGCAAGGCCTCAGGCTGGGGGACAGGGCAGGGCCGTGGCGCCGAGTGTGGAGCCGCGGGTGAGCCGGGCACCCCCCCCCCCTCCAGGCAGACGGTGAATGGCCAGGACAGATGTTGGAGTCCGGGCACAGCACGTGCCCCCCTCTCCCAGACTGTGGGGTCTCCCCCCCCAGATACACCCTGGGCCACCCACACGCTCCCACCATGGAGACTCCAATCCACCCCGGGACCCAGCCCCTAACTCTGAGCGACGCACCGGTCCCCCTTCCCCCGGGACCCCCCAGCTCTAAATCTGCCCGTCCCTCTTGGTCCAAACTTCGCCTGCCCCCCCGCCCCGTGCGCCCGCTGCCCAGCTGCGCCAACGGGGCAAGGCCATGGGGCATCTGGAGGCTGAGCCGGCTGCACCGTGGGCAGCTGCTACCCGCTGTGCCGTACCCCGGAGAGGTGCCCACAGGGGACAGCGCCCCGGTGCGGGGGGGAAGGGGGGCGTTGGGGGAGGGGAGTCACTGACCTCGCGCCCGGGCGTCACAGCAGCTGCACTTGGCGAGGACTTTGCGGAACAAATGTTGGCAGGAGCAGCCCTGCTGGTGCCCCCCTTTCATGGCGCTGCCCGGCCGCGCTGGGCACCGGCGCCCGCTGCCCGAGAGGTGCCAGCCATAGACCGGGCAGCGGGCGGCGGGAATCGGGGCACGGAGCCGGGGGGGCCAGGGCTCCTGCCCGCTGCACGCTCAGCGCTGGAATAACAGGGCTGGGGCTGGGGCTGAACTGAGCTGCCAGCGAGGAGGAGCCTGCGCTTTCCCTCCCCCCTCTCCATCCCTCCATCCCTCCCCCTCTCCCTGCCTCCATCCCTCGCTCCCTTGGGCTTCGGGCTCTTCCCAGCCCAGGCTGCAGCCAGACTGCAGAGGTGCAGGCCTGCAGCGGGGAGCGCCTGCCCTGGTGCTGGGCAGCCGGGGGTCCCGGGCGGGCCCCAGCTTGTGCCCCCGCCAAGGCCTGGCAGGGCGTGGGGGCGCCCCAGCTGCCTGCCCCCCTCCTCCAGTGAGGAGGCCACAGCCGAGAAGGGGGGGGGAGCTCGTTATGGCCAAATCACCCCCCCACCCCAGGGGTGATGGGGGAGGGAGTGACTCCTTTGCCCCAGAGCAAGGGGGACTGAGCCCCAAGGCAGGGGGGCTGAAAGGTGCAATCGGACCCCCCCCTCGGGGGAAAAACAGCAAGAGGCCTGTGTTGTCTGGATCGCCCCCCCCCAATATTAATCACTGGCTCCCCCAGGTTCACTGCGGGGGAGCCATCCATCTGCCCGCACCGCAGTGCCATCTGCTGCCCGTCGCCCCCCAGCCTGGGGCCGGAGCCAGCGCCTGAGTCACCGCCCAGAGCCTGGCACCGGCTCTGCCATTTCAGGGGCCACCGCTAGGGGTGAGGGACACGGGGGGAAGGAGGGGGGCAGGGAAGTGGGGCACGACCTTGGATGCGCCTCACCCTCCGGCGCAGGCCCCACCCCACAGAACCTTCAAGACAAACCACAGGGGTCGTCTCTCAGACACCCCAGCGGCCCCCCAGCCCCACGCGAGCCACGTATCCACGCCCCCGGGTGTCTGTGCCAACCGGCCCGAGGGCACCGCGCACCTTACAGCTCAGCACTGGGAAGGGACGGTCACTGGCCTGGTCGGGGCTGCGGGGCTGTTCCCAGGGCATCTGGGGCTATGAGGCAGCCGTGGGGCCAGCCCCACACTGGGCTGGGATGTACCAGCTGAATGAGACTGGCTGGCACAGGGAATGGAGCAAGGGGCCTTTCCCCTCTAGGGGGCACTGGCTCCCATCTGGCCCTGGGGCAGGATTGACAAATTCAGTGACCCCGGGTGAAAGAATTGGGGGGGGGGCTCAGCTCAAACTGTGGAGGAGGGGCAGTCATAGCGTGAAAACCACTAGCACCAGCCAACCCCCTTACTGGCTGGCTGGGGCTGCACGGACCAAGGGGCCTGAGTGCCCCTCATGTGTGGGTCAGGCCAGGGTCCAGGGGGCGCTAATTCGTGCTCCTGGCGGCCACGGCCTCGGGGACGCAACTGGGGGGTTCTGAGCACCAGGTACAAGCCCCCGGCCAAGGCCCCAGAGCCCTGGGGGGCAGACAGGCGCAGGGGGACCGGAGCTGGCCTCACCTTCTTCCGAGGGGCAGGTGTCTGGGGACTGGTCCACGCCGTGGGGCTCCGGGGGGCCCGGTGCTGCTGGCCCGCTCGGGGGGTCCCCGTCATGCGGCTCCCCGTTCCCTGCAGGGGCCTCGGAGCGGCCGTGCTCCGGCCGCATCTCGTCCCCCGGCCCCTCTGAGCACAGATCCGGCAGCTGGAAGGAAGGAAGGAAGGATAGACAGGTTGGAGGGGGTGGGGAGGGGCAGGCAGAGGTGCAGGGAGCCCTGCCGGAGAACAATGCTGGGTCCCCCCCCAATCCTGCCGGTGCCCCTCACGCCCGCCTGCTCCAGCTGGAGGCAGACCCTGGGCACTGGCTTTGCTGACTTGTTTCCTGGCATTGCTGGAGCAGCCAAGGCATTGGCACCGGCCATGGCCCTACCCAGCCCCCCCTGCACCCTCACGGCGGGGGGATGTCAGCTGCTGTCACTGATCACGCCTCACCCTCCGCCACCGCTTCCTGCTCAGAGACTCCCCAGGCTGGGGCCAGCCCAGGGAGGGGTCCCCGTTCGGATCCCCCGGAGGCGGAAAGAGGAGCTTGTTTCCTGCCAGACTGCCACCCACACAAGGGCTTGTTATTGTAGGGTCGCTAAGCGCTGGGTGTCATGCTCTGGTTTGTTATTGTAGGGTCACTCTGGTTTGTTATTGTACGGTTTCTATAGCACTGGGTGTCATGCTCTGGTTTGTTATTGTAGGGTCTCTAGGCGCTGGGTGTCATGCTCCGGTTTGTTATTGTAAGGTCCCTCTGGTTTATTATTGTAGAGTCTCTAGGCGCTGGGTGTCATGCTCCGGTTTGTTATTGTAGGATCCCTCTGGTTTGTTATTGTAGGGTCTCTAGGCGCTGGGTGTCATGCTCCGGTTTGTTATTGTAGAGTCGCTCTGGTTTGTTATTGTAGGGTTGTCCCTTTGTCTCCTGATATTTTAAAAAGAAAAATGTGTTTGGAAGCCTGGTCCAGAACCCCAACGCCTCCCCCCTGAGAAGGGCAGGGGGCTGTGAGCTCCTCTGATGGGGGGAGGGGTTGCCAGCTGATCTGGGGACGGGGCGGGGATGGGGCCCTGAGCTCCCCCGGAGCAGAGCTCTCCTGGAGACTCCCAGCACTGCAGCCCCCTGCCTTCGGCCGCTGCTCCTCCCTAATTCAGACGTGTTCCCTGAGCCTCAGCCGCTGCCCCGAATGCTCGGGGAGGGACAGGCTGGGGGTCAGCGACATGCGGAGAGGCAGGGGTGTCCCTGGCTTGAGATTCCTCCTCTTGAGTTACGTTTTAAAACGCTGCTAATACAGCAGCCATTGGAGCGCCTGCCATGTTGCATGAGCAACCCTACAATAACAAACCAGCATGCACAGCCCCAGTGCTCCGAGAGACCCTACAATAACAAACCAGCATGCACCCCCAGTCCCCCCAGAGACCCTACAATAACAAACCAGCATGCACAGCCCCAGTGCTCCGAGAGACCCTACAACAACAAACCAGCATGCACAGCCCCAGTGCTCCGAGAGACCCTACAATAACAAACCAGCATGCACAGCCCCAGTGCTCCGAGAGACCCTACAATAACAAACCAGACTTCCTGCAGTGCGTCAGTGGGAAGGCTCTGCAGGGTGGGGTATTTATACTCCCCATCCCTGGGACTGTATCTGCCCCACACCAGGAAGCCTGTTTGCTGGGGTGGGGGGTGCAGCCTCTCCCTTGAAGCTCTGCTCTAACCAATCTCACCCCCTGCCCCCAGGAATGGAGCCTCCCGGCACGCACCCAGGGAAGGGGAGGGGGAGTCTGGCGGGATCCCTCTGCCGAACAGCCGGGAAACACCCTGTGAGCCGGAGAGGGGCGGCATCAAGGCCCCAAAAGCCCGCAGCCCCATGTGCCAGCACTGGGGGCACAGCCCCCTTAGTGACCCCCACGCAGACCCCACAGCCAGCTCCACACGGCCTGCGTAATTCCTTCTGCACAGCCTCCAGGCCACCCTGCACAGCCGTCCCGCACAGGCCCCTCGAATGCCTCTGCAGAGACCCCCCGATTACCCCCACATGGCCCCCCAGCCACCCCGCACAACCACCCCAAACAGACCCCCCGATTACCCCCACATGGCCCCCCCAACCACCCTGCACAACCACCCCAAACAGACCCCCCGATTACCCCCACATGGCCCCCCAGCCACCCCGCACAGCTGCCCGACTGCCCCTGCAGAGACCCCCTGATTACCCCCACATGGCCCCACCAACCACCCTGCACAGCTGCCCGACTGCCCCTGCAGAGACCCCCCCTATAACCCCCACATGGCCCCCCAGCCACCCTGCACAGCTGCCCGACTGCCCCTGCACAGACCCCCCAAGCTCCCTTGCAGAGACCTCCCAATGGCCCCCATACAGACCTCCAACTCCCTCTTCAGAGACCTCCCCAATTGCCCCTAGACCAACCCCCCATCACCCCAGCACAGAGCCCCCGACTGCCCCGGGGCACCTCCCCTGTCTGGCTGGCCCAGCGCAAACAGGGGACCCAGGTGGTCCTGAATCCCCTGCACCAGCCCCACATGCTACCCAGAGATGTCATGTGCTCTGACACCCCCAGGAACCGCCCCCGCCCCCATCCCAGGCCCTTACCCACTGCTGGCTGGGGAGGGCCATGGAGGTCAGGATATCGGCCATGGCCCCCAGCATCTGGTCCGTGCGCCCCGCTGCCTGTTGGGGGCCCTTCATGGCCTGGGGCCGGGGGCCCTACTCACACCTCGCTGCCCCCGACGGCTCCCTGCTCCAGCGCGAGGCTGGAGGCGTCTGGGGGCAGCATGGGTGCCGGGCGGAGCCGCGGGCACCCTGCCCGTGTGGCAGCAGAGCGTGGCCGGGATTGCTAAACAGCGACGGATCCTGCGTGGCTCCGAGCCGAGGCCCCCGCCCCGGCCCCCCGCTCCACCGCAGCTACCATAACTTCTCTGCTACAAGCTGCTACCCTCCCCCGCCCCACCACCACCCCTTATCTCCCGCCTCCTCCCTATCTGCTCCCCGGGCTTGGGAGAGCGCAGGGGCGGAGCGGGGGGGGGGGGAGCTGAGACCCCCCCCAGGGCAGCACTCAGAGTCAAGGGGAGCTCAGCGGCAGGGCTGCCTTTGGAATAAAAGAGGGGCCAGTGGTCTAGAAACCAGGGTCTAGAAGTCACTGGGCCCAGCGGTGCCGGGGGCTAGAAACCGCTGGGGCTAGCGGTGCTGGGGGCTAGAAACCGCTGGGGCTAGCGGTGCATGGAGCTAGAAACCGCCAGGCCCAGCGGTGCCGGGGGCAACAAACCGCCGGGGCTAGCGGTGAAGGGAGCTAGAAACCGCCGGGGCCAGCGGTGTCGGGGCCTAGAAACCACCAGGCCCAGCGGTGCCAGGGGCTAGAAAACGCTGGGCCCAGCGATGCCTTGGCACAAATGAAGCACTGCTCAGCGGCATCTCTGCTCTGGCTGGGAGGGCAAAGGGTAGCGCAGGATGGTCCAATCCGGCTCAGGCTAGTCCCACGTGAGGCCAGCTCGGCCCAGCCCCTGGCTGCGGGGGGGGTCGCAGGAGGGGTCTAGAAGTCACTGGGCCCAGCGGTGCCGGGGGCTAGAAACCGCTGGGGCTAGCGGTGCTGGGGGCTAGAAACCGCTGGGGCTAGCGGTGCATGGAGCTAGAAACTGCCAGGCCCAGCGGTGCCGGGGGCAACAAACCGCCGGGGCTAGCGGTGAAGGGAGCTAGAAACCGCCGGGGCCAGCGGTGTCGGGGCCTAGAAACCACCAGGCCCAGCGGTGCCAGGGGCTAGAAAACGCTGGGCCCAGCGATGCCTTGGCACAAATGAAGCACTGCTCAGCGGCATCTCTGCTCTGGCTGGGAGGGCAAAGGGTAGCGCAGGATGGTCCAATCCGGCTCAGGCTAGTCCCACGTGAGGCCATCTCGGCCCAGCCCCTGGCTGCGGGGGGGGTCGCAGGAGGGTCTCTCTTTTAGTGCCCCCGGGGCAGCTGCAGACTCAGCCCCGCGGGTGTCCTGGGCTCCGCTGGGGATGGGGCAGATGGGGATGGAGCTGGTTCCAGGCCAAGGGGAGGAGCCCGTGGGGTGGTGGAGTGGAGGGCGAGGGGCAGGGTATGGAGAGACTCAGGCCATTGTCGGTGCCCTAGAGAGAAATGTCCTGGCAGCGCTGCAGGGCAGAGAGCCCCAGTTGGCTCCCTGTTCCCCCATAGCCCCGTGATTACGGTCCGGGACTCCCCCAGAGTCAGGGGAATCTCGCTGCCCCCTATAGGCCAGTAATTACGGTCGGGGACTCCCCCAGAGTCAGGGGAATCTCGCTGGCCCCTATAGGCCAGTAATTACGGTCGGGGACTCCCCCAGAGGCACGGGCATTCCGCTGCCCTCTATAGCCCAGTAATTACGGTCGGGGGCTCCCCCAGTCAGGGCCATCCCGCTGCCCCCTATAGCCCAGTAATTACGGTCGGGGACTCCCCTGGGACGTTCGTTTCCTGCCATTTCTCTCCCACTTTCCAAAGTCAAAACACATTTTTGGAGCCCGAGCTCGGAGGAGCCGCAGCCAGAGCCCCTCCCCCATCCCCCCGCCACGCAGGACCTTCCCCCCAGCCTCCTGCCCCTCCCCCACTCCCGCCCACGCCACGCAGGACCTTCCCCCATCCCTCTGCCCTGCCCCTCCCCCATGCCCCCGCCCACAGAACCTTCCCCCCATCCCTCTGCTCTGCCACGCCCCTCCCAGCCCCCGCCACGCTGGAGCCTCCCCCCCCATCCTCCTGCCCCTCCTACCCTACCCCCCTGTGGCCACGCAGGACCCCTGCCTCCCATCCCCCACCTGGCATGCAGGACTATGCTCCGTGTCGTCCCCCCCCCCCAGGCCCCGTCACACCCTCAACTCTTCCCCCCCCACCATGCAGGACCCCCACACAGGCTCCCACCCCACCCACTTTGGAGTCCTCTGTCCCTCTCATTCATGCCAGCCGCCTTTCCCCCCCCCCTCGAGCCCCTTGCTGCTTCCCCCTCCCCTGCACAGACCCCCCCCCACTGATGGCAGTTTGCTGCTGTACCCCTCATGCCCCCCCCCACTTCCAAATTCTCCCTCCTCCGAATGAGCCTAGAGGGAGCCCTGAGCACCCAGCTCCTGCAGGAGACACTCAGCACATGGGAACTCGCCTCCCCCTCGCTGCCTGCTGGTATGTTATTGTAGGGTCTCCTGGGGCTGACCATGCTAGTATGTTATTGTAGGGCTGCTTGGGGCTGGATTCCTCCCCCTGCAAGAGCTGACAAGCTGCTCCCTCCATGGGGATGTTAGCCACAGCGGCCCCTGTCCCCCGGGTGACCGAGAGCCCTAGACCCTGGAGAGGGACCCAGGCACTCAAACCCACCTGGGCTGCGTCTCCTGGCTGGCAGCAGCAAAGCCCCCGGCCGGCTCCTTCCTGGGCCGCACGAGGCCTGAGCCTGCAGCTTTCCAGCCGGGAACTGCAACTCAACATGAATAATTTACTGCGCTCCAGCTCACCGTAATAGGCGGCTCTGTGCTGGGGGAGGTGGGGGGCTGACCCTGCCCACGCTCACACCCTCCTGCCAAGCTAGGTGTGCAGGAGCCCGGCTGTCTCAGCGCCCTCCCCTGGCTCAGCCACGCCCAGAGGGGAAGGCAAGTGCTGAAAATGCAGCTGCCTCTGGGGCGGAACAGCCCCACAGTAACAGGCTAGGGCAGGAAACCTGCAGCGTCCAGGCCACGCGAGCAGCCTGAGCTGGGATTTAGCCAGGAGGCTTCGGCCCAGCTCCTGGGACCGTCAGGAAGGAGGCAGGGTTTGATTTTCCACCATGCTGGGTGCAGCGGGGGGTCAGAATGGGACAGAGGTGAGACCCCTCTGCACAGCACCCCCAGTGCCGAGGCCAGCCCTGGCTCCAAGGAGAGCCCCCGCTGCAGTTTTGCAGTGCCCCGTGTGCTCTTTGCAGCCTCCCAGCCAAGGGGTAACCGGGTCTGGCCCTGCTCAGCTGATGAGCCCAGCCAGGGTTCCGGGCCGTGGCACCGTGCCCGCCAGGCGCGAGACTGCCCCGGACCCTCTTGGCCAATCGGCATCCAACTCACGGTCAGCGACCCGCACGCAGAAAGCTTTTTATAACCACCGTTGAGGTATTTATAGCGCCAGCTTGTCTGCCGCGGAGCCCTGCCAACCTCACCCCGGCAGTGCCCTTCTCTCCCCCACCCCCATCCCAGCCCGCCTGCCCCACTGCAGAAAGGATTAATCCCACCATCGCCCTCCCCTCCCAGCCGGGGGCAGCTGGCCTTGCCCTGCGGCCCAGTCGCTAAAATCAACCCCCCTGAACCTTGTTTGCCCCAGGCCAGCTCCTGCCAAGCAATGGGGCAGGGCAAGAGAGCCGGGCGGTACAAAGTCAGGGCAGGCTGGGCCGAGGTGAGAGGCCACGGGGGCATTTAGACACCCCCCCCTTGATGCCCGGGTGGCCCCAGCAAGTACAAAGGGGAATTAGAACCACTTTGAGGGGGTATAAATGGCTGGAAGATGGGCAGAGGCGCACGGTTGGTGCCAGCTGGGTACGTCCATATGGGGTGGGAGGGAAGGATGGCTAGCGAGTCTCGGGGGGATAGAGGGGTCTGGATAAGGAGAGATGCGGCGTGGGGGAGGAGAGATGGCTAGAAGGGTGTGTGGGCAGGTGGGTGGGGGTGGGGATGGCTGGATGGGCAGCGGGTTGTGAGGGGATGGATAGAGGAAGGGAGGAGTGGGTGGGGATGGATGGATGGAAAGACGTGTGGGTGGGGATGGATGGATGGACAGACAGACAGAGAGGTGTGGTGGGGATGGATGGTAGGACGGACAGAGGTGTGGGTGGGTGGGTGGATGGATGGAGGGGTGTGTGAGGGTGGATGGATTAACTGGGGTGGGGGAGATGGATGGAGGGGTGTGTGGGTGGACGGATGGAGGGATGTCGGGAGGTGGATGGATGGATGAATTGGGGTGTGTTGGGGTGGGTGGCTGGATGGACGGACACAGATGTGTGTGGATGGATGGATAGACAGAGGACTGTGGGGATGGATGGATGGATGGACACGGGTGTGTGGGGATGGATAGATGAATTGGGGTGTGTGGGGGATGGATGGTTAGAGGGGCGTGGGGATGGATGGATGGACGGACACAGGACTGTGTGGGGATGGATGGATGAATTGGGGTATGTGGGGGAAAGGATGGTTGGAGGAGTATGGGGGTGGATGGGTGGACGGACACAGGGGTGTGGGGTTGGATGAATGGGGGGAGGTGTGTGTGTAGATGGATGGATGAATGGGTGTGTGTGTGAGGGGAGATGGACGAACGGACGGACACAGGGGTGTGTGGGGATGGATGAATGGGTGTGTGTGTGAGGGTGGATGGACGAACGGATAGACACACGGGTGTGTGGGGATGGATGAATGGGTGTGTGTGTGAGGGGGGATGGACGAACGGACAGACACAGGGGTGTGTAGGGGTGGATGGACTGACTGACAGACCCCCTGACCTCCGGTTTCCCAGCAGCCCTTTGATCTCTTTCCAGAGATTTTTGCGCCTGGTGTCTGGTTTGGGGCGGGGGACGCTGTCGCATGGATCTCCGGGGCCGGCGCCGGCCCAGACCCTGCACCTTCTGCCCTGGCCGGGGCTGAGACGAACAGGCCGGCTGGAGAGGCACCTGGGGGCAGGGGGACAGGCCGGGCGCGTGCGTGAGGAAGGGACTCCATGTCCCCAGGGCTTGGCCTTGGCAAACAGGGCCCGGACCAGGCCGGAGGGCGCGGCGAGGGACGAATGGGCAGCGGGGCGTGAGTGGGGGGCACAGGCGGCGAGGCCAGGGGGGCACAGGCGGCGAGGCCAGGGGGGCACAGGCGGCGAGGCCAGGGGCCCGCAGCGAGCAGGAGCCGCAGTGCCAGGTGATGTGCATGGCCATCCCCAGCTCCAGAGCCCCCAGGCCACAATGGGCCGGAGCTGAAGTCCCAACCCACGGCCCCCTGCCCGCGCCCCGCCATGGAGCTCTCTGAGCTGGGCAGGCAGCAGGGGTCGCCCTGCCCCCTCCCTGGGCCTGGGAGTGAGGTGAATGGGGCTCCCGGCTCCACCCATCTCTATTCCCTGGGGCTGGAATTGGGGGGCCAAGGTCCCAAAGCTTACAGAGGGATTCTGGCGGGGAGGGGTAGCAGCCAGTGCCCGCCCTCCGCCCGTGTCAGGGCATGGGGCATAGATCAGCACCCAGACACCCCAGGGGTGGGATGAGCCCAGCTGGGCAGTGGGGAATCTACCCCCCAGTCCCCATCTGGCTGGGACCAGCTGGCCAAGAGCAGGGGGTGGAACTGAGCACCTGGCCTGTGCCGTGGGGCTGCGGTGCCCTCAGGCACCGGTCTGTGGGCAGAGGGGTCCAGCTGTGCCTGGTAAGGGAGGGGTCAGCTGGCCCGGTCTAGCTTGGCCCGCCCACTGGGGTTGTCTGTTACACCAGTGATCTTCGTCCTCCTGGGCTCACACCGGTGCCACCGTCTCCAAGAGGCTTGGGGCAGGGGACCCCGCATTGGACCCCGCCCCCCGCGAAGCCCCAGCACCATCGTGAGGAACATACCATTAGCCCAGTGGGGACACTGAGGCACAGAGCTGGGGGGTGACATGCCCAAAGGCAGCAGCAGCAGCTCAGGGCCAGAGCTGAGGATAGAACCCAGATATCCCGGCTCCCAGACCCCATGCTCTAACCACTAGGAGCAGCTGAAGGAGTTCCCAGGGGCCTGGCCGGTGCCGGAGCAGAGCCTGTCCTTGAGGCAAGGCGGGGAGGAAATGCTCCGAGCCCCCCAGGGCTGCAGGAGGAGCAGCCTATATTTAGCCCCTTCCCATCCCAGGGGCTCCTCCACCACCTTCCCATACTTGGCCATTTCCCCGTCATTGGAGACCGATGGGGGCCCCTCTCCTCCCCGGCCGGCTGGCTCCAGAGTCCAGCCCGCAGCTGGGGGGGGGGGAGATTCATTGTGGGCACCGTGGGGAGGAGACGGATGCTCCATCCTGGGGGGCGGGGGTTTCCAACCCCTGACCAAAGGTCCGGGGAGGTGCCCAGCCCACGGCCATCTGAGACATGCTGTTTGTGGTGAGGAAGTGGGGTGGAGTAGTTAGAGCAAGGGATGGGCTCGGAACCAGGACTCCTGGGTTCTGTTCCCAGCTCTGGGAGGGGAGTGGGGTCCAGTGGGTTAGAAGCGGGGGGGCTGGGAGCCAGGACTCCTGGGTTCTGTTCCCAGCTCTGGGAGGGGAGTGGGGTCCAGTGGGTTAGAAGCAGGGGGGCTGGGAGCCAGGACTCCTGGGTTGTTCCCAGCTCTGGGAGGGAAGTGGGGTCCAGTGGGTTCGAAACAGGGGGGCTGGGAGCCAGGACTCCTGGGTTCTGTTCCCAGCTCTGGGAGGGGAGTGGGGTCCAGTGGTTAGAGCGTGGGGTGGGGGTGGCTGAGAGCCAGGACTCCTGGGTTCCACCCCTGTGTCCTAGTCGCATCCCCTCCTGCTGCTTCCTTTTCTCCCGGCGTAACGAGGTGCAACCCCAGGGGTGGCTCCACTTTTTCTTCTTGACAGTCACCCCCCGCCCCCCCATGGCCCCTTTAGAGCCACAAGCCGGACGTCCTGTCTCAGCCTTACCCAGGTGCTGGGGGGGGGGGGGGGGAGAATTCCAACCCAGGCCAGAGCCCACCAGGCGAATAGTTTAGCCTGAGCCTAGGCAGAGAACTCGGGTTCCCCTGCCCAGCTCGACAGACGAGCTGGTTCTCGCCAGCCTTGCTCCCACTGCTCGGGGAGCTGGATTACCTCCGGTGACGCATCTCCACCACAGTGGCACAGCCCCAGCGGTGCCGGGGCAGCGCAGCCACAGCCCGCATCAGCCTCAGTTTCCCCTCCCAGCCCGTGAGCTCTCGGCGGCAGGGCCTGCGCCCCTCTATACCGATCAACGTGGGAATGGATATTTCAGCCCGGCTGGCCTTTCTGAGAGTCCCCAGCTTTCAAATCCTCTCTACAGCTGGCCGGTGTCGGCATGGGGCAGAGGGCCCCATGGGGGCAGCAGTTGGGACCCAGGGCCCCAGATAGGCCCAGGGCAATGAGGAAATCCTGCCCCAGGGCACGCGGGAGTGAGAAGGGGCCCTCAGAGCAGAGAGGAGCAACCATGCGGCTAGCTGAGGCTGCTGGAGGCCAGAGCCCATCACACAGCCTGGCGCTGGCTGCGTTTCCCGTGCCCATCTAGAGTCTCTGGTCTGGTACTTAGATTGGAGGCTTGTGGATCAGGCCTGCCTGTTTGTACAGCACCTAGCACAAACGATGCGGGGGCATGCCGGGGGCTCCCAGCGCTATCGTAATGCACCTAATAAATAATGCACAGCGCCTAGCACAAACGATGCGGGGGCATGCCGGGGGCTCCCAGCGCTACCGTAATGCACCTAATAAATAATGCACAGCGCCTAGCACAAACGGTGCGGGGCCATGCCGGGGGCTCCCAGCGCTACCGTAATGCACCTAATAAATAATGCACAGCGCCTAGCACAAACGGTGCGGGGCCATGCCGGGGGCTCCCAGCGCTACCGTAATGCACCTAATAAATAATGCACAGCGCCTAGCACAAACGGTGCGGGGCCATGACTGGGGCGAAGCGCTACTGTAATACACATCGGTAATAGCAGCCCTGCGACTCCCAGAAAGCCAGCACCAGGCGGCCTCGGGCAACCTTATCCTCCATAATTGCAGCAGAAGCCCTGCCCCCGGCACCGGGCTCGGCAAGGGGGCTGCAGACGTGTTGCATACTTTTATTCAACCAAAGCTACAGAATCCAGGACAGACAGGTCGGGGGCCGAGCAACTCAGTTTCTCCTCTTTTTTTAACCAGCAACCTCCCCCTCCCCATCCCCCCGTGGAGAGACACGGGCCCCATCCTCCCCGGGGCGGCACTCAGCCGGGGCGCGGGAGGGGGAGGGAGGTTAACAGAGGACAGACAGCGGAGTCTGCTCACAGAACGCGACGCATCGTCTCTACCACACACGGTACACGCTGCGCGCCCGCAGCCACATGCTGAGAATAGGCAAAAGAAACAGAAGGGCCCCGCGCCGCCCGCTGGCGGTGCCCGGGCAGGTGGAGCCGGCGGCGATGGCCGGGGGAGGCCGGTCGGCAGAGTTCAGATCCAGACGACGGCGCCGGGCTCTGGCGTAGCCGCGTCCGGGACCAGGCCCCGGCGGAGAGTCCAGATGGGGATTGGAGGGGTATATACAGGAGAGGCGGGTCCCAGCGGGAGCTGTTGTCCACAGGCAGGCAGAGGGTGCCAAGGCAGGTGTTCGCAGAGAGCTGAGGCTTCGCCCGTGGGGGGCCGAGCCGTCACATAGCTCCGGAAATCAGTACACAGCCGGCAGCGGCTCCGGTGCTTTGGGGCCCAGCAGGAACCGGAGAGGGCGGCTGGACCCAGGGCCCGGTGTCGTGTGCGAGCCAGGCCCCCTCTTACACATACACGTCTCATACAATCACCGCAAGTGCACACCCTGATCTCACCCGCACAGTGCACATGCTCTACACGCAACCCCGACCCCACCCGCCTGGTACAGCCACCCCACCTTCACCCCCTGCACACACAACCCCCAACACCACCCGCCCGATACAGCCACCCCACCCTCACCCCCTGCACACAAACCCCCCGATCCCACCCGCCCGGTACAGCCACATCACCCTCACCCCCTGCACACACAACCCCCGACACCACCCGCCTGGTACAGCCACCCCACCCTCACCCCCTGCAGACACAACCCCCGACCCCACCCGCCCGATACAGCCACCCCACCCTCACCCCCTGCACACACAACCCCCGACACCACCCGCCTGGTACAGCCACATCACCCTCACCCCCTGCACACACACCCCCCGACCCCACCCGCCCGGTACAGCCACATCACCCTCACCCCCTGCACACACAACCCCCGACACCACCCGCCTGGTACAGCCACCCCACCCTCACCCCCTGCACACACAACCCCCGACCCCACCCGCCCGATACAGCCACCCCACCCTCACCCCCTGCACACACAACCCCCGACCCCACCCGCCCGGTACAGCCACCCCACCCTCACCCCCTGCACACACAACCCCCGACACCACCCGCCCGATACAGCCACATCACCCTCACCCCCTGCACACACAACCCCCGACACCACCCGCCTGGTACAGCCACCCCACCCTCACCCCCTGCACACACAACCCCCGACACCACCCGCCCGATACAGCCACCCCACCCTCACCCCCTGCACACACAACCCCTGACACCACCCGCCTGGTACAGCCACCCCACCTTCACCCCCTGCACACACAACCCCCGACCCCACCCGCCTGGTACAGCCACCCCACCTTCACCCCCTGCACACACAACCCCCGACCCCACCCGCCCGGTACAGCCACCCCACCCTCACCCCCTGCACACACAACCCCCGACCCCACCCGCCCGATACAGCCACATCACCCTCACCCCCTGCACACACAACCCCGACCCCACCCGCCTGGTACAGCCACATCACCCTCACCCCCTGCACACACAACCCCCGACACCACCCGCCTGGTACAGCCACCCCACCCTCACCCCCTGCACACACAACCCCCGACACCACCCGCCCGATACAGCCACCCCACCCTCACCCCCTGCACACACAACCCCCGACCCCACCCGCCCGATACAGCCACCCCACCCTCACCCCCTGCACACACAACCCCCGACCCCACCCGCCCGATACAGCCACATCACCCTCACCCCCTGCACACACAACCCCGACCCCACCCGCCTGGTACAGCCACATCACCCTCACCCCCTGCACACACAACCCCCCGATCCCACCCGCCTGGTACAGCCACATCACCCTCACCCCCTGCACACACAACCCCCGACCCCACCCGCCCGATACAGCCACCCCACCCTCACCCCCTGCACACACAACCCCACCCGCCCAGTACAGCCACACAACCCCCAATCTCTCACTCACACACACATTTATCTCACGCTACCCTCTCCATACACCCCCCCGTCACACACTCCCCTCCCCCCCACCCTTCCAGGTAGCACTGGCAGTGAGGAGAGGCTCTGGCACAGACAGCGCGGGCCCCTCAGCCGCAATCCAGGGCGGAGCCAGCGAAGCACCTTGCCTTGACGGCCGCCTGGCCGCTCCGAGCCCAGCTGGACAGGAGACGCTGTGGGGCCATCCTGCCGCCCCCCTGGGTCGCCCCCTGGCACCACAACAGGAACCGCCGCAGAGAAAGGGTTAATCGTCAGTGAGGCCTTTGGCTCGGAGCTCCTCCTGCACCCTGGCGAGGTACGTGGGGTCGGGGTACCCGAATCTAGGAGACACACAGGGCAGACGTCAGCCATGCACAGCCCCACCCTCGCCTGGACAGCTCCCCAGCCTACCATCTGCCCCCCCACGCCGCAGCAGCCCCCAGCTTGGCCAGCTCACTGACCCCAGTGCCCGGCACCTGGGGGGCGCTCGGCCAGGGCACGGGGTAGTTTGTGTCCCAATTCCTGAAGAAACGGCCCTGGGAGCTGCCAGGGTCACAAGCGTTTTGGCACGCAGCACAGCGCCCCCTGGTGCCGGGCACTGGGGTCAGCGCCGACAGCCGGGGCAGAGCGCCCCCCGCTGAGCCCCCTGGCGCCAGGCATTGGGGTTGACACCGACAGCAGGGACAGAGCACCCCCCCGCTGAGCCCCCTGGCGCCAGGCATTGGGGTCGACACCGACAGCGGGGACAGAGCGCCCCCCCGCTGAGCCCCCTGGCGCCAGGCATTGGGGTCGACACCGACAGCGGGGACAGAGCGCCCCCCCGCTGAGCCCCCTGGCGCCAGGCATTGGGGTCGACACCGACAGCGGGGACAGAGCGCCCCCCCGCTGAGCCCCCTGGCGCCAGGCATTGGGGTCGACACCGACAGCGGGGACAGAGCGCCCCCCCCGCTGAGCCCCCTGGCGCCAGGCATTGGGGTCGGCGCCGACAGCCGGGGCAGAGCGCCCCCCGCTGAGCCCCCACACTGCAGCACAGCGCCCCCTAGCACCACATTGAGGATTTAGGGTCAGCGGTGACAGTAAGGGGAGAGCGCCCCCTATCGCACTCCCCGCAGCACCGGGGCCAGCACTGACAGCCAGGGGAGAGTGCCCCCTACTGAGCCCCCCACCCTCTGGGTTTCCAGGGCCAGTCGGGCCCCACTCAGGAGCACAGATGGGTCACCCCCCGCCACCACCACCGGCCCCCAGCCCGTGAGCCCTGCACGCAACGGCTGCCTACAGCTGGGGTCCCCCGGTGCAGTTGGTTTTGTGGTGGATGTCGTTCCACGTGATGACGTTGGCTCTGCCCGTGGTCATGGAGGTGCCGATGGTGAAGGTCAGGCGCTGGTCGAAGGCCTTGCGGAACAGCGCCAGCACCTTGTTCCCCTCCGGGCAGTCAGGCAGGTAGGCCACCCGCGTGGTGCCCGGGTACCGCACGCCAGGGTTGGGATGCTCCACCTGCAATGGGGGCGGGTGGGGGGGGGGGGAAGAGACCATCAGACCCCAGGGATGCTGTGAAGCCCGGCACAGACGCTGCTGCCAGGCAGGGGTGACGCTGCCCCTGGGCCGGAGTCTCCTCCAGTGCTCGCTGCGGGCATCAGGCAACCCCCCGGGTCGCTCCAGCTGCGGGCTTGGTGACAGAACCCCGGGGGCTGGTGACTCTGCACCCGGCTCAGGGGGCATTACGCCCGGGGAGGGAGAAGTGACCCCTGCTCATTGCCCCCCGAATGCCAACCTGCTTCCAGCCTCCCTGAGCCACTGGGCGACGACAGTTCACAGGAGCCAGGACAAGGTAGGGCTGGTGTCACCCAGCGTCGCCCCCCGCCAGGGCTGTGCCCAAGGTCTGCCATGCCCCCAGGGGCAAAGGCAGGGATCGGATGGTTGTGGGAGGAGTTAGATCTACCCAGATTTACCAGGTGACCCCAGAGCGGAGGGAAAATTAGCGGATTGGGGGGTGGGGAGCCCAGGGCTGGGCTAGCAGGGGCTGTGGGGTGGGAGTGAGGGGCACTGGCAGGGTTGGGGGTGTGGGGAGCCCAGGGCTGGGCTAGCAGGGGACTGTGGGTTGGGATTGAGGGGCACCGGCAGGGTTGGGGGTGTGGGGAGCCCAGGGCTGGGCTAGCAGGGGACTGTGGGTTGGGATTGAGGGGCACCGGCAGGGTTGGGGTGTGGGGAGCCCAGGGCTGGGCTAGCAGGGGCTGTGGGTTGGGATTGAGGGGCACCGGCAGGGTTGAGGGTGTGGGGAGCCCAGGGCTGGGCTAGCAGGGGCTGTGGGTCGGGAGTGAGGGGCACCGGCAGGGCTGGGGTGTGGGGAGCCCAGGGCTGGGCTAGCAGGGGGCTGTGGGTTGGGACTGAGGGGCACCGGCAGGGTTGGGGATGTGGGGAGCCCAGGGCTGGGCTAGCAGGGGGCTGTGGGTTGGGATTGAGGGACACCGGCAGGGTTGGGGGTGTGGGGAGCCCAGGGCTGGGCTAGCAGGGGGCTGTGGGTTGGGATTGAGGGGCACCAGCAGGGTTGGGGGTGTGGGGAGCCCAGGGCTGGGCTAGCAGGGGGCGGTGGATCAGGGTTGAGGGGCACCAGCAGAGCTAGGGAGGCAGGGAAGCTGACCCGGAACCCCCCACTTGCAGCTGACTGCCCCAACAAGGCCCCTGCCCCCCGCTGCCGCCAGGCGGGGGAGGGCTGCAGAGCTGGGGCCAGAGGCGGGGGAGAACTCACCCCTTGGACGCCAGGCGGGAAGACGTACTGGATGATGATGGTGCCGTATTTCTCGTAGCCGGGGAGCAGCAGGCCCGAGTCCTTGGACACCAGCATGCGCCCGTTCTCGGGCTGGTTGCCCACCAGCTGCCCGTAGAAGCGCCCGCACATGGGGCAGGCCCGCTTGACCTGCAGCGCCCGCGTGATGCAGTCCTCGCAGAAGGAGTGCCGGCACTTCTCCAGCGTCTTTACGTTCTGGATCTCGCCCAGGCAGATGGGGCACTGGGTCTCCTGCTCCTCCTCCCGCGAGCCGCCCGCCGCCCCCCCCAGCCCCCCACCTCCTCCTGTGCCCCCCGCCCTGGCCCCGGTGGTCTGCTGACCCCGGGAGACCACGCCGGCCCCGTGCGGGCGCAGCTCGCCCCCAGGTTTGTCCAGCAGGGCCATGCACCCCACCAGCTCGCTCTGCCGCTGCGCCTTCTTCAGCTCCTTCTCCGTCTCCTTGAGCAGGGCCTTGAGGGCTTTGCGGGCCAGGTAGAGGCCGTTGCCGGCCCCGGGGGCCGGCGTGGAGAGCTGCAGCACGTAGATCTCGGAGGTCTCCCCGTCGATCAGAATGCTTAGCTTGGTCTCCTCCTTCAGTTTGACCAGCTTGGAAGGGGCCTCTTTGGTCAGGAAGTCCCAGACGGGCTTAGAGACCGTGAGCTTATTTTTAGTGGCGCCCCCGCATGCCGCCATCCTGGATAAAACAAATGACACTGAAGAGAAAAGAACAGTCATCAAAGCCGCCGGCATCGCCTCCCGGGTGGGCTAGAGACAGACAGACAGACAGACACGGACACCGCCCCACCCCCTTCCCCAGCCCCAGCCAGGATTTGAACCTTCGGCTCCAGGAAGCATCGGGAGGGGCGGATCCCCTCCGGGACCCGGCCGTCCCCTCAGCCCCGGTGTTCTGCAGGGGAGGGCAGCCTGGGCGACCGTCATTGTCCCCTCTGGCCTTTAAATCTCTACCCTCAGGTTCCATGCTCCTGGGGGTGTCTCTCCTGGGGTCTATTCCCTGATCGCTGTGTGAGTTGGGGTGAGTTAGCTCCCGTCCATCTCAGTGGTGGCAGGTGGGTTGTACCCCACGGCGAACAACTCCCCCCCCCCCAGTTCAAATTAAACACACACCCCCCCACGGCTGATAAGTCGCCCATCACAAACATGACAGTCACGAGACAATCATTTAATAAATATCATTGCAATTAAAATAAAACACAGGTGTGGGGTGGGGGAGAAATGCTTGTTTGAGGGCTTAACAAATGGGGGGGGTTAACAAATAGGGGGGCATGATTGCTGTGAAAACCCCACTTTGTAAGGCCCAAGGCTGCGTTCCTCCCCACACACCTTGGGTTATGAAATAGCAGAGTAATGAATGGGAAGTCCTGGGGGAGGGATAAGGAGGCTGGGGGTGGGGTTGTCCATGGGAGAGGGAAGGGGGGGTCTGGCGGGACCCTAAGACACAGATCCGTCCCCCCTGTTAAATTCGCCCTCCAGCAGCGCGAATGGGGGTGTATCCGGCCCCCCAAGAATCGCCCCTGCAGGGGCCTCAGATGGTGAAGTGGGGTCAGGCCCTGCCCCCCCACATGGGGCAGATCAGGGGTGTGGTCAAAGGGCCCTGCACTTTGGGTAGCCTCTGCGCCCCAGGGGGAGCAGAGCTGAAGTTAGGTGTAATTGACACCTCAGGCCAGGCCCAGAATACGGGGAGCACAGAGAGGTGCAACCCGCCCTGCAGGATGGGGGACCTTGGGATCGAGCCCCACAAACTGAGCCTTAGCCCTGGACACTAGGAGCAGGTGGCTCCCGAGCCCCATGGCACATTTGGGGAGACACCCCCCGACACACACACTTATCCCTCCCCCCACCCCAGTAAGTGCCAGGAATAACACCCCCCCTATTTACCCCACTGAACCCTGTGCCCCGGGGCTATGGCTCCAGCAAGGGGGCTGGGGCCCTATACCCCATGGGGCAGACAACGGCACCACGCAGGTGCCAGCCTGGATCGAAGGGGGGCACCGGGGTGCGGACGGGGAGGAGGCCTCTCTCCCTTCCCCTGACACTGGGGGTCACCCAAGGTCATGGCCCCGCTCCCCTCCCCCGGCAACCTCAGCAGGATTCAGACCAACCCTCACCTTGGGGTGGCATGAGGGGGCGGAGGGTGCCCCAAGGAGCTTTTGCCCCAGTCGGTTCCTGGGTTGGGGTGTCTCAGGAGGGGGGGCTAAATTGGGGCCTGTCTGGGGGAGCCCCTCTGGGGCCTGACCAGATGTGGGGGGAGGGACCAGGAGAGCAGGGCTGGGGGAGCCCCAAAGTGGGGCTGAGCTGGGGGGTTCACGGGGGGGGGGAGAGCTCCACAGAATAGGCCCAAACCCCAAGTCCTGGCTCCCAGCGCCCCCTGCTCTAACCCACTGGATCCCCATTCCCTGCCCGGTTCAGGGATAGACGAACCCAGGCGTCCGGGCTCCCAAACATGCCCCCACCCCACAGCAGCTGTAACCCAGACACACCCCCACCGGGGCCAGCATGAGCAGACCCACAGCAGGGAGAGACCAGCCCCCCCGCAGGACAGCCCCACACCTGGATGTGGGGGGGGAGGCTCACTGAGATCCCCCCCCCCGCAATCGATGCAGCCCACCCCAGAGCCTCGGGGGAGAACTATCGGGGGGGGTAGGAGGAAGTGGGGGGACTGGTAAAGGGGGAGATTGACCTATCGGAGTGGGGGACCTGTGGGGGGGGCGGGGAGGCCTCCTGCACCTGGGGGGGGGCTGCACCCTATGGGAGGAAGGAGGGGGCGGGGCCGTAGCAGGGGGGTTCCGTACCGGGCGGCACCTACCTGGGGAGCCCATGGGAGAGGGAGGCAGGAAGCGCCCGGAGCGCGGAGTTCAGCGGAGCCGCGAACCAGGAACTACAAAGACCGGGGGGGGGGAACAAGGGGGGTTGCGGGTTACGACGCTGCAGGGGCTGCCCCGCCCCCCCGTCTATCCAGCCCCCACCCCGGTGTCGCGGCAGCTGATCGGCCCGGCTGGCGTCAGCGACCCCCCCCCCCCGCTGTCTCCCCCCGCCAGCTCAGCGCCCCCCGCTACCCTCTAAAGTTCAGGGCGCCCCCCCCAGCTCAGGGGGTCCCCCCCATCCTTGTGTGAGCCCCAGCTCCCCCCACCCCCATGATTCACGGCCCCCCTCAGCGCCTCTGCCAATACCTGGAGCCAGGTGGACACAGGGGTGGGAGCTGGGCCCCCGGCAGTTGGTCTCACGGAGCCCCAGCAGGTCCGGTCTGTGTCACCCCCCAACCGCCCTGCCCGCCCCGAACCACCTGCCACGCTCCATGCCTCTGCTTGCGGTCTGCACCCCACATCCAGCCGCCCCCCCCCCCAAGGCACCGTGGCCTCCCAGCACAGCCCCCTTTGTGCAGAGGACGTGCCCGCGGCGTGGGGGTTTGTCCGTGGCAGGTTCGGCTCACAGGATGTGGCGGCCACCTGGGTCTGTCAGCCCGTCCCCTGCCTCCCCACCTGCCCCACTGATCTCCCCACTGCTCAGGCCCCAATCCCCAGCCGGCTGGGCAGGCCCCACTTCCCCCTCCCCAGTGAGCTGGGCTGAAGGGCAGGCAGTGTTTAAAGCGCATTGGTGGGGGGGTGTCACAAGGGGTCGCAGACATAGCCTGTGGGGGGCACCTTGTGGCCCATCTTACCAAAACGGCTGCTCCCAGTTTACGTTGGATCCCTCACTATGTTCAGAGCCCCACAGCCAGGGCAGAGAAGGAGCCGAATTCCTGGGCCAGACTCGCTGCAGGTTGGGGGTCGGGCCGGCTGGACCTCGGGGTTTCTGGGTTGGGGGAAATTTGAACATTGGCTTTGGTTCCAATTCAGAGGGCAACGCCACTCAATTTTCCTTTTCGGAAACCCCTCCCCACTCCCCAGGGTGCTCCCCCAGATTCGCTCCCGGGGCCTAGCACCCACTGATTGAAATCGACAGTTTCACAGCTGCTGTTCCGTGCTGGGCACCCCTGAAACGGACACGAATCCTGGCAGTTTCAGTCAGCAGCAACCAGAGGCCCTGGCCCTGGGAGCAGCCCGGCCTGGCCAACTGCTCTGGGAAAAGCCAGAACTTCCAGGCTCGCAGGCCGGCCGGCTCCCCACTTCCTCTGCACATTCCTGACCAGCCCTAGGACGGAGGCTGTGGATGGGAGAGGTGTGAACGCTAAGAACCCCCCCGCCCCCCAGTTTCATTTAAGGGGCACACACTCCTCCCTGCGCAGGGATCCAACTGGCAAAGGGACATCCATGATTTGCCCCATGCCCTAGTGAGTGCTGATGAATAACCTGCACTGAAGGACTTTTTCTCCCTACTGCCAGGGGGCTCAGGGGTCGGTCGGTGCCATGGGCAGGGCAATTCATGCCCCTGTTGCATTGGGTCTCCTGCCTGTTACATCCTCACTGGCCTCAGGAACACCCAGCCAGTTTCTCTTCTCCATGCCTGTTCTCGCTCTCCATAATATCCTGTGGCAGTGAGTTCCGCAGGCCGGTGTGCTAAGAAACCCCTAAGAGCCTGCTCTGCCAGGCAAGAGGCAGCCCTGGGGGATGCGAGGGGGCACTTGGGGAGGCAGCTGGCATAAGGAACTGAGAGGGGTATGGCTCTCTGGGCCCTGATCAATTGGTGCAGAGGATGGAAGGGGTGGTGGTTTTGCTCCCAGCCTGCAGGGAGTGACCAGCATCTGGGAGAGGTGCTGTGTCCCACCGGGGACTGCCGACAAACAACCTGTCTGGATCCATCTGGATCCAAACAACCGGGTGCCCAGCAGTCATGGTGCATAGGCCCCTCCCCCTGGTCCGTAAGCCTCAACCGAGCCCTGGAGTCTCTAGCACCCGGGAGCTCCGTGTGTCGTGGGCGCTGCCCTGCGAGGCAGTGTCCCAGTGCGGGCTGTTCACTCCCAGAACCCCTGGTGGCTGGCGTCACATCTGGTCCGGGGCTGCCAGGGCCTTGAGCAGAGCCTGGCATTGCGTCTGGGCAGAGGCCTCCGAGCTGCAGAGAGACCCACTGAGGCTTGCACATCCTCTGATGGGACCAGGCCCGGAGCCTGACCTGGCTCCAGGCTCGCAGCCTGCTCTGGGGGACCCCCCCTAGGAACCCCCTTACCTGCTTCTGAGCTCCCTGCCTTCCTGCCCGGAATGTTCACCTCCATGCTTCCACTGAGTGCCTGGGGCCCAGCCCTGCCCCACATCAATGCTTACGCCCTCCCACCACCATGACAATGCCACGTTTGCCCCACGGCTCCCAATGCCGACTGCAGGGCCCCGATCCCCCTATGGGCCACGCCTCAGGCTGAATCCCAGATCTCCCCTGCGCTCCTGCACCCCAGATCCCCCCAGCTGGGCCGTTCGATGCCAGGAAGTTCTTGGCTCTGGGGGGAACTGGGGCCCCAGGTTTGAATGATGTCACCAAGCGCCGGATAATGATGTAAACAGCCAGCTCGAGCGCATCCTGCAGCCAGGATGGGGTCCTGCCTCTGCCCTTCAGGGAACAGAGGGCTCAGTGCTTGGCTGGGAGACCCTCTGAGACCACCTGGGCACTGCAAGAAGTGTGGGGGGGGCTCAGGCGGGGGGGCTCTCCCCACACAGTCAAGGCTGGCTCCAGGGCCACGCTAGGGGGTGTCATGCTGCAGGGAGTGAGGTGGGCGCTGGAGCTGGTATTTGCCTCTGCTCCAGGCCATGGGTCAGTGCCGCTCACTGGCAAGGGCTGGTACCAGCGGGGCCCCTGTGGCAGGGCTGGGGGGGGGCGCACCTGATGGGGAACTCCCCTCCAGAGGGGCAACCCCTTTGCCAGTATCCACAGGGGAGGAGTCTCTCCCATTGGGAGCAGCAGGCCAGAGGCTGGCCAGGTACAGAGCAGCCATCCCGGTCCTCAGGGCAGCCCCCCCCCCCCCCAGTATGAGTGTGACCCTGTAGGCCCCCCCTGCATAGCAGCACCCCCAAGCTGCCGTTGGCAATCACAGCCCAGCCGGCATTCACCATCCCCTCCTCTGCGGCTGCATTGTAATAAACATGGGGCACAGCCCCCCGGAGACCCTACAATAACAAGCCAGCCTGAGCAACCTTCCAATAACAACCCAGCCCCCGCGGCTGCTGCAGGAAAGGACCCCACAGCTGCTCCCATGGGACCCTCTGAGAGCAAACTGCATGTGTTGGGGGGAGGGGAGTTCCCAGATTCAGTGGCCCTTGCAGTGTGTGTGTGTGTGGGGGGGGGAAACGGGCAGGAGACAGGGCTCCCCTCCCCCATGGGTGGGGGGATTTGCTGGCAAAGACCTTGGCTTTCCCAGCCCCAGCTGGGCCCAGGGGGGAGATCGGGCGAGGAGGGAACCAGCGAGTACAGCCGGCCTGGCCATGTAGACATACTGCCCCATGGGGGGGGCTCGTCCGGCGACTGATTCCTCCCTAGAGGGGACTGGGATGACCCAGGGCTGCAGCGTATCCCCAATCCCCTCCCTCCCCAGGATCCCTGTCCAAAAAGGTGTGGCAGGGCTGCTCTCCCACCCCTGGCACCCCATGCACGATCTCCCTTCAAGGCGGGCCCCCAGGACGCGTCACCCCCACTGGGAGGGGCAGGGGCGCAGGGCTCTGGGGGAGCTGGCCCAGTGCTGAGATCCTGCTAGGTCAGCGTTGCAGCTGAGTGCCCCCCCCACCCCCAACAGGCTTCATCCTAGTTTGCAGGTGGATCAGGACCCATCAGGGCACCAGGCACGGGGGAGTGGAGGGGGGGCAGGAATGGAGGTCAGGCTCCGTCAGGGCACCAGGCCTGGCATGGTGGGGGTAAGGCCTATCTGGGTGCCAGGCCGGGGGGGGGGGGGGGGAATTGAGCCCAGCCAGGGCATCTCTGCCACAGGACAAAGAACGGGGAGGGGTGGGCATGGGCTGTTCTGAGCATCCAACACAGGCCAAAAACTGACAGAGCACAGGGATCCTTCAACTGCCCCCAGCCCCCCCCCCGCATCCTTCAGCTCAGACCCCCCATCCCCCCACCCTTCTCCCCTTCAGCTCAGACCCGCATCCCCCCTTCTCCCCTCCCCCATCACCCCTTTAGCTCAGACACCCGCATCTGGCCCCACCATTCACCCCCCATCACCCCTTCCCCATCCTTCCGCTCAGAACCCCCCATCTCACCCACGCTTCTCACCTCCCCCACCACTCCTTCACCATCTTTCATCTCAGACCCCTTCATCCCCCCACCCCCCTTCCACTCAGACCCCCATCACCCCTTGCCATCCTTCAGCTCAGACCCCTTCAATCGCCCCCACACCCAGCTCTGCATCCCCCGCAGGACTCACCCCCCAGCTCACGCTCCCGAGGGGGGGGACAGCGGCCCCTTCCCCCACCGCAGGGACAGGTGATGGGCTCGACCCTCCTCAATCTGCAGCCAAAGGCAGGAAGCCAAACCCCCCACCCCGCACCTCACCACCACGGCCCAGGTCTATTTCATGCCAACCCCCCCCCCCCGCCCACACAATGGCCCGCAGCGCTGGGAAAGCTGCTATTGTGCATCCGGGCCCCGATCCCTGGCACGGGCCCCCTGGAGCGCCCCCCCCCGCCCGCCTCTCCACCCCATCTCTGCAGCCCCCCCAACCCTGCCGCTCTGCCCCCCAACGCCCCCTCTCTGCAGCCCCCCAGCAACCCTCCCCCCACCCCTCTCTGCAGCCCCCCCAGCCCGAGAAAAAGCCTCGCAGCGGCGCGGGGGGGGGGGTCCGATCCCGACCGCTCCGTACCTGGCCGCGCAGCAGCCCCGAGGCACCGCGGGGCGGGAGCGGTGGTCGCGGCCATGGCGGGCCCGGTCCTTCCCCGGCCTGGCGCGGGCGAGCGAGCGACCCGCTCCCGGCTCCTCTTGGGGGGGGGGGGGGGGGCGCCGCTCGCCGGGGCGGGCGCGATGCGAGCGATGGGGGCTGCGGCGGCGCTATGGAAACGGGGGGGGGGTCGGGATGTGAGTGGCGGGGGAGGGGGCGGGAGGGGGGAGACACGAGCTGGGATTGCGGGAGGGGGGAGACACGAGCTGGGATTGCGGGGGGGGGGTCGGGATGTGAGTGGCGGGGGAGGGGGCGGGAGGGGGGAGACACGAGCTGGGATTGCGGGGGGGGCGGGATGTGAGTGGCGGGGGAGGGGGCGGGAGGGGGGAGACACGAGCTGGGATTGCGGGGGGGGTCGGGATGTGAGTGGCGGGAGGGGGGAGACACGAGCTGGGATTGCGGGGGGGGTCGGGCTGTGAGTGGCGGAGGAGGGGGGGAGACACTGGAGCTGGGATTGCGGGGGGGGGTCGGGATGTGAGTGGCGGGAGGGGGGAGACACTGGAGCTGGGATTGCGGGGGGGGGTCGGGCTGTGAGTGGCGGAGGAGGGGGGGAGACACTGGAGCTGGGATTGCGGGGGGGCGGGGATGTGAGTGGCGGCGGGAGGGGGCGACACTGGAGCTGGGATTGCGGAGGGGTCCCTTTGTACCTACTGGCCCTGCAGCCCCTGGCCCGTTAGCCCCCCCCCCCCCCAGCCACTTGGTGCCCAAAGCCCAACTACGCTGGGGGGCCCCCTTAGAGAGCCAGCCCCGTGGAGCAGAGACCCCCTGAAGAACCAGGGAGGCTTAGTGGGCCCAGCTGGGAGGGGCCTTTCCTGGCAGGTGGGGCAGGGGATTCACCGCACCGAACAGGCCCCCCCAGAAACCCAGGGAGAGGGTGGGCCAAGGGCATCACCAGGGGGAGTTAACAGGAAGGCACAGCCCAGCTGGACGGTGCCTCCTGCCCCCAGAGCACAGGGCAGGGGCTGGACGTTTTGCAAGCAGCAGGGCTGGCACCATAGGCGGGATGGGGCAGTGCCAAGGCTGGGGGGAAGCGACACCACCCCAGAGCTGTCATCGCTGTTACCTGGGTTAGGGCAGCATCCAGGGGTCCCCCGCAAGGTTGTGGGGCCCAGTGCCGAGGCAGAGCTGGAGCCAGGCCCCGACCCACAGTGCATGCAGGCTACACAGCCAGAGCAGGGAGGGAAACTGAGGCACAGAGTCAGGCTGTGACTTGTTCAAGGGCCCACAGCGGGTCAGGGGAGAAGCGGGACCAGAACCCAGGTGTCCTGAGTCCCAGACCTGCTAGGCCTCACTGCTCCCCTCTCACACGCCCAGTAACACCCAGTGCGCGTCCCACCCATACCCTTGCCCGTCGCAGGGGATAGAAGAGAGAGGAGCTGCCTGGGCTCGGGGCAGCGAGGGTGAGATGTGCCCACCAGCGAGGGACAAGCCAGGATTTTGAAAGCATGAAATCGGGTCGTGCTGGCTCTAAGCGAGCGGCTGGTTGCATCCGAGCCAGGCGTACCCGGGAGGGCAGATAATACTACAGTGACACACACACACCCCAGCGCTCAGGGCACGCAGTAGCAGCTCAGGGGGATCAGCCCAGGGCTGGGGGTGATGGGTGTAAGGGGAGAGGGGTGGCTGGTGAGGAGGAGCTCCCCTGGGGGGTGACGCTGGTGCCAGAAGCCATGAGGGAGCAGAGGAGGCTCCCCCCCCCCCATTGGGGGTACCACTCCGCTATCTCCCCCTAGGTGCAGCTACAAAACACCAGAACCTTTTTCTCCCCAACCAGAGATGCCCCTCCCCAGGGCAGGGGCCAGCAGCCCCAAAGGAAAGAGGATCATCTCATGCCCAGGCTGCAGGGGTCAGAAAGGCGATACCCCTCCCTGTTCCTGCCCCCCTAGCACCAGGCTGGGGGCACCGCAGCCTCACCCCCGGCTCTGGCATTGCCCCAAGCATGGATGGGGAAGTTCACGAGCCTTAGTCCCTACCCAGCCAGCCAGTAGGGGCAGGGCGGGCACTGCCCCACCCCATGTCTCCTTCCCTTTGGCAGGAGCTTGCCAGGGCCAAGAACCCAGAGCCAGGCTGTTGTCAGTCAATAATTTATTTCTATCCAGACACAGGGAACGGAAATACACCAGAGTTTACAAAAATAAAAGGTGCAACAGACTAACCTGCAGCCCGGGCGGCAGTGCCCCTCTCCCTGCGCGGCCCCAGGGCAGGATCGGGGCCCTGCCCAGGCTGGCGCACGGAGCGTTATTGCGTGTGGCGGGATTGCTGGAGGGCAAGGAACTGCAGCTGGGGCCTCGGGCACCAGCCTGCTGCTTGGGAACCCCTGCCGACCCCCTGCCCCCGCTGGGTAGGGGAGCAGGCATTGCGTCCCGCTTGGCCAGCCCTGCTCACAGGCAGCCCACGGGCGAGTTCAGAGCACCTCTTTGACCTGTTCTACCGTGCCCCCCCCGAAGGCAGCAGTGGGGATAACGGATTGCAGACCAGGCCTGGGGAGAGGGGACAAGGCCGGTAAGGCTCTGCTACTTCCCAACCATATCCTGCCCCTGTCCGCTCACCGCATGAGCCAAGCCAGGGCTGAGGAGGGCTCAAGGCCAAGGGCAGAAGCAGCCCGACATCCAGGGGAAAGCCCAACCCGTGGCCAGCAGGTGCCAGGGAGCAGCAACGCTATGCCCCCTCCCTGGGACCGCTGAGACCCCGGGCAGGCAAAGCTGAATCTAGCACGAGCCTTGCCTGCAAGCCACGGGCAGCGCTGCAAGCGCCTCCTGCTGGAGGAAGGGCAGAACTGCACCGCCAGCTGCCCCATGCCAGGAGGAAGGTGCTGTGGCTGGTAGAGGCTGCTGAAATGAATTAGAGGGGGGGGTGGCTTACCCTCTCCTTGGGGGGGCCTGCCGGCCCCAGGAGCCCAGCATACTCGCAGCCGGAGGGAAGGAGCTCTGCGCCCAGTCGCTCCCCTCCGGCACGCGGGGCAGTTTCCGGCCACAGCAGCCCAGAGACGAGGACCAGTGGCCCAAAGCTCGGCCCTGCCTTGAACCCAGGCTCTGGCACCAAACATGGCTCGTGACCTCGTGCGGGTGAGGCTGGGGGCAGGCCCCGGGGACGTAGTGTGTGGGGAGAGGTGGCTGCAGAGCGGGGGGCTGGGACCCCAATGCAAACTAGTGTTAACAACTGCCCCCGCGACCCCAGCCGGGAGATTTCACCTAGGAATAAATTACACCGTGGGACAGGCCAAGAGAACCTTCTCCCTTCTGGGGAGAGTGGGGGGCACCAGTGCAGAGCACACACGGGGGGCGGGCAGGAGAGGGGACCCGCTGCCATCCCCAGGCTCGGGAAAACGGGACGGGGGTGTCACTGTTGCTAGGGGGGGAACTGTCTGCCCCCTCTAAGGCACTAAAGAGTCGAATCTTTTATTGCATATTGCAGGGCCCGGGCTGCCTCCCCCCACCCTCTGCCCTGTAGACAGGGCTGGTTGCAGACCCCAGCCCTAGACATGGGCTGAGCTGACAGGGCCCCTCAGCCAGCAGCCCCCCCACCCCAGTCAGAGGATCCATCCCCCGCTCTCCCGCCCGACAGGGCGGATAAAGATAAGGCACTTGGGTTTGCAACCGAGCCCGCCCGGCCCACTCGGCCACCGGGCTTCTCTGGAGCTCAGCTGAGCCCTCGGGCCAGCCAACAGCAGGGGGCACAAAGACCAAGGGGTGGGGGGCAGGGGACACCTTTGATCTTCAGCTCCCACAAGACGAGACGGGGGGAAGGAGGGGGGCCTCTCCGGGCGGGTAACGACTAAGCGAAGATGTTGGTGACAAAGTCCAGGAAGCGCTTGGCGTACTGCTCGGGGTGGACGGTCGAGATCTCCGCGCCGGCCTGCAGGGGACACAACAGCATCAGCACCAACCAACGCCCGCCCCCTCTGACACCCCAGGGCGACCTTCCAACGCTTGCCAAGAGCCTGGGGGGAGGAGGGGGGGCTGTGCCCCACAGCTCTGACACTCCCTCCCTCGCCTGGTTTTCTGCTGGTCCACAGGCCAGAGGCCAGGCAGCCCGGCTGCGCTTAATGAGGCTAATTCAAGCGGGGCGTGCGCAGCTCCAGCTGCCGTCCTCCCTTCCCCGGCGGGCCCCCCATGTGGCCAGGCGGCTCCGTCCCCCCGCCCCGGACACGAGCGGGACTCACCCCGTGCTTGACGGTCTTGGCGGCGTGCGCGGCCTTCTTCTTGGCGTCGTACTGCGTGAGGATGTCGATGAGGCCCATGAAGTACACCTCCGGCTGGGGCCCGCCTGGGGGAAAGGCCATACCCCGGCTTAACCCGGCTCCCAGACCTTCAACGGACCCTTCCCCGCCCACTAGCTCCCTGACCAGGGGTCCGGCCGCGGGCGCAGTGGATCCGCGGCCTGCCACTCTCAGCGAGCTCCACGGCCGGCCCCGTCCCTGAGGCTGCCGCAAAGGGCTGTGCGACCCACCGGCCACACAGGGTGCTCCGGGCCAGCGCCATGGGTGGGGCCCTGTTTTTGAAGCGTTGGGGGAAAAATCCAGCCCCGAACGCGAGGGCCGGGGGCTCCCATCCTTTGAACACCTTTTGGGCCAGCCAGCGAGGAAGGAACAAAGCTACCACCCCCCCGGCCCCAGATCCCTGCCCCCCGGCGTGGTACTGCCAGCCCCACTCACCTTCCGCGCTCTTGATGGCGTACACGTCGACGTAGGGGTCAAACTCCCCGGGGCTCAGCGGCTTGTAGGAGTTCAGGTAGCCGCCGATCCCCTCGGGGGATGTCCCGTAGGAGCCCACAGCCGTGACGTCTTCCCCCTCCTCTTCCTCCTCCTTCAGATCCTCGTCCTCCTCCTGCTCGGCCCGGAGCACATCATGGATGCCCAACAACAGGCTGTAATCCATGATCTTCAGCTGGACCAGGAACTAGGGGTACAGCGGGCAGGGGGTGAGCCGGGGCAGCAGTGAAAGGCTCCATTCCCACCCAGGGGGCTCCTTAGAAGCCACCGCTGCTCCCACTCAGGCCATGTTACCTAGTGGTTAGAGCAGGGCCCTGCTTTGGCGCGCTCTAAGGGGCTGTTGCCCTGCCCCGATCTGCAGGGAGGGGAGACCCCTGACTGCACAGGGCCGCACAGCGCTCCAGGGAGAGGTGCTAGACATGGCCCACAACGCAGTTCTCCGGAGCTGTTGGGCCGCAGGGACGTTTGGGGACACCCCCCCCCCGCCCCACAGCTGAGAACGTCAGCGGAGCCGCAAGGGACCTGCTACTGTGGGCGCGGGAGACCCAGCAGTGCCAGGGCCTGGGTGCCAGCCAGCGCCAACAGCCTGTGCCCCTGGCAAAGCAGCCCTGCCGCCCCTCCTTTGCGTGGCTCTCCCTGGAACGTATCGCCTGGCACAGGCAGGGCTCTGGGTTCTTGGCCGGGCAAGGAGGGGCTATTGCCCCAAGCGGCCGGCGAAGGAGATATGGAGTGGGGCACCGAGCCTCCCAAGGCAGTGCCCTTCCTTCCCATGGCTGATACCCCCAATCCCTCTGCCACAGGTTTCAGTCCCTGCCGGCAGTGGCAGTGCGCCCCGAGGGGTCCGGCAGAGCCCGGTAGCCGGTTTTGGTTGCTAGACAAGCCGTGCTCGACAGGCTGCCCAGGGCGGGTCTGGGCCGATCGGCTCAGGGAGGACGAGCTGTTTCAGGAAGGTTAGACGCCCCCAAGCACCCTCCTGCAGGCGGTGCCCGCAACCGATCCCAGCTGCCACCTCGGCGTGGAGGTCAGCCGTGCCCGCGCCCCGCCCCACCAGGGGACAGAGGCACCTGCCCTACCTCCACATCCCTCTTCAGCTTCTCCATGAAGTCGCCCTTCTGCCCCTCGTCCACGTACACCTTCTGGCTCATGTGCAGGAAGTCCATGTCTTTCAGCGTGGGCAGCTCCTTGACCTGGAAGGAACCAGACACGGTTAGTGGTCCAAGGAGGAGGGGGTCCCCAGGTGGAAGCAGCCTCACACCTGTAGGGCCACGCCCCGAGGGACAACCTGCAGAGCAGCCCAGCTCACGGAGTCGCCCCGGGAAACCCCCTCGCCGCCCACGGCCCCTTTAACAAGAGGCCCTGTCAGACCTGGGGCTGCCCCTCCTGGGACGGTTCCGGGGCTCACGGGGTGACAGGGCCATGGCGCCCGTGCCCAAAGGCAGGAGAAGCTGGCGACAACAGCCTGGCCGTCAGGGAGCCGCTCCCCCCAGAGGAAAGACTCAACACGAGCCGGCGGCTGGCCCCTCACCCTGGCAGGATTCCCCCGGCCGCTGAGCCGAGGGCTCCAATCCAATCAACCCTCCCTCGCCATCATCTCGCGGCCCTCAAATCTCGTTAACTGGATGCTGACGCCACCCCCGGGCTTTAGGGCAGGCGAGGCCACTAACGAGATCAGGATTATCCGGCTAACTCGGGTCATTTCCCCCCCAAACGGGGCGAGGCGGCTGGCACAGCCGCAGCTGCATCTCGCCCTGGCTTGTTTGGCGCCGCGGTTGGTTAGTTAATCCCAGGCCCCCGCCAGACAGAGCGAGCCTCTGGCCGGGCCTGGCATCAGCTCATCCCCTCTCCTGCCCGTGAACCGGCCTTGCTGCCCCTTGCTAGCCGCAGCTGGAGAGCGCTGGCAAGGCGATCCCAGGGCCCGCAGCGCTCCGCACGGAGCCCACCGAGGCCTGTGCTGGGGGAGAGGGCTGCTGCCCTGGGCACCCCCTCCCCGGAGGTCAGCGTGCAGAGGGGTGGCCGTGCAGGGCTGAGAACTGCTCCCCCTGCCCGGTGCTTCGGTCCGAGATTTAACAGCGGCCAATTCCTCGCCAGCTCGAGCTGCCTTTCGAAGGGGGCTGGGCCGCTCCCCGGCATGCTCTGTCCGGCCAGGGGATCCCAGCCTGAGCCCAGCCTGGCTCCCCCCACCGCCAGGGATGCCCCGTCAAACCCACTTGCTGGCCTGTCCCAGCAGTGGCACCACGTCAGAGATCAGAGGCCCATCCTACACTCCAGCTCCCTGGGGTGGGGGGATAAGACAGCGGCTCCCCTCCCCACACCCTGAGGGGACTGAGCCCACCTCTTCCCATGGAGTCAGCAGGTCCCAGTTAACCAAGATCCCCCTAAGTTGGGCACAGGACACCCCATAGCTTCCCGCTGCCCCCAGCCTGCTGCCCAGCCCCAGGGACCTCTGAGGGCAAACCCAAGCCCCTTCCCTAAACGGAAGCACAGGGCTGCATCCCCAACAGCTGCCACCCCCTGCACTTCGCTGCTCGCGCCGGCTCCCACCCGGCGTGGGGCGGCCCCACCAGGAGGTGGCTGTGTGAGCAGCGAGGTGGATCCCAGAAGGCTGGAGTCCCAGGGTAGTCGGCCCAACCTCCAGGCATGGAAAGCTGGCAGCTTCGCCCCAGCGGGCAGGGCCCGGATACCAACCCAGCCCTCGAGGAGGGGCCTAGTTTTCAGATGCTTTGAGGAGCATCTGCAGAAAGGGAAGCAAGGCACCCCTACCACGGCTGCAGCCTGAGGACACCTGACTGCCACGGGAGACGCCCGCCAGGCCTACCGGGGCAGCCTCCGATGGGGTCACCACCCCTGCCCATCCCACTGGGGGCAGCGACGCCCGTCAGTCAGGGACTCAGGCCCCCTGCTTGCTCTCCTGGAGGCCGGGTGCTGTCGCCCGCCAGAACGAGCTAGGAGAGATCCATGGGTCAGAGACCCCCCTCCCCCCACATCCTCAGTTACCTTCTCCTTGTCGCTGGCTTCTCGGGACACCAGGGAGCCCTGCAAGAGAGGTACCCGCCCATTAGTCACAAGCCCCGCCCCCGGCCGCAGGAGGAGGGGTCAGATACACGCAGGAGTCCGTGGCGAGGGGCACAAAGCAGGCGGCCACAAGAAGCCACGGCAAGAGGGAGAAGATGGCTGAGATTTAGGGGACTGTCACCTGATTATTATGGACGGGAGCCAAGCAGCTAAACCCCCCGCACTGCCCTGAGCCCCCGGGTTAGTCCCAGGACCTCTGAGCCGCTTGGCTACGGGATCCGTCTGGCCCTAGCCACACAGCTGCTGCTGCCAGCCTCTCCAAGCAGCAACCCCCAGCACCTGGGACCATGCCGGGGTGGGGGTGGGGAGGGCATGAACAGGTCCAGGGTGGGTCGCAACCACCTGCCCTTTGTGGGGAAATGGGGCCCCTAAACTAGGTTGCCACGTGGTGTGGAAAGTGACAAAAGCCACAGCTCCAATGGGGGCCTGTCCGGAGGGGTTTCCAGCCGCGTGCCGCACAGCCCCGGCTGGCCTGACCCCGATCCCCACCAGCCCGGGGGCGCCCTCTGGGGTCCTGAGGCGCGAGAGAAGCTCCTCGGCCAGGAAAGGCGCTCCAATCTGGAGGAGGGTCTCTATCGAACTGCTGCTGAAAGCGGGGTTCAGGGCAGAGACCAATCGGGTGGAGCCGGGGCGATCGATCCCTCGGGGTGCAACGCTCTGGGCCGACCCCTGGTGACGCAGCCTCGCAGGGGGGCTCAGGAGGGCACAGAGAGACTAGACCAGCCGGCAGGATGATCAGCAGCTCGTGTGTCTGCAGGGACTGGGGTGCCCCCAGGAGCCTGGCTCAGGTGACTGCCCCGGCCCCGCCAGCTGGCCCCGTTACCTTCAGGTCGTACTTCCTGTGCACGGCGAGCCGGTGGCTGAACACGTTCCTCATGACCAGCATGTAGGTCTCCTCGCTGTCCACGCTGAGCCGGTACATCCCCAGGAACTGGGGCAGCAGGGTGAGCCCGTGACACTTCACCACGTACTGCAAGGAGATGGGGCCGCGTCAGACCGGCAGGGGCCAGGGCAGAACGCGAGGCGCCAGCCGGTCGGGCCTCTGGAGACCCCAGCCAGTGGGGGGGGGCAGTGATGTGCCCTAGTGGCCACAGGTTGGTGGCAGCGCTGGGATTAGAACTCAGCTCATTTCCTCCCAGCGGCAGGCGGTTCGCTCTGGCGCCCCCAGGTGGCGAGGCAGGGACACCTCAGACTGACACCGGCCGTACCTGGTGGTAGTGCGAAAGGAGGCTGTGCACGTCAGCCACGTCTTCGCTGGAGATCTCCTTGATCACCAGCGTCCGGTCGTAGGAGGTGAGGAAACGCCGGTCGCTCCCCTCACCTTCGTAGTGGGGCGGGCTGCGCGTCAGGGAGACCTGGGGGGGGGGGGGAGCAGGCGTGAGAAGTGACCCCGGGGCATACCGGGGACACCTCACCCCGGGCCATTCCATCCTTTAATGGGGCAGATGGTGAGTTTCAGGAGCATCTGCTATCGGCGGCCTGCTTTGCCAAGGGGCACCACCCCAGTGATATCAGAGACTCGGCCAGGGCTGCTGTGGCCAGCTCCCAGCTCAGCCGGTCCCAACCCGCCTCTGGCCAAGAAGCGGGTGTCCCAAGGAAAGCTTTAAGGGGAGCAGGGTGGGTCTGCGTACGTCCCCCTCTATGCACACAGGGCCTGGGAACGCCAGGCCCAGGACACCCATTCACCCTCCTGCCCCCACACACGATCGGTACCGAGGGAGCAGGCTACCCACCTGGTAGTCCTGGTCGTCAATCCCGAAGCGCTCGCGGAGGTTGCGGAAGACCTGCGGGCAGTACTCCTTGAACTTGAAGTGGCTGGGCAGGTTCTCCCTGGCGGGGCAAAGGGGAAGGGGGTCAGTGTTTAGAACCAGAGGGACCAGCTGGCCCCAGGAAGAGATCAGGAGCCTGGTACAGTCACAGCCATAACCGTGCGATTCAGTCCAATACCACACGGCTCATGGGCACCTTAACCCGCCCCGGCGTCAGGGACCCTCCTTGCTGGCAGTCGAAGCAGAAGGCAGAGGTTGGAGGACACCAGACAGAGCCAGGGATCCCCTCGCAGGTGGGGACGCTGGCCGGGGGTCAGCAAGCAGGTGCAAGGCGGCTGGGGGGCGCTGACCCCTGGTTCTTGTGTCACGAGACGGGGGAAACAACACTTCCCTAGTCACTTTCTCCACCCGGGGCATGATTTTATAGACCTGCCTCAGTCTCTTTTCTAAGAGAATCAAGAGCCAGCGGCCGGAAGCCGAAGCTAGACAAAGGCGGCAGACGTTTAACAGGGAGGGGAATTACCCCATGGTGGAGCCTCCATCGCGGACCGTTTTTAACTCCCGACGGGCTGCGTGTCCAAACGATCTGCTGTAGGAATTAGCTTGGGGCACTTGACTAAGTGATCACCGTGGAGCAGTGTGCACCACCTGCCCGGCCCCTGCTGTCAGACAGAGCTCCAGGAGCCAGCTCCTTGCCAGAGTGGCAGTGCTGTCCCCGCTGCCCCGCTCCGGGCAAGCGAGACCCACACGGGAGCTCTTAGGTCACGTTTGCTGTTGAGTCTTCGCCTGGGCCCAGGCACAGGGTGGTTAAGGCTGGCAGTTGACAGGGGAGGGGCAGCAGGGGAGGGCACCGGCACAGCCAGAGCTCTGGGCGAGGGCCCCTAGCTCCAGGGCAGAGTGTTAGGCCTGGAAGGGGCTGGGGAAACGGCGGCTAATGCCGAGCACAGCAATGCCAAGGGGCTGCCACCGCGAGGGCACCAGAGGCTGTGCCCAGCGCAGGGAGAGAGACTCAGGAGCCAGGCGCAGCGGGCGCGAGAGGTGAAAATGCTGGGCTGAGCAGAAGACACAAGGGGCGTGGGACGTAGGGATGGGCGGGGAGGCTCATCGGGGGCCGGCTAGAACCAGCCTGTATCAGTGGAAGACAATGGACGCCTCAGGGAATGAACTGTGACCCCAAACGGGACACCACGGGGTAAGATCGGAACTGGCCTTTCCGGGACATCGAGCTCTGACCTGGGACTGACGGCGAGCGAGCGGAGACGGGATCTTCGGCAGCTTGGCTGGGCAGAGCCCTCTTACCCTTTGCTTCTCTCCGTTCCCCCCAGGGCTTCCCAGGCTGGGCTCCAGTTGCCGAATAAACCCTGCGCGGTTTTGAAAACGGCTGCCTGGCGTCAGCGCGTCAACAGGGGGAATGTCTCGGCCCAGGAGCCGATCTCGGCCCTTGAGGAAGGGTAAGACCCCGTTGGGGAGTGGCCTGGCTCGCTGAGGGCTTCCTCCAAGGGACTGTTTAAAAGCCGCGGCACGGCATGGATTCCGTGGCCCCGCGACGCCCCTGCACCCAGGGTGGAAATCTGGGGAACCCAAACAAAGCTGCCTGTGACGAACTGGGACTGTTCTTACTGTGGTCTGTGAATGCTGACAGGGGAGTGTGGCTAGGATAGTCTGCATTGGGGGATGGGAGTCTGCCCGAAGGCGAATACCTGAGCGTGTGACATGAGAACCCAGGAAGGGGTTGGAGGCCAGGTGACACCTTGGCCCGGGAAACTGAACAAAGGCTGTGGGAGGGGTCGCTGAAGGCAGAGTGTGGGAAGCGGGCTGGAGAGATGGCTGGGAGGCAGAGATGTCTCTGACCCCCCCAAAGGGGGGGGGGGCTGGGATGCCCTGGGACCCCAAGCTGGACCTAACTGAGGGGGGCCCTGTTGTCTGTGCCTGCAAGACCTGTCTTGGACTGTATTCCTGTCATCCAAATAAACCTTCTGCTTTACTGGCTGGCTGAGAGTCATGGTGAATCGCAGGAAGCCGGGGGTGCAGGGCCCTGAGTTCCCCAATACTCCGTGACACTGCCCCAACTGGAGGACACATCAGCTCCTGCGAGAAGAGCCCGGAGAGCGTTAGTGAGCTCTCCGGGAGGGGGCTGACCCAAAGTCCGGCAGGTGACGCCGGGGGGGCGGCACAGAAGCAATCAGAGAAATGCAGGACCCCGAAAGGTCATCTAGTCCAGTGCCCCGCACCGAGGCAGGACTCTGTCGCCTGGGAGGATGCCGACCCCGCTTTCTCGTGAGCTAGTCGGTCTGATCTCCGGTGCACTGGGGTGTAATGTACCAGATCCAACCTCGGCCATTTCGATACCAGCCAGCGAGCTGTGCGCGCGCACACGCCCCCCTCCCCGCAAACTCCGTGGGGGCGGCAGCCTCCTGCCGCGACTCACCTGTTGAAGAGATGATTGTTCACTTTGATTTTAGAGTTGGCTTTAAAGTCATCGGGTAGCAGCATCACCGGCAGGGGAACCTGGCTGAGTTCATTGATCTGGCAAGGGAACACAGGACAAGCGGGTTACTCCCCGCCCCGCACGCAGGTTTGGAGTTTCAGCAGGCGGCGTTCAACCCCCAGGCGCGCTTAGACCTGCCGCTGGGTATCCTGACAACCTCGCCCAGGCGCACAGAGCCAACGCCACACGGGACAGCTTCCATTCCTCTAACAGCGTGGCAGGGTAGGGCAGTGCTCCCAGCAAGTCCCTGCCGAGCCAGCTAGGATGGCCAAAAAAACCAAACAGCAAGTGCCAGGCAACCTGTGAGCGCCCCCTACTGGATGGGGTAATAAACA
This sequence comes from Malaclemys terrapin pileata, assembly GCF_027887155.1. Classification (NCBI taxonomy): domain Eukaryota; kingdom Metazoa; phylum Chordata; order Testudines; family Emydidae; genus Malaclemys; species Malaclemys terrapin. The sequence continues at coordinate 3,703,734 of NC_071527.1, read as the reverse complement.
GCCAGGCCATTGGAACGGGGCGACAGGAGCCCAGGGGAACAGTGTATGAAGAGCCAATTCAAGCAGCCCATCAGTTGGCGCTCGAGGGAGCTCTGGGAACGGGCTGTGGATTAACACGGAGGGGGCTCGCCCACCGCTTGGCATGGTGGTGCCAAGCACGACAGAGGAAAGCGGCAGCTGGGACAAGCCAGGCTCCGGCCTGTAGCCGCTCAGAAGCCCAGGCACAGGGAGCAGACGCCGATCAAGCCTGTGGGAGGGCATGCGTGAGGCAGGAGCACCCGTTTTAGCCCAGCACAAGGGGAGATGCCGCGACCGTGTGAGTTCTGGGGCCGGGCCGTCACCGCCCCGCCCGGCTTTGCCCTACCGACTCCGTGCGGACAGTCCCCAAAGCTGCGCAGTGCCGTTTGGGGGCTCTGCCATCAGCTGCTAGAAGGTAACCAAGCTCCTGCAGAGTCACTGGGAGGCCATGTGGGTAGCGCGCCAGACCTCAGAGACCCCCGTTTGTATCCCAGCTCTACTACCTTGGGCAAGGTCCCATCCCCGCCCCGTGCCTCGGTTCCCCCTAAATGGTACGTCCCTCTCTGTGAAGTGCTTGCAAGCCAGGGGTGAAGGACACCGTACAAGAGTTATTAACGGCCAGTAGCAGACATTGCCCTGGGTAGTCAAAACAGAACTGCGCCCTATACCGCTCACAGACCCGCTCCTGAGAGGGGAACCGTCCGTCGCGAGGGCCCTCGACACGAAGAGCCCCGGCGTTAACAGACACAAAGCGACGGCACGCGGTGGGGTCCCGGCAGCTTGACACAACACTGCAAGTACATGCGCACGGGAGCCCACGCGAGAGAACTCCACGAGCCGCCAGACGCTCGAGCCACCGGTTCGAAAACCTGCTCCGTTTCTTACCCAGGCACGTGATTTTTTTTAAGCCGGGGCACAAATTAAACACACCAAACAGCAGGGAGCCGACGAAGCCAAGGCACCACCCGGGACGGCCAGCCAGGGAGGGAGCAGCTGGCCAGGCTAGGGTTAAGGGACCACCACACTCCATGCTCCGAGGCCCACGTACCATCAGCCTGCTACACTGGGACGTCCAGGTTGTTCTGGGACTGGTTAAGCAGGACACAGAGCTCTGGCTTTCTAGGGGGCTGGACTGGAGTGTCCCTTACAGCCCCTGGAATCAGCAGGCAGGTCCCTTGGCTTCTGGTCTCAGCCGGCGGCTAAGGGGTGGCCCTGGTACAGTGCACCCGAGAGAAGTGTGGGTTGAGACACTGATCCCACAGTGTAGACGCCTGCTCCAGGTCCCACTTGGCACCGTGGGGCTGGGCCGTTCTCCCCCTTTCAGCTTGCCGCTGCGCGACAATGCTGCACCCCACCTCGGACCCGGGTCACAAGGGGCTTTTCCCGTTCGGGATCTCACTAGCTCTTGCCTGCCAGGGTCCCTCAGGCGGGCCAGTCGCCATCAGGCAGGGGGGCGGAGGCGCTCACACGCCAGAGCGAGGAATGCGGTACACATGCTTGGAAAGGCGCAGGCCACCCCTTCTAAACCCACAGGGCTCCCTGGGATGGGGTCTGAGCAGAGGACTGGGATGCCAGCAGCGCCTGGGAGCCTCACGTTCCCTGTCTGCAGGCTGGAATAATCCTGCCCTCGTTCCCAGGGAGCCTTGTGCTGTGACCTGGTTACCGAGCTCCATGGCTGTAGCCCTAGCGATCAGGACTATTTAAGGAGCGCAGCCGCCGGGAGCTGTGGGGGCACAAACTGGTGTTCAGCAGGAAAGTTCACACCCACCCACAGGGTCAGATCTGCCTAACTCCTGCAGAACTGGGACACCACCACCCCCACCCAGATCAGACCCTCTGCCTCAGATGAAGGCTAGGGAAAGGGGCAGCTTCTGCAGAACTCACATTGTGACTCATGCTGGGGTGGGCGGGGAAGCAGAGGGAGAGGAGATGCCCAGCCCAGGAGGAGGGAATAGTGTGGGGTGTCTCACCAGGTGGGGGATACCCCAGCTCAGAGAGACAGTGAGGTCCTAGGCTGGAGGGAGTCAGAGGGCCCCGAGTGTCCTGGTCTCACCAGGTGCTGAACCCCACAACTCACTCCCAGGAGGCAGTGAGGACAGGGGTGGGGGAGAATCACAAGCTCTCAGGCTGGGGGGTGTCCCAGGGGCCCCACCCTCATCCAGGGCTAGACACCCAAGCTGCAGTGACATCAAAGGGGCTCAGGGTCAGAGGGTCCTGGGCCAGGATCAGGGGCACCCCAGAGAATAATAAGGGCCTCGATCAAGGGGCCCTGGAGGACACCTGGTGCTGGACACCCCAGCCCAGGAGAGCAATGAAGTCATGGGGGGGGCTGTGGGGGCCCAGCCCAGGATCAGGGGGCCCCAGAGGGCTGTGGGGGGCCAGGAGCCCACCCCCACCTGGTGCTTGATGCCCCAAACCAGCAGAACAGTGAGGTCTCAAGGGGCCCCAGACCAGGATCAGGGGTCCCAAGATCAGAGAGGGAACCGGGCCGGGGACCCCAGAGGGACCAGGATCAAGGGCTCCCGGGGCAGTTGGGGGGCCAGGAAGGGGGACTCTCAAGGTGGGGCAGAGGGGGACAGGGAGCTCCCGGGGGGGAAATGGGGGCCAGGATGGGGGACTCCCGAGGTGGGGCAGCGGGGGGCCGGGACCTGGAGCTCCCGGGGGGGGGAGGGGGCGCAGTGGCGGCCAGGATTGGGAGCGCCAGGATTGGGGATACAGGGGGACGACCGGGAACTCTCGGGGGGACAGAGGGGGACCGGGATCGGGGGTTCCAGGGAGGGGACCGGGAGCTCCCGGGGAAGTTCCCGGGGCCGGGGTCGGGGGGTTCCGGGAGCTCCCGGGGAAGTTCCCGGGGCCGGGGTCGGGGGGTTCCGGGAGCTCCCGGGGGGGGGCAGCGGGGGGCCGGGGTCGGGGGGTTCCGGGAGCTCCCGGGGGGGGGCAGCGGGGGGCCGGGGTCGGGGGGTTCCGGGAGCTCCCGGGGGGGGGCAGCGGGGGGCCGGGGTCGGGGGGTTCCGGGAGCTCCCGGGGGGGGGCAGCGGGGGGCCGGGGTCGGGGGGTTCCGGGAGCTCCCGGGGGGGGGCAGCGGGGGGCCGGGGTCGGGGGGTTCCGGGAGCTCCCGGGGGGGGGCAGCGGGGGGCCGGGGTCGGGGGGTTCCGGGAGCTCCCGGGGGGGGGCAGCGGGGGGCCGGGGTCGGGGGGTTCCGGGAGCTCCCGGGGGGGGGGCAGTGGGGGGCCGGGGGGGTTCCGGGGGGGCAGTGGGGGGCCGGGGGGGTTCCGGGAGCTCCCGGGGGGGGGACAGCGGGGGGCCGGGGTCGGGGGGTTCCGGGAGCTCCCGGGGGGGGGCAGTGGGGGGCCGGGATCGGGGGGTCCGGGGGCTCCAGGGGGGGCAGTGGGGGGCCGGGATCGGGGGTTCCGGGGGGGGGGGGCAGTGGGGGGCCGGGGGGGTTCCGGGGGGGCAGTGGGGGGCCGGCCCCGCCCTCACCTGGTGCTGGACGCCCCAGCCCAACACGCCCAGCAGCGGGTCCGCCGCCCGCGGCACCTTGACGCGCTGGGGCACGAAGCGCTTCCGCTTGGTCTTGGTGCGCGGCGCGGCGGGCCCGGCGGAGGCGGCCATGTCCCTGCTCGGCCCGCGCGGCCGCGCTTCCGCCTTCTGCCCCCGGCGCCGGAAGCGGGGCCCAGCTGACTCCCCCGTCACGTGATGGGGGCAGGCGCCGGCCAGTTTGCGCCTGCGCCCCACGGCCCCACTCCCACCCTACTGCGAGGAGGGGCAAAAGGTCTCGAGCATGCGCAGGCCAGGTTCTAGGGGTCGTGACCCCATCTGGGGGCAGAGGTCATGCTAGACCACGTGTGACGCGTGGGTCAGGCTCCCGCCCGTCCTGCGTGGGGGCGGGGGAGTCAGGCCAGGAGAGCTGGGCAGGGGCCGGGGGAGCCAGGCCAGGGGAGCCAGGCTGGGCCGGGGCCGGGGCAGGCTGGGCCAGGGCTGCGCACAATGAGCAGGGCTGGGGGGGCGTCGCTGTAGAGCAGGAGCTGAGCCCATTCAAACAACCCGTGTTTTCACCCAGCCCCGTGCACGGTGCACGCTGTGGGCGAGGCCCGCCGGCCAGACCTACAAGATTGGGGGGATCCTGGACAGCAGCGTTTCCGGGGTCATCCTGGACACACGGCTCCCCCAGCTCCCAGGGCGATGTGGCCGCAGAAAGAGCTAGTCAGCAGGGTGGGGATTTTCTCTCTGTCTGCATCGGGGAGAGCGACCGCTGCTGGAGACTGCGGCCAGACCTGGGATCCCCATTTTAAAAAGGATGTTGGATAGTTGTCGAGGGTGCAGAAAAGAGACACAAAACTGATTTGCAGGCTGGAGAAAATGCCGGACAGTGAGAGACGCTCCGTCCGTTTCACTTATCAGAAAGGAGATTGAGAGGGGACCTGATTAGAGCATCTCAAGTATCTTCACGGGGAGAAAACCCCGGGTCCTGCAGGGCTCTTTGCCCTAGCAGAGAAAGGCAGGACGAGAACCGATGGTTGGAAACTGAAGCCAGAGGAAATCACATTAAAAATGTGTGGACAGACCTGTCCTCGCTTACAGACAACCCCCCAACCTAAAGCAAATACTCACCAGCAACCACACATCACTGAACAAAACCACTAACCCAGGAACCTATCCTTGTAACAAACCCCGATGCCAACTCTGTCCACATATCTATTCAAGTGACATCATCATAGGACCTAATCACATCAGCCATACCATCAGGGGCTCGTTCACCTGCACATCTACCAATGTGATATATGCCATCATGTGCCAGCAATGCCCCTCTGCCATGTACATTGGCCAAACCGGACAGTCTCTACGCAAAAGAATTAATGGACACAAATCTGACATCAGGAATCAAAATACTCAAAAACCAGTGGGAGAACACTTTAACCTGTCTGGTCATTCAGTGACAGACCTGCGGGTGGCTATATTACAACAGAAAAACTTCAAAAACAGACTCCAAAGAGAGACTGCAGAGCTAGAATTGATATGCAAACTAGACACAATCAACTCTGGTTTGAATAAGGACTGGGAATGGCTGAGCCATTACAAACATTGACTCTATCTCCCCTTGTAAGTATTCTCACACTTCTTATCACACTGTCTGTACTCGGCTAGCTTGATTATCACTTCAAAAGGTTTTTTTCTTTTAATTAATTGGCCTCTCAGAGTTGGTAAGACAACTCCCACCTGTTTATGCTCTCTGTATGTGTGTATATATATCTCCTCAATATATGTTCCATTCTATATGCATCCGAAGAAGTGGGCTGTAGTCCACGAAAGCTTATGCTCTAATAAATTTGTTAGTCTCTAAGGTGCCACAAGTACTCCTGTTCTTCTTTTTGCGGATACAGACTAACACGGCTGTTACTCTGAAACCTCACATTAAAAATGACACACGTTTAACTGGATGGGTGTTTAACCATTAGAACCACCTCCCAAGTGGTGGATTTTCCATCTCTTGGTGTCCCCAGATCCAGGCTGGAGGCTTGTCCGGAAGATGTTTTAGTCAAACACAAGGTCTTGAGCTCAATGCAGCGGTAACTGGATGAAGTTAAATGACTTGTGTTACACAGGAGGGCCAAATGGTCCCTAAGCTCGTTGATCTGTGACCCCACTCAGACAGAGTAGTAGGTAAAGGCCATGATCCTAGGGGGCACCTGCTGCAAAAACAAGAGCTAAAGGTCACAACTTCATTCCCCTCTTGTGCCCCAAGAGGGGGAGAAGGTTCAGCCTCCAGGGCTAGCAGCTCTTGGGCCCACAAGCCACCTGTATGTGTGTAAAGAGAACAGGAGTACTTGTGGCACCTTCGAGACTAACAAATTTATTAGAGCATAAGCTTTCGTGGGCTACAGCCCGCTTCATCGGATGCATTAGTCTCTAAGGTGCCACAAGTACTCCTGTTCTTTTTGCGGATACAGACTAACACAGCTGCTACTCTGAAACCTGTATGTGTGTGTGTGTCACAAGGGCACAACCCCGCCTGAGAGCTCCCACGTATTAGATGGGAGCTGAGGCGGGTCACATACCCCCAGCTGGGCTGGATCAGAGCCAAGAGGTTCCTGATCTCATTCCCGCTCCCGGACATCCCCCGGCCACCCAGCACAGCATCACGCCCCAAGGGGCAGCCCCCCTCCCCCACCACCCATTCACTGCATCCCTGCCCTCAGCTTCCCCTTCATCCCTCCTCTGCGGCAAACTGGGCTTGGGGTTCTCTTGGGCACATCCACCTCCGTGCACAGCCACAGCCCTGCGTGGGGATCAGAAACCGGAGCTCAGGGATGGTTCTGTGGGCTGGTCGTGGGCAGGCACACATGGGCTGTGGGTTGGCATCACTCCCAGGGCTAGTGGCACAAAACTGGCAGGAGGGGTCATGCTCAGAGCCAGGCTAATGGCTCTTCTACAGCACGCAAGGGTTGCTCCTGCCCTGGGAGGCTGCGGCTGGCTCTGGGGTTCTTTGATGTACAAAGCGAAATAGCTGTAAATGGTGGGCTAGGAGGGGCCAGTAGAGGGGCAGGAGGTCAGGTCTGTCCTAGCTTTGGCCTGCCAAGGGTTGGCTTTTCTGGGCATCAGGTTTCTTCCCCCCCACCATGCCGCCTTCAGGAGAAAGCTTTCATGCCCAACGCTAGGATGTGTGCATGGGGGTAGAGATGTTATATTTCCCTATTCTTCAGTCCTCAAAAATCCTCTGCCCTGCTAGCTCCCACCTCCCAGGTCAAGGCAGGAGAACAGGCCCATGGGCTAGCAAAGGTTATTCCCATCCCCCTCCCATGTAGGAGCCCCCGTTGTGGACCATGCCGCTGTGCAAGGTGCTGCACAAACATGAGACCGAAGGACGTTGCCTACCCACAAGAGTTTCTTGCTCCTGTCCCGTGCCCGCTGCTCCCCCCGCTCCCCAGACACCAGGGCGCTCGCTCATTCTCATCTCTTTATTGATTTTCTTAAATAAACACTTTTTACTCCAACATGCAACATTTTGGTGTGATGTGAGCAGAGGGGGAGTGGGCGGGGCCTGCGTGTTCCCACCTTGCAGGAGCGGGGCAGAGTGACCCCGACGTTGGGCCGAGGGTCCCCCCGGCCCGCTCTGCTCTGGGCGTAGTGGCTGTGGCGAGGGGAGAAGAGGGGACACACACACACGCAAGCTAGAGGCGGCCGCCCGCCGGCCCAGGAAAAAAAAGACACCGAGGTGGGTTTAGCAGCTTCGGTTTGTCCAGAACAGCGCCGTGCAGGACGCCCGGCCCCCATAGGCTAAGCTGTTTAAAGGGCATTGGGGGGGAGGGGCAAAGCCCCCAGGCAGATTTCACAACCGTGGCAGTGTCCCCCCATTTTCTAGCACAGTGCCTCTGCCCCCAAAACCCCCCTACCTGCTAGCTCTGAGGGGAGCCCACCTTGAGCTGGAAGGCACCCAGAGGAGACGATCAGGGCGCCTATCCCCCGGGATCAGTAGCCTGGGGAGTGAGGCTAAGGAGTAGGCAGGTTCCCAGAGCAGGAAGGGGCCCAGCTCACACAGCGCCATGGGGGTGGGACTCATCCTGGGGGCAGGATGCAGAGTGCAGCCCCGAGCGCCAGCACAGGTACCTCTGCCCTGCCCAGGAGCAACCCCCCTCTGGGCACGAGAGCTGGAGCTCCCCAGCATCTCTGCTGAGCCGACCGCCCAGTGGTTGTGCTGGGGTCACGGGCTCTCCAGGGGTTAGTCTGACGCTGGGCGAGGCCGGGCACTCAGCCAGGGGCGAGCAGCTGTCTCCCCAGCATGGCTATGGGTGGAAGGGACAGACGGCCACTCGGCAGCCGCTGCAGCCCCAAGTCCAGATGCCAGGCAGGGCTGGGGCAGTGCTGGCAGCTGGAGGAGCTTGGGGGGGACAGAGGGAAGAGCCCGAGGCACTGACCTGCCTGTGCTGCAGGGCCCCTTCCACCCCAGTGGGACGGCAGGCTGGGAACCAGGGGGCCGCTCCCCCCTTGAGATGAGAAGCAGGCTCCCAGGGCCTGGCAAGGCGGCCCTGCTGCTGGTTACACGTTGGGCGCCCCCGGCCGGGGACACCTCTGCCTCAGCAGGTCCCGATCTAGCAGGGGGAAGGGCAGCGCCTGGGGGATGCCACGGGCTCTGGGAGCCCAGGGCTGGGAGGCGGATGAGGGGGTGTGGGGTGAAATGGCTAATACCCCCCTCTCCGCGGGGTGCAGAGGGGGTTGGCCTGGGTTCGATGCCGGACATTCCTCGTGACGGCTGCTTAAGGCATTTTAAAATCAAGGTGGGTCGGGCCAGGCCGGAGCGCCAGCCCCAGGCAGGCCGGGCCCGGACCCGACGGGCAAGCTGTGACCTCAAGGAGCTTGCAAGGACAGAGAGAGCGCGAGACAGCGAGCGCAGCAGCTGGGGGACGACACAGGAGACGAGAGAGCAGGACAGGCAGACGCGCGGACGGACAGACGGGGGTTAGTAGAGAGGCCCCGGGAAGTCAGAGAGCAGCATGCTGAACAGAGGCCTCCAGCCCGGTTAGAAACTACAAGAGAAGAGGGGATGGGGTGAGATCTCAGGCCGCCCCGGACAGCAGGGATCTGCCCCGGGCCGAGCCCGGCTCACCCGCCAGTGCTGTGCCAGGCAGGGGTCCCGCCCCGCCAGCTAACAGGGTGCTGGGGAAGGCCGGCTTGACCTGGGGGTACGAGGAAGAGGGGCAACCCCCCAGCAGTTTTCATGGTAGGAGCCCCAGGGCAACACACAATGGGGGAGGGTTAGTGCGGGAGACAGGAGGGGAAGGCACCTGGGGGTGCAGGCACAACATCGGGGGGCTGGCGGGGCAGTGCCAGTGTGACACTGGGGGGCTGTGGGAAGGTGTTGCACGCGATACTGAAAGGCTTCAGGGGGGCAGCGACAGTGCTATGGCAGGGGGCGGGGGCCAGGTGCAATGGAGGGGGGGGTTCCCGTGGCAGGGCCGGCTCCAGGGTTTTGGCCGCCCCAAGCAGCCAAAAAAAAAAAAAAAAAAAAAAAAAAGCCGCGATCACGATCTGCAGCGGCAATTCAGCGGAAGGTCCTTCGCTCCGAGCCGGAGTGAGGGACCATCCGCCGAAGTGCTGGATGTGCCGCCCCAAGCACCTGCTTGACAAGCTGGTGCCTGGAGCCGGGCTGTCCCCTGGGAGGATGCAGACAGCAGAGAGTACCTAACGGGGGTAGGGGCAGAGGCCCGTGGGGTGGTACCCAGCCGGGCGGGGGGTGCAGGGGCAGAGGCCCATGGGGCAGGGTGGTACCAGGCGGGAGGGGGGCAGGGGTCCGTGGGGCAGGGCGGTACCCAGCAGGGCAGGGCAGGGCAGAGGATGCAGGGGCAGGGGCCCACGGGGCAGGGCGGTACCCGGCAGGGCAGGGCACTCACCAGCTGCGCTATTAGCTGGCTGCTGTCTCCTGGTGGAGGGGGAACAGCTTAGCTTGTTCGTCAGCCTGGCAGCTGCAGGGCAGCTCACTTCTGCGGGCAGAGAGAGGGCTTAGCTCTGCCCTCAGCTGTGCCCCGGGAGGCCCCTTCCCGCCCTCCCCCCAGTGCCAACCCCCTCCCCAGGCCAGGGCGTGGCTGCTCCAACCCCGGGGCAGACAGCCTGAACCCAGGGCTGTCTGGGGCGTGGACGACGCCCTCCCTGTGATGCCCCTTGGCTGGCAGATGCCCGGTTCCAACCCTGCCCTGTGGGTTGCTGGCCACTCCCTGTGCCACATCCCAGCCCCCCCGCGGGGGCTCCCGGCCTCACCTGTTATCGTTGATGTCTGTGGCGTTCCCTGCAGCCCGGCAGACATGGAAAGGAAAGTGCAGTGTCAGGGGGAGACCCAGCCCCCCATCATCCTGGCAGCATAGAGGGGTCCCCGGAGGGTAGGAGCCCTGGGGTGCTCTCCCAGGACAGGCCCTGGCTATCAGGGGATCTCTGATGGGCTGCAAGTTCTGGTCCCCAGCAGGGCCCCGGCCACCCCAGCAGATGGCCACCTCCGGCCCCAGCCCTCCCCAGCCTCAGCCACCCGCTCCCCAGCAGCCTCCACCCAGCCGCTTGGCCCAGCTGAAGCCGACGCATCCAAAGGCTCCAAACTCCTGCCCCCCCGCCCCCCCCGTCAGGATTGCCCTTCTCCCCCCCCCCCCCCCCAGTGCCTCCCCACCCAGGCTGGGCCCCTCTCACCGTTATCCACGCTCAGCTTCTGGTAGGGGGCCAGGGGGCCGCTGGAGGAGCCTGTGCCGCTGCTGGACGAGGAGTTGGCAAAACTGAGCAAGGGGAGACCCAGACAGACGGAGCCGTCAGAACCGCAGCACGGACAGCCGCTCGCGGGGGGCCACGGCTCAGGACCGGCAGCCCCGGGCCCCACATGCCAGGGGTGATGAATGGGGGATCCCTGCCCCAAGAGCTGGTAGTGCCCACCCCCACTGCAGGGGGAGGGGGCACGTGTGGCAGCCCCCCATCGGGGGTTCCCCGTTCCCCCCCATCCCCGGCACTCACTAGGCGTCTGGGGCGGAGCCCTGCCCGTAGGCTGCCTGGTAGTTCTGGAAGAGGCTGTTGGTGTAGCTGACGCAGTCGGAGTTGCGGGTGCCGTAGGGGTTGGTGGGCGAGGCCGGGTAGTGCCCCGGCCGCACCGGCTTGGCTGAAAGGGAGAAACCACCATAGAATCACGGCCCCTGGGAACCCCCCAGTGCAGACGTGGCAGTGAGGCGGGCCGGCTGGGGGAGCACATGGCCCCCAGAGAATGGGGGGGTGGGTTTACGCCCTCGGCTCAGGCCATGCTGGCTTGAGGGTCCGGCAGCGTCCACCCCTCATGCCCTCCCCTACCCACAGGACCACGCCCTATGGAGAAGGGTAATGCCCTAGGAGTTGCCAAGCCCTGCCCCCCATGTGCGTGGGGGGAGGTCTGCAGGCCTGACGCTGGCAGCGCCCACTCCTGTGGGAAAGAGACCCCACTGCCCCCGGGCGGGCGCTCACCGATCTGCGCCGAGTGGGCGCGCTTGCTGGAGTTCTTGTAGCGCACGGCCTCCTTGATGCGGTCCACCTCCTGCTGGTAGCGCCGCTTGTCCTTCATGGCCCCCTCCTTGGCCTCCCTCAGTGCACCCTCCAGGGCCTTAACTCTCTCAGCCGTAGCCCGAAGCCGCTTCTCCAGCTTTGGAAGCTCACAGCGCAGATCTGCATTGTCACGAACCAGCTGGGGGCGCCGGAGAGACAAGGGGGTGTCGGCGGAGGTGAGACGAGACCCCCCTGAGCCCTACCACCCCCCCCCCGGGAAGCAGCCGGCTCCCACCCCGCCCTATGCAGGGAGCCGCGGCACACCTCACCTCGTCTCCTGCCCCACCCCCACCCCCGGGCCAGTGGCCTGCTTCAGGGAAAGGAGCTAGCACCCCCCCCCCCAGCAGTGGGCTAAGGGGTCACCTGTCCTGAGGGGAGACCCCTACCCCATCGGTTTGGGGCTGGGGGGTTTGCAGCCCCTCTCGCTCCATCTCTGGGATGTGCTCATGCAGCCCCTGCTCCCAGGTCTGAAGCCCCCTAAGCTCTCAGTCTCAGCACCCCCCTGTGGCAGGCAGTTCCACAGATCAATTCATCCCGTGCTACATCACTTGCACCGGGGAGTGATGGGGAACGGGGATTCCCACGCAGAGGGCAGCTGACAGGGCAGTGGTGGGAACCATGACCGGTGGCCCTAGGGAGGGGGCCTTGTAGAGGGCCGGGAGCTCCAGCAACCTGCCCTCCTTCTCTCGGCCCTGCTAGCGTGTTGAGGTCGGGACGCCTTCGGCAAGGGAGGCCAGCATGGGAAAGGGCAGGTGGTCATGCCCCCTGTCTAGGGGCACGGGGCACCTCCCCATTGGCGCTCTCTCTCCTGTGTCCATGGAGACTTGGCCAAATTCATGCCCCTTTCCTTGCCCCCACCCCCATGTGGAGCCAGGCTCGAGGCTGCATGGCGCAGGGCACACGTTGGCTGAAAAGCTGGAGAGCCGCAGGGCAGCTAGGGGGGCAGGTACCTACTGCCTCCAGGCCGACCGCCCCCCCCCCCCAGCTCTGCCAGGCACAAGCCCCCAGCAGGCCGTGCCGCCAGGCGTGTGGCATGCAGGCAGCAGCGGTGGCGGGAGAGCAGAAGCCGAGCGCGTGGCAGAGGGGAGCGTGGAAGCGGGAGGCAAGCTGCGGCAGGATGGAGGGGGACGGTCGCTGTCTGGCACAGCTGCCACGGGCCAGGGGCGGGCAAGAAAATGTTTGAGATCACGCAGCAGAGAACAGAAGAACGGCCAGACGGGGTCAGACCAAAGTTCCATCTAGCCCAGTGTCCTGTCTGCCGACAGCGGCCAATGCCAGGTGCCCCAGAGGAAACGAACGGAACAGGGAATCATCAAGTGATCCATCCCCTGGCACCCATTCCCAGCTGCTGGCAAACAGAGGCTAGGGACACCACCCCTGATCATCCTGGTTAATAGCCATGGATGGACCTATCCTCCATGATCTTATCTAGTTCTTCTTTGATCCCTGTTATAGTCTTGGCCTTCATAACATCCTCTGGCGAGGAGTTCCACAGGTTGGCTGTGTGTTGTGTGAAGATATACTTATTTTACTTTGTTTTAAACCTGCTGCCTATTAATTTCATTTGATGACCCCTAATTCTTGTGTTTATGGGCAGGAGTAAATAACACTTCCTTATTTACTTTCTCCACAGCAGTCATGATTTTATAGACCTGTCATATCTCCCCTTACCCGTCTCTTTTCCAAGCTGAAAAGTCCCAGTCTTATTAATCTCTCCTCATACGGCAGCTGTTCCATACCCCTAGCCATTTTTGTTGCCCTTTTCTGAACCTTTTCCAATTCCAATAGATGTGTTTTGAGATGGGGCGACCACATCTGCACGCAGTATTCAAGACGTGGGCGTACCATGGATTTATATAGAGGCAAAAGGATATTTTCTGTCTTACTATCTATCCCTTTCCTAATGATTCCCAGCATTCTGTTCACTTTTTTGATGCCGCTGCACATTGAGTGGATGTTTTCAGAGAACTATGCACAGTGACTCCCAGATCACTTTCTTGAGTGGTAACCGCTAATTTAGATCGCATCGTTGTATATGCATAGTTGGGATTACTTTGCATTTATCAGCACTGAATTTCATCCTCCATTTTGTCGCCCAGTCACCCCGTTTTGTGAGATCCCTTTGTAGCTCTTCGCAGTCTGCCTGGGACTTAACTAGCGTGAGTAGTTTTGGATCAACTGCAAATGTTCCCACCTCACTGTTTACCCCTTTTTCCAGATCACTTATGAATATGTTAAACAGGACTGGGCCCAGAACAGACCCCTGGCGGACACCACTGTTTACCTCTCTCCATTCTGAGGGCCCAGCCCAGCCTGCCTGGGGGGTGCCCATGGGGAGGTGGGCACAGACCCTCCCTATCCTGCAGCGCCCATCCCGGGTGCTGCCCAAGCCCCCTGCCTCCCAGGGAAGAGGGAGAAAGGGGCACTTAGGGATGCGGCCAGGGGACGGAAAGTGCCCAGGCTCTTGACGGGCACTGTCCCTGGCACGGAGAGACTGTCCCGACTGCGGCTGGGGGAAGGGAGGTTTTCGGGAGGGAGGAAGGTGCCATGTCTGAACCCTCGAGTGAGCTCTGCAAACATTTCCTGCCCGGCCCAGCCCTGCCTGCCCAGTGAGGGAGCAGGCTGGGGGGGTGGGGGTACGGTACCTTGGAGACCCAGAGATCCAGCTAGGGAAAGGCAGTGAAAGGGGACACAGAGCAGTGACTCAACACAGCGCGGCACCTGGGGGCAGCCCCGCACCCCATCTGCCTCCCACGGGCCCCAGGGCATCGGCCCGGGCGCCCAGCAGCAACGGGCAGGAGACTGGGGAGGGCTCCATGGGCAGGGCCAGAGCTCGGGGCAGGGGAAGCAGCCAGGTTATTCCCAGCCTGGGCACGTGGCTGCACCCCCTCCCGCATGGCGCTGTGCTACCCCCCCAGGGACTCAGCCCGCCGGGGGCACAGGGGACCAGGAAGGCGGCAGCAGCCTGACACCCTCTCTGCCATGACGGGGAGATACGCCCCCCCCCGCCCCCCCAGCGCAGGGATGCGGGGGGACAGGGCGCCAAGGCACCACGGAAGGGGGAGCTGGAGAGACATCGAGAATGGATGGAGACGGGCACAAGTTGGGGGGGGGCAAAGGAGGGGGCTAGGCAGGGCCAGATGGGGTGTGGGGGAGGGAGAGGCCTAGGTGGGGACTGACGGGGATGGGGGTCAAGGCAGAGCTGGGGGAAGGAGGGGGGAAGGCACGGCCAAAGCCCACATTCGCACTCCCCGCTCTGGGAGCTGGGCATGCACTCCCCAGGATCCGTCCCCGTGCACCCCAGTGCCAGCCGGCCCAGACAGCCCCCCTGCCTCCCCACCACTGGGGAGGGGCCACTCATAGGGGAGCATTGCCTGATCTCCCCCGCAGGGTGCCCCCTCCGGGAGCAGCCCCTCCAACCCGGAGCAGGGGAGGCGGGAGGAGCAGACTCAGCGCCCGGTGCCCAATGCACGACAGGTGGTGATGAGTCTGGCGTTCTCAGCCCAGGCGCTGTGGTGATGGTCGCTCTAAGGCCCCAGGGTGGGGGGTGCCCCAGAGGAGATGGCTGCAGATGGCACTAGCTGGGGTCAGACCCAGCCAGGGGCTGGTGAGGTCAGGGTACTGGCAGCATTGTTGGGGGGGTGGCATGGACGGGGGGGCGTCAGCCCAAACTGGACAGCAGGGGAGGGGGGCTCCAGGCTCAGGATGGGCATGGAGGTTCGTGAGCAGTGCACAACACACATGGATCAGAAAATAAAAACAGACGATGCCAATGGGGGGTGGGGTCCTGTGACCTCCCTCCAGCCCCCCCAATGGGCCCGCCCAGTGCCAGGCAGCAGCATAGTGTACCCCCAGGGCGGGGGGCATGTCCCCAGCCCACTCGGTGCCCCCTGGCACCTGCTCACAGCAAGTGCCCCCCACCCCAACCAGTTCCGGCTGAGCCCCCCCCACCCCTCCACGCTGGGTTCGTTCCAGCCCCCCCACTCCTGTTCCACCTGCCCCCCACCCCAGGCGCTCGGCCCCCACCTACCTGTTTGTGAACCTTTGTAAGCTGCTCCAGGTTGTTCTCAAGAAAGGAAATCTTCTGCTTCTGAGAATGGGCCCCCCCACTGTCCTCGGGTTCCATCTCTGCGCTCTGGGGGGCACAGGGAGGGGGGTGAAGCATGGACACATGGTGAAGCTGGCAGGGGGGAGGGCTGGCACCGGCTCAGCGGGGCACAGGGCTGGGGAAGCCCAGGAAGGTTGGGGCAGGGCTGTAGTGCGGATGGGGGTCCTTGGGGGACAGAGGCAGGGCAGGACTGGGGCCGGGGGGCTGGCACCGGCTCGGGGTGCAGGCCCAGGGGCACGGGGCCGGGGTCAGGGCTCAGCCAGGCTGGACTCCACTCACTTTCTTGACTCGAGTCGTGACGTCTTGAACAAAAAGCTTGCGCAGGTTGTGGAGGGTCTGGAGTTCCCGGGCCTGGGGCAGAAACAGACAGAGAGAGCGGAGGTCAGGACAGGTTCCCCCCACCCCGCCCCCACCCCCACTCCGGGGGGCTCCCCCATACTTACGACAGTCTCTTCCAGCCCCTTGAGATCCTGCTTCGACTGCTCGTGGCGCTCGTACAGAAATCTGGGGGGGGGCAGAGGAGATGGGGGTCAGGCCCCACATTCCCCCCTGGGGGGAGGGGGCGACCCCAGGGGTTGGAGCCGGTCCTGGGACTGGGGGGGCTGAATTGGCTGCACGTGGGCTGGAATCTCAGCCCTGGTCGGGGGGGGTGTCTCAGCTCCGGGACTGGGGGGAGGGCGGGGGGGCTCACGTCAGCTCCTGCAGTTTGATGGTTTTCTCCTGCTCCTCGTTCTTGAGTTTCTCGTAGTCGGCCCGGAGCTGCTCCAGCTCGAGCTGCAGCTTCTGGTTGAGGCTGCGGCGAGACAGAGACAGACGCAGTCAGTGCCGGGGGCCCCAGGGCACCAGCCGGCCCCCCTTGGTCCCGAGCCCCGGCCCTGTCCGGGTGTCTGGAGCGCGGGGGGTCACTCACTCCTTCAGCTCGTCGATGACCTTCTGCTTCTCGTTGATCTCGTCCCGCAGCCGGGCCAGCTGCTTGTGGTGGGCTTCCCGGTGCCCCTCCAGCTGCAGCTCCAGGGCCCTCTGCACCACAAGGGCCACGGTTAGAGACGGACCCAGCCAGGGGCCCCGCGAGCCCCCAACCCACCCCCGGGGACCCCAGACCAACCCACCGGGCTCCCCACCTGCTCCAGGGGCCCCAGACCACTCCACCAGGCTCCTCACATCCCCCTCCACCAGGCCCCCCACCCTGCCCTTGGGGCCCCATATCCCCCGCGCCGGGCCCCCCATCCCCACCCTGCTGAACGGGCCCTAGATTTCCCCCCACTGGGCTCCCCATTCCCCCCTCATCCTGGGGCCCCAGATTCCTCACAGCCCTGCCCCCCACCCCCGATATTCTGCTCCTCTGGTGAGTGGGGAACAGGCGGGAGGAAGAGAGCCCCTTCCCCGGCACAGAGCCCCCTGCCATCCCCCCAGCAGAGGGCCCAGAGCCACCCCTCCCCTCCCCCCAGAGCTCCGGCTCTGCCCACCCCCACACACCTTGACCTCGTCGGCATCCTGGATCGGGTCCTGCTCCTGGTCCTTCCGGGCCGCCTCGTGCACAGTCTCTGCAGGGCCAGGAGCAGAGGGTTAGGGGGACCCCAACCCCCTGCCCCACAGCCCCCTGCCCAGTAGGGGCAGGCCCCCACACGCACCTTGGGCCTGCAGCTTGGCCAGCTCCTCGCTCAGCGTGTCGTACGACTCCTCCAGGTGCCGCTTCTTCAGCTCGACGCTGTGCATGTACTCGCTCAGGGACCGGATCTTGGCCTCGTGCTGCGGGGGGAATGGGGGGGGGTTTATGGGCAGCCCCACGGCCCCAGCCCCATCACACCCACTCTCAGCCCCATCCCCATCCCATCTAGCCCCAACCCCACGGCCCCATCTCACTCGCCCTCAGCCCCATCCCCATCCTATCTAGCCCCAACCCCACGGCCCCGGCCCCATCACACCCACCCTCAGCCCCATCCCACCCAACCCCAAGGCCCCATCACACACGTCCACGGCCCCAGCCCCATCACACCTGGCCCCAGCCCAGGAGCCAGCCCACAGCCCCTACCCACGACCCCCAGCAAGGCACCACCCCCATTCTGCCATCCCGCGGCTCCCGCCCCTCACCTGGGAGATGAGCAGCTGGCAGGCGGCCAACTCCCGGCCCGTCACGGCCATCTTCCGCTGGCACTCGACCTGCAGCGCCTCCAGCTGGCGGCAACGCTTCACCACCCCCTTCACCTCCGCCTTGATCTTGCTGATGTAGAGCCGGGCGACCGTGAACTCTTCCTCGATGGCCCCGCTGATCTCCACCGGCTGGGGGGGCAGGGAGCTGAGCGCCGCCCCTGCCCCCATCCCCACCCCGCTGAGAGCCGCTCCCTCCCGCATCCGCCTCTGTTCCTCCCACCCCGCTGAGAGCTGCCCTCTGCCCCTTCCCCATCCACCCATGCCCCTCCCTTCCCCCCACTCCACCCCCCTTCCCCCACCCAGTTCATCCCCCACCCCGCTGAGAGCTGCCCTCTGCCCCTTCCCCATCCACCCATGCCCCTCCCTTCCCCCCACTCCACCCCCCTTCCCCCACCCAGTTCATCCCCCACCCCGCTGAGAGCTGCCCTCTGCCCCTCCCCCATCCGCCCATGCCCCTCCCTTCCCCCCACTCCACCCCACTGAGAGCCACCCTCTGCCCCTCCCCCATCCGCCCATGCCCCTCCCTTCCCCCCACTCCACCCCCCCTTCCCCCACCCAGTTCATCCCCCACCCCGCTGAGAGCTGCCCTCTGCCCCTCCCCCATCCGCCCATGCCCCTCCCTTCCCCCCACTCCACCCTGCTGAGAGCCACCCTCTGCCCCCTCCTCCATTTGCCTCCCTTCCCCCCACTCCACCCATCCTTCCCCCACCCAGTTCATCCCCCACCCCGCTGAGAGCCACCCTCTGCCTCCCTTCCTCCCACCCCACCCCTCCCCCTCTCACCAGCTTGATCTCCCCGTTGCCCACAATGACGCTGAATTCGCTCAGGTCCTTCATGAGCCCGTTGAGCACCTCGGCCACGCGCTTGCGCTGGCGGGTGCCGAACTCCTGCAGACGTTGCAGCTCCGTCTCCAGGGCCAGCAGGGTGCTCTGGGGGGGGGGCGAGGGGGGAGAAGAGCAGCTCAGAGCCCAGCCCGGCTCAGCCCCGGATCACCCCCCCCCCCCACCCGGCGCCGCCCCGCTCACCACTTTCTGGGACAGCTCGTCCACCAGCAGCTGGTTCTCCTGCCCCTTCTCCTCCGCCTCCTGCGCCTTCTGGTCGTAGTTGAGGGCCAGCTCCTCCAGCGCCTGCAGCACCTCGCGCACCTCCTCCTTGGCCGAGTCGTTCTCTGCCTGCAGCCGGCCCAGCTCCCGCTGCACCTTCTCGTTGTCCCCGCGCGTCGACACCAGCAGCTGGCGGGGGGGGACACAGCCGGTCAGGCAGGGAGCCCCAGGCAAGCGCCCCCCCCCAGGAGAAGAGGGGGCTCCCCTGGGGTCCAACCCCTTCCCTCCCTCTGCCCGGCCTCTCACCTCCTCCTGCTCCAGCATCTGCTGCGAGAGCTTCTCCATCAGCTGGCTCTGCTGGTTGATCTCGTCGTCCTGGGGGCGGGGGGGAAAGGAGACGGGGGGAGGGTCAGAGCCACCCGCCCCACGGGTACCCCCCGAGCTGCTGCGCGGCACCCCTGGGAACATGAGGTGTCAGGCGGGGGGGCTCTCTGGCCTGTACTGGCTGGCAGGTTCGGGAGGGGGTGTGTGTCTTGGTAAGCCTGCAGTGTGTGCGCCCTGGCATCTCCTGGGGCTGCAGGAATGGAGGGGGCTGGCCACAGTAATGGGGGGCCATGGGGGGGGGGGGCAGTGGGCACTGGGGGGGGGCAGCATCCCAGCTGACCTTGTCATCCAGCTGCTTGTACAGTTTGCGGATCTCCTCCTCGTACTTGTGCCGCTCCTCCTCGGAGATGCGGATGACGATGGACGAGGCGTTGTCGTTGACGGGCGTCTCGTCACAGGTGTCGGGCGCCGGCGTCTCCTCCTCGCTCAGCTGCTCCGTCTCCGGCACGTTCTCCCCTGCGGGGGGGAGGGAGGGCAGGGTAACCCCCTGAAGCTGAAACAGGGACCCCCACCACCGGCCCCCAGGGATGGCCAGAAACTCAGCCCCGGAGAGCAAAGCTCTCTCCCCACAGGACATGGTGAGCTCCCCCGCCCACCCGGACACCTGGGTCCCCCGACCAGGCCTCACGGTTCCTCCAGCAGCTGGGTGAGCTCCCCCGTCCCCACCCGGATGCCTGGGTTCCACAGCCCGGCCTCACCGTTCCTCCAGCGGCTGGGTGAGCTCCCCCTCCCCACCCGGATGCCTGGGTCCCACAGCCCGGCCTCACCGTTCCTCCAGCGGCTGGGTGAGCTCCCCCTCCCCACCCGGATGCCTGGGTCCCCCAGCCCAGCCTCACGGTTCCTCCAGCGGCTGGGTGAGCTCCCCCTCCCCACCCGGATGCCTGGGTCCCCCGGCCCAGCCTCACCATTCCTCCAGCGGCTCAGCTCAGCCTCCAGCTTCCCGATCGTCTCCTTCAGCGTCTTGTTCTTCTCCTTCTCCTTCTCATACTTCTTCTTCCACTGCTCGGCCGTCAGCTCCAGGTTCACCGACGCTGTGTTCTTGATGGTCTTGGCCCTGGAGGGGAGGCGGGGGGGGGGCCCTTTCACATGGGGCCCACGAACCAGCCCCGCCCCCCAGCCGTGCCCCCCACTCTCCAGCGCTGCTTCCCGGGGCCAGAGCCCCCCGGGGAGTTGATCCCCAAGCCGCAATGATCTCTCCAGCTGGGGTTTCCCCTGAACTCCTCCTAGCGCCCCCCTCTGGTTCCCCCCCCCCGGCTCTGCCCACCCCCTGGATCCAGGACACCCCGACATGGGGAACCAAGCGATCCCAGTCCAGCTCTCAGCCTCTCCTGGCACCTGCCCCGGCAGCTCCTGAGAGGAGTTAGGGCCACTCCAGGCTCCCTTCCGGGTTGGGGCGACTGTGACCGGCTGCGGTGGGGTGGGGGTGGGGGGAATCCAGCCTGCTGCTCCCGGCCCATCCCCAGGGGGATTCGCAGCGCCAGAGCCCAGCACACACAGGCGGGTGGGGGAGTTGCACCGGGGTAGCGGGTGGGCAGCGGACGGCCCCACAGGGAGGGGCCTGCGGGCCCAGCGAGCGGGGAGACCCCTGGGGTAGCAGGTGGGCACCGTCTGGCAGCAGAGGGAGGGGGGACCCCCGGGGTAGCAGGCGGGCAGCGCCGCGGGCATTGTTCCGGTACCGTTGGCCGAACATGAGGGTGGACTTGGTCTCGGCGTCGTTGTAGCTGGAAGGTGAGCAGCAGATGAACATGGTCGTGCGGCAGTTCCCGCCCAGCGAGTCCTGCAGGATCCGCGTCATCTTGCTGTCCCGGTAGGGCACGTAGCTCTTCTGCAAGGGGCGCAGGAGGGGAGTTATGGGAGGGGAGGGGGGTGCTGGGACGAAGCGGGAAGGGTCTGTAACAGGTTTTTGACCCCGGGCACTCCCTGTGGCCGGGGGACTCGCCAGCGTGCAGAGGGCAAGGGGGGCTCGCGGAGTCCACAGCCGAGCGTGTGAGCCACCAGCGGCCGGCAGGGCCTGGGCGGGTCTCCCCCGGTAGGCACAGCCAGGGCACTCTCAGGCTGTGAGCAGGTGGGAGTGATTCGCCCCAACACCTTGGGTCACCCCGGAAGCATCATGGGGGCACCTCGGGGCAGGTGGGAGGGGCACAGAGGGGAGGTTATGGGAGGGGTGTCCTGGGGTGGGAGGGACACCCTGGGGCACAGAGTGGCTGGGGGGAGGGAGGGGTGCCCTAGGGGGGAGGGATGCCCACGGCACAGGAGGGCTATGGGAGGGGTGCCGTGGGGCACAGAAGGGCTGGGGGGGAGAGATAGGTGCCCTGGGGGGGAAGAGGGGTGCCCAGGGCACAGGGGTAGCCAGGCTCAGGTTCCCTAGAGGAGGTGAGAAGGGGGGGGGCTGTCATGGGGGGCAGGGGGATCCTACCCCTGCAAGGAGCCCGCGGGGGAGGGGGGGGGCTCTCACCGTCCCCTCGGCCAGGGCTGAGATGACGTTGCCCAGGGCCGACAGCGACTTGTTGATGTTCTTGGCCTCGTCCAGCACGGCCCCTTCGGCCCCCGTCTTGCTGACCTGCCGGCAGAGCGGGTGTCGGTTATGGGGGGGCTGGGGGACTCCTGTCCTGATGCAGGGCGTTGCCCTCCCAGAGGGGTCTCAGCTGCAGGGGTGAGCCAGGAGCCTTCTCCCCCGGGACCCAGGCGTTTGGGCAGAGATCCCGAAGCAGGGTGGGGCGGTGCCTCTGGAGGACCCATGGGGGGGGGGGGTCCCAGCCCTGCCCACCCCCACATACTCTGCCTCCCTTGCCCCCCGGCCCTGGCACCTTCTCGCTGCCCGCCAGGTCCACCAGGTAGAGTTTCCCGCTCAGCTTCTGCTCCGTCTCCATGTTCTCCTGCTTGATGTTGATGAGGAAGATACTGTGGCTGCGGGAGCTGTGCTCGTTCATGTCTGGGGGGAGACGCAGGGGTGGGAGGCCTGCTGGCACCGGCCCCCCCAGGCCCAGAGCTCCCACCCGGGCATAGAGCCTGCCCTGACCCCCGGGCAGTGAGTCAGCCAGGCCCCAGCCCCCAGCCGCTCACCCAGCCCTGAGGGCCAGGGCTGATGGTGACCCCGGGACTGGACACCTCCCAGGCCAGGGCCCGGCCCCAGGGCACCTGCCCCCCCCCCAGGCTGGTGCCCAGCTGCTCACTGGTGACAGCCACGTGGCGGTTGGATTTGCCCTCGTCGATCACGTCCAGGATCTCCTCCGGGCTGGAGACAAAGCGCTCGGTGCAGCCCTGCGGGGGGAAGGGGGGGGTGTCAGCCTTGGGGGGGGGGGGTCCTTACCCCCCACCCACTCCCATCATGACCTCAGGTGGGGGGGTCCTTACCCCCCACCCCCACAGCCTCCCTCAAGGCGGCCCTCCCCGAAAGCCTCACACGGGGGGGGAGGGGCTGTCACCCCCCCACAGTCCCCCATCCCTTCACATTGTGGGCTCCTCACCCCCCACCCCCACAGCTTCCCCCAAGGTGGCCCTCCCCCACAGCCCCTCCTCAGGCCCCCACCTCACACTGGGGGCTCCTCACCCTATCCCACAGCCCCCACACCACAGGGGTCCCCCGCTCTGCTCCCCACAGCCCCGCCCCCCGCTTCCCCTTATGCAGCAGGTGATTCTCTTCCAACCCTCTGGGTGCTCCCTAGGTCCCCTTCCCCCCCCCCAAAGCCGCCCCCCTGCTTCCCCACACGAGGGGACCCCCCCCCTCACCTTGACGTAGGGTACCCGGTTCTTGTCCTCATGCACTGACAGGTTGGTCTTGGTCACTGGGGAAAGAAAAGGCTGAGCTGGAATGGGGGGGGCCATAGGTGGGGGGCAGCGGGGGCTGGGGAATTGGGCCCCATGGGTGGGGGGCAGCGGGGGCTGGGGAATTGGGGAGGGGCCCCAGGAGTGGGGGGCAGCGGGGGCTGGGGGGCAGCGGGGGCTGGGGAATTGGGGAGGGGCCCCAGGAGTGGGAGGCAGCGGGGGCTGGGGAATCGGGCCCCAGGGGTGGGGGGCAGCGGGGGCTGGGGAATTGGGGAGGGGCCCCTGGAGGTGGAGAGCAGAGGAGGTTGGGGATCACACAGGGCCCCCAATAGCACCCCCTGGCCTGCTCCCCCAGCTCAGCTACTCAGGAAGCAGAAATAGCAGCCCCCTCTGCACCCCGCCCCTTGACCCTCCCCCCCGGTGACCCCATCTGTGCCCCCCTCCCCTGCTCTCCTGGGGGGCATCACTCACCATCCAGCAGGTCCCGGATTTTGTCCAGGTAAATTTCAAAGTAAGAAACCTGGGAAAGAGCGAGATGGAGCCAGGTGAGCACAGATTGGGGGGGGGGGGGGTATGAGCCCATAGGGACCCTCCCCAGGATCACCCCCTGCAGCTCGCTCAGGCCCCTATAAACCTCCCCATCCTCTTCCACCTCAGAGATCCCCAGTGCTGCCCCCACCCCAATCTGAGGCCCTCTTCAAATCCCCCCAGAGTCTCCCATCAGCACCAATCCCAGAGTCCCCCCCCTGCTCTGACCCCAGAGCCCCCCCAGGACCCCCTCCCACACAGCTCCCACCCCAGAGCCCCCCCGAACCCCGTTCCCCATGGCTCTGACCCCAGAGCATCCCCTGGACCCCCTCCTCCAGAGCTCCTACCCCAGAGCCCCCCTGAACCCCTTCCCCCACAGTTCCCACCCCAGAAACCCCCCCCACACACACACACACACCTTGATGTGGAACTCCAGGTTCTCGTCCATGGCGTAGATGTGGTTGAAGATGTCGCGGGCGATGCGCGGGATGATGCCCATCAGCTGGGGGTCGTGCAGCTTCCCCTGGGGGTGGGGGGGGGAGGTCAGTCATGGGGCCCAGTCTCCCTGGGGAGGGGGCCTAGCTCCAGCCCCCTCCCTCACTCCCAGCAGATTTTAGGGGAGACCAAGGGGCTAACTCCCCCCCCCACTGCCCCCAGCACCAGCCCCTCTCCCCAGGGGGGGCATCACCCTGCCCCCCCAGCCCCACCTGTCTCACCTCCATGGTGTGGGTCTTCCCCGACGACGTCTGCCCGTAGGCGAAGATGGTGCCGTTGTACCCAGCCAGCACATCTGCAAGAGACGGGGGTAAGCGAGAGCCCCCTCCCCCCGCACCGCCTCCTCTCCTCCCCTGCCCACTCTCCCTCACCCCTTATTCCCCCAGTCCCCTCCCCTTCCCCCCACACCCACCCCATCCTCACTCCCCCAGCCCCTCCCCACCCTGCACCGCCCCCTGCAGCCTGGATCTGCCCCCCCATCCTCCCCCCACTGCTAAACTCCACGTTGGGGTGCCCCCCTCCTCCCCCTGCCCCGCTCACCCTTGACGATCTGCATGGCACACGCATGGTACACCTGCTCCTGGGTGGTGTTGGGGGGGAAGACGCGGTCGAAGACGTAGGGCTTGCCCTGCGGGGGAAGCAAATGGGGTGGGTCAGTCCCCAGGCAGAGACCCCCACCTCTGCCAGAGGGTTCACCCCGTGGCCCCCAGGCCGAGTCCCCCCCACCCCTCTCTGTGCCCCCTCCCTCCCTGGCACTGAGGGGATGAGCCTGGTGCCAACACACAGAGACAGAGCACCCCCCTTCCCCCCCCCCCCGGCAACTGCTTCTCCCACTGCCAGGCCCAGCAGGGAGGCGTTTCCTGGCTCGCTGCCCCCAGCCTGTGCCCACCCGGCCCGGAAGAACAGGGCGACCCCCCCATGCCCCCAAGCCGCCTGGGTGCTGGGGGGGGGAATGAAGTTCCAGACCCAGCAGCAGGAATGGGGCATGGTATGGCGGCTCGACACCCCCCGGGGGAGAGAGCATCTGCCCCCCAGCCAACCCTTCCAGCCCCAGCCCGTTACCCGGGGCTGAGACAGTCCCTCCCTGCAGCATTGTAAACCGGGGGAGGGGGGGCTGGCAGGGCGCCAGCTGGGAGAGGGCTGGGGAGGGTTGGCAACATTGAATAGGAATTAGCTCCCCCCTCCCAGGCAGGAGGGACCCCCCCACAAGTGGGGAGGGGGGCGATGAGGCAGCATGGGGGGAAGGTCTTGGCCTCCTGAGCTGAGGCCTCTGCCCACCCCGGTCCGGTCCGCATGGGACACACAGGCCTCAGACAGGCTCCAGTCCATCTCCCCCACTGGAGGCGGAGGCAGGAGGCCAGGCCGGCGCCGGGAGCTGTCCAGGTGCTGGAGACGCCCAGGCCCAGCTCTGCCAAGACAGGACGGCAGCTCCCCTCACGGCGTGGGGGCCAGGGCTGGGACCCCTGGGAGGGGGGTTTGGGGACCGAAGAGCCAGGGGACTGACCGACCTCTTGGAGGCGCCAGATCCCACCCCCGGTTCAAGAGAGACACGGGACATTATTGATACAGGAGCCAGGCACAGAGCTGGGTAGGTGCCGTGCCAGCTGCCCCCCAGCTCTGCCGGTGCCCCTCACTCCCGACCCGCAGGCCCCGGTTAGCCCAGCCCTGGGCTCCCCTGCCAATGCCCCTTTCTCCCGCAGTCTGGCTCACTCCAGGGCAGAGATGCCAACAAAGCCAAGCCCAGAGGGGAAGCGGCAATGTGCCTGAATGGGGAAGTTGGCCAAGACCCAGCAAACTCATCCCACTTGTGACCTTGGAATGCCGCACAGACAGAGCCGAGCCGTACCCGCCCCCACCGAGGAGCCCTCTCCAAACACCCAGCCTAGCCCGTGACCCCCACTCCCCAGTCATTCAGGCCTCCCAGAGCCCCCCACTCCCATCCCCCCTGCTTGGCTAAGAAACCCCTTACGCCAGCAGTGCCACCCAGGGGGGCAGAGTATTTGTGCCACTCATTGGTACACCTGCAGCCCCGATGCCAGAGCTGGGGCCCACAGGGAGACGCAGCCCACAGCCAGCTCGCCCGCTCCTGTCACCTCTGCCCAGGGCTCTCCAAAACCAGCAACTCGGGAACCACAACAAGCCAGAGAAAGGTTCAACCCAGGCCGGTGCTGGCAGCTCCCAGCTCGCCCCCATCCGTGCCAGGGCTCTGCAAACTGCCCACACCTGGGCTGCAAGCCACAGACCCCTCCCCTACCCCCCCCCAGCCCACCTGGGGGACCAGGACTAGAACCTGCAACCTTCAGCACCAGCCTGCCCCGTGGCGCTCCAAAGCACTGGAGCAGCTAGTCCCGTATACATCCTCTAGGACAGGACATTGGGGGGGTGGGGGGAGCTGCCAGCCTGGCACTGACTCCCAGCATGCACCTAGCCAGGGCTCAATAAATAATAATGAATCCGCTTAGCCCCCTGCACCGTGTACCTGCACTGGCTTGTTGTTGTAGGTTCACCTGCAGGGACTGGCTTTTGGTTATGAGGGCTGGGTTGTTATGGTACGGTTACCCACACAGGCTGGGTTGTTTTTGTAGGGTCACCCAAAATGGCGGGGTTGTTCTTGTGAGAGCTGGTTTGTTATTGTAGGGTCTCCGGCGAGGGCTGCTTTGACGGCGCGTGAGCTGCCGAGGATAAAGCCCCCACAGACGGCCAGGCTCAGACTCTCCGGTGACGGGGGCTGTGTAATGGCTACGCAGCAGGGTGCCCAACCCTGTTAGGCTCTTCTGCCAATCCCAGGCCCAAACCCCTCATCCCTCTGCTCCCCTGCCCCACAACCTAGTCCCTGTGGATGCGAGAGCCTCCTGCCCCGCGGGCGGCCTCCCTGAACCGTTCCGCCCCTCCCTGCCTTGCCTCAACCCCCCTCCCCCGCCTCAGGCCCCCATGCAAACCTCCGGGGGCCCTAAATGAACGGGGGAGGGGGAGGGGGGATTCGGGACCAGCTGCTGTAGGGCGGTCACCAGCCAAGCTCGTTAATCCGGGAGCCGCGGCCTAATCCCTGCCCAGAGAGAGCTTCCCCTCCCCGGTGGCCTGCGCGGCCCCCACCAAGGGGACTCCGTGCGCTCCAGCGAGTTCTCCACCGCCCCCACCCACCCCGCCGTTCCCCAGCCTCAGACGAGCAGGAGATGGGGGGAGGGGAATGACTGTCCTGGCGTCGTCTGGAGCCGGGCGCTGGGCACAATGGAGGGGAGGTGCTGCGGGGCTGACAGAGCCACGCGGCTGGCATTGCTGCTGGGCGCGTGGACAGACAGGAAAGGGCCTTTATGCCAGGAGGAGAAAAGTGCAGGTGTCTGCCTTTGCTTGGCACAGACGCCCCCCAGCTCCGGTCAGACGGCAGAGGGGGGTGTGTGTGAAAGAGCCAGACCAGGGGACGCAGACTATGGGAGGCAGCGTGGTCTAGTGGCTAGAGCACTCAACTGGGATGCAGGACAGCTGGGCTCTAACCCCAGCTCTGCCCCTGCCCTTGGGTTCCCCTCCCCTGCTCAGTGACTCAGTTTCTCTTTCAACCACTTGTCTACTTAGCCAGGGAGCTCTGGGAGGCAGGGACTGTCCCTCACTCGGCATCTGCAGCGCCCGGTCAGACAGGGGCCCCTGATCTTGGTCAGGGTCTGCCCCAGTGCGATGGGGGGGGGGCCATCTCAGCTGGAGCGTCTGTAACACGCGTCCCAATACCAGACCCTGCTGAGGGAGCCCGGGCTAAGCACGACCCTCACTCTTGGCTAAACCAAGGGGCTGATTTTGACAACCCCACCCTGGGGCCCTGCTCTGCCCTCACCTGGCCTATGGAGGGGCCCGGGATCCCAGGCTCCTCGACCACCCAGCCAGGCGGGCAGCTGCAGACAGAGCCACGTCAGGGGCGTGGACACCTTGAAGTAAACAACCTGCAGCCCATGGCGCGACCTGCACCATTTGCCCCCCCCCCCGGCTCTGCCCGCCCCGCAGGGGCACCGGGGCGAGCTGGCACCGCCAGGCCGCAGACCTGTCCAAGAGCAGGGCGGGGCTTTCACCTTTCACCCTCGCAAGGTCAAGGGGGGGGGTGAGGCAGCCGCTTTGCGGGCTAGGGACAGACAGACGGACAGAAAGGGGGGGAATGAGGCAGCTGGAGGGGCTGGATGCAAGGGGGGGCCCCCATCCTGGTGGGGGCAGGGATGGAAACCATTGATTCCTATTTTCTATGGGTCATGCACCAGTAGCCAAATCTCCATCCCTACTGGCCACACCCAGTTGCCTCCGCTGGGATGGAGGATCCGCAATACACACCCTCCCCCCGCCACCTGCCACCCCTCGCCCCCCCTTCCTGGCAGCCGCAGAGTTCGGGCTGACGGAGCTTGGGGGGGACCCCCCCACACACAACTCCCCAGCTCTTTGTGCGCTGGGCACGGGGCCCCCTTCCCCCCCAGCCGGGCAGCCCGGGGCCGATGCCGCAGCGGGGAGAGGGAAGTTGGGAGGGGGGGCCCGCACCGGCGGGGGAGGGGGCACTTACCCCGAGGATGACGCTGTCGTCCCCTTGGAAGAGGGGGATGAATTTGTCCCCCCGCAGGATCTCCGCCTGGTTCAGGGGCCGGAATCGGCAGAGCACCTTGATGCTGCATTCGGTGCTGGGCTCGGCCATGCTGGGCGCTGGACTGGGCCGGGGGGCGCTGGGCTGGCACTGGGGGGGCGCTGGGATGGAGGGGCGCAGAGCCGTGGGGCGCAGGGCTGGCACTAGGGGGGCGCAGAGCCGTGGGGCGCGGGGCCTGCACTGGGATGGGGAGTGCTGGTCTGGCACTGGGGGTGGGGGACTGGATGGGGGGACGCAGGGCCGGGGGGTGCTGGTCTGGCACTGGGGGGGCGCAGAGCCGCGGGGCGCAGGGCTGGCGCTGGGATGGGGGACGCAGGGGTGCTGGTCTGGCACTGGGGACCCTGCTCGGTCTCTGCTACTGCGAGGGGCGGGTGCTGGGGGCGCAGCTGCTGGAGACGCTCCCGCTGGTCCGGCTTCGCCTCGCCCGTGTGAGCCGCGCCGGGTCCCGCTCCTGCGCCAGCCCCCGGCCCCGGCGTCCGCCGCAAGCACCGGGCTGGGCTTAGCCACGGCGCCAGCCCTTAAGGTGGAGCGGCCCGGATCGCTTAAGGTGGCAGGGCCCGGCTGGGAGCCAGCAGGCCGGGGGAGGGGTCCCTGGAACCAGGCCCGCGGCCCCTGCCCTGGCCCCAGGCTCCCGCCCGCCTCCGTCCCTTTGTCCCCGCTCCCGACCCCAAACCGCTGGGTCCTGAAGGCCAGGCTGAGGAAATGCTGCCCTGCCCCCAGCCCGGTGCCCGCTTTACGGGGGTCTTGGGTGCTGAGACTGGCGACCTGCTGGGGGAACCAGCACCAGACCCATGGTGGGGAGGGAGAAAAATAGAGGGCGAGTGAATCACCCAC
Organism: Malaclemys terrapin pileata; assembly: GCF_027887155.1. NCBI lineage: Eukaryota > Metazoa > Chordata > Testudines > Emydidae > Malaclemys > Malaclemys terrapin. Next base: position 3,674,762 of record NC_071527.1, on the reverse strand, counting down.
GAGCACCCCATGAACCCAGGAGTCCTGGCTCCCAGCCCCCTGCTCTGATCACTGGACCACACCCCCCCCCCCCCCCCCCGAGCTGGGGAGAGAACCCAGGTGTCCTGGCTCCCAGACCCCTGCCTGCTCTGATCTGGGGCTGGGCCGGGCGGTGCTGGTCTGGCACTGGGGGAAGGGGCGCTGGACCTCATTCCCCTTCCAAAGCTGGGGAGAGAACCCAGAAGTCCTGACTCTACCCGGACTCTAACCAGCAGACCCACTCTCTCTTGATCCCAAGGTGTCCCAGTGCTGGGGGCGCTGAGCTCAGGACGGGGGCCTGGGACCCAGAGTCATGCAGGAGCCCAACCCGCCTCCCTCCCCCCCCCACTCGGCCTGGAGGCCGCTTAGCTGGGCAGAAGCTGCACATGTCAGACGGGGACGGGGCACACGGAGCCAAGCAGCCCTGGCGGGGTCCCTGGGCGCCCACAGGCCCACAGCCAGCCCTTCCTCTCTGCTCCTGGCCTTGGGCACCAGGGCAACCTGGCAAGTGCCAAAGGAGGCCATCAATGCCCAGTGGGTCCCACCATCCAGAGATGCTTGAGCTAGACGTTCCTCTGCTCAGGGCAGGGGTCACCGGGAGACTTCTCCAGACTGGGCTGTCCAGGAGCTCAGATGATCGAATGGTCCCTTCCGGCCTTAAACGCTGGATGAGCTCCGAGAATCCCCCTCTGGGCCAGCTGATGCCGCTGGGCAGTGACTTTGCTGGAGCTGTGCCGAGGACCTGGCCCCTTTGCATTCGGACTCCCCCCTCCCTTGTTCAGCTGCTGTTTTAAGGGAGACAAAGGGTGGAGGAAGCCAAATTCCAGGGCTGAAGCCTGAGGCCGCTCTCAGAACCGTATGTGACGAAGTGGGACTGTTCTTAATGTTTTCCTCAGTTTCCCCTATGCAGTTCTTAAGTATCTAGGTGGTGGGATAAGGGTGTGTGGTTGCTGCAGAGCAAAGGGCCAGGGCACATAAATGCCGGACACTCTGTCTCCTGGCAACTGATGGCCTGGGCCCCTCCTCTGCAAAGGTGCCAACTGAAGGTGTTGGAGACAAAAGGATCAGGTGACCTCCTGGCCCGGGAAAGAGACAAAGCCCAGAGAAGGAGGGGCTGGACGGGGGTTGGAGTTTGGAGCTACCTGGGGACTAGGCGTGAGGGCAGACGTGGGTGTCTGGCTCTCTGAACCCCATAATGGACCCGGCAGAGGGGTCCTGTTCGCTGGACCTACAAGCTCTGTTTTAGACCGTGTTCCTGTCATCTAATAAACCTCTGTTTTACTGGCTGGCTGAGAGTCACGTCTGACTGCGAAGTGGGGGTGCAGAACCCTTTGGCTTCCCCAGGACCCCGCCTGGGCGGACTCGCTGTGGGAAGCGCACGGAGGGGCATATGCTGAATGCTCCCAGGAGAGACCCAGGAGGTGAAGCCGTGTGAGCTTCTTGCCCTGAAGACAGTCTGCTCCAAGGGAGAGGAGGCTCCCAAAAGTCCTGACTGGCTTTGTGGGGAGCAGTTCCAGAGCATCGCCCAGGGACTCCATGACACCGTGTCCTGGCCCAGATACAGCCACAGCTCCAAGAGCAGCCTCTGCTTTCGGGGTTTCACTTGAGCCAGCTCTGGTCCTTCTCAGTGGCGCTGATAATGTTGCTTCCTTGTTAGCACCTGGCAGAGAAGGGGCTGAGGTCCTTGGAAAAATGTGGGGCCTCGTGTATGCATGAGTGGGCATGCATGTACGCGTGCGGGCATGTGTGTACGTGTGTGGGTATGCGTGTGTCTGCATGTTTGTGCATGCATGTGTACCTGTGTGTGCACGTGTGGCCCTGTGTGCATGTGTCCATGTGTGCATTCACATGCCCGTGTGTGTCTCTGTGTGCATGTGCCTGTGTGTGTCTCTGTGCATGTGTCCGTGTGCATGCATGTCTCTGTGTGCATGTGTCTGTGTGTGCTTTCATGTGTCCATGTGCATTCACGTGTATGTGTGCACACCTGTTTCTATGTACACGTGTCTGTGTGTGCATTCATGAGTCTGTGCTGGCATGTGTCTCTCTGTTGTATGCGTGTCTGTGTGTGCATTCATGTGTCTGTGTCGGCATGTGTGTCTCTTTGTATACATGTGTGAGCTACAGTTCTTTGGGGGAGTTCAGAGACGAGCAATAAGGATGATCAGGGGCTGCAGGGGTTAGTTTATGGGCAGGGCTCAGAGGAGAGGAATGCATGTAACTTGGCCAGATGACAGTTAAAGGGGCACATTAGGGAGGAGGGATGGTCCGGTGGGTCAGGAGACCTGGATTCAGTTCCCTGCTTCAGCACAGATTCCCCGAGCAAGTCGTAGCCGTTCCATGCCTCAATTTCCCCATCCGTACAATAGGGATAATAGTCCTGCCCTGCCTCTCAGGGGCATGTGGATTAAGCTCAGATACCGTGGGAAGGGGGACAATGTACTTCCCTATACCAGGCACAGGACAATCCCCCAGAGGGCCAAGGAAGCGTGGAGGGTGCCCAAGAGATGATCGTTAAGACTAACGGGGTGGAATTAAGACAGGGAACCTTTGCCCCCTGGCAGATCTATTAGTCTGCAGAACAGTCCCGCAAGGGTGGGGGGCAGGCGGAAAGTCCATTGTTAGCTTAGGCAATTTATAATTGCAGTAACACCTACCGGACCCCAGCTAGAATGCAGGAGCCTGCCGGGCTGGGTCCTGGACAGACACGGTCCCTGCCTTGCCGAGTGTATAATCTAACCAGGCCAAGGGCGGCAGGGGAAACTGAGGCACGGAGCGGGGAAGTGACTTGCTTAGGGAGTCTGTGATGAAGTAAGGAATTGAATCAAGGTGTCCTGAGCCCCAGGCCAGTGCTCTATCCACTAGACCATGCTGCCTTGTGGGAGTGCTAATGGAAGGCATTAGGAGAACTCATAGCTCTTTGTCTCCGAAACGAAACACCTCTGAGCCAGTCAGCAAAGGGTGTCGCCGGCCTGCGGGATATGGGAACCCAGCGAGCTACGCTGCACCCTGGCATCGCCGCTGCATCCTCTTACTGGAAGCCGGGTGGGGAAGCTGCAGGAATCCGAGTCACGCTGAAACCTGAGGAAGCAGCAGCTAGAATACGGGGCAGGCCCTGAATCAGAGCCGCAAAACCTGCAAGGAAGGGGGGCTTCCAAGGGAGCTGAGCTGAATGCAGCGTGTGGGTTCGGGCTTGGCTTGGGGGGTCACCCGGTGGATCTGACGCTTACAGGCCCCCGGGGTCTGGGTTTGAGTCTCAAGGGCTGTGACATGCAGGAGGCCTGAAGATGCTGAATCACTTTCATGGCTCTCTTTGTCAGTTTCATGCTGGGGCAGGAAGGAAGTCGGGGGTGCGGATGGGAATCGATCTGTAAAAAGGCAGGAAAGCTTAGGGTGACCAGATAGGGACAGTCCCGATGTTGGGGTCTTTTTCTTATATAGGCTCCTATTACCCCCGCCTCCCCCCATCCCGATTTTTCACACTTGCTGTCTGTTCACTCCAGCGAAAGCTGGGCAGGACCCACAGGGGATCGCGTAGGGAGCTGGTGGTCTGAGCTCCCAATTCTAGCAGCTTCTGCACTTCACCTCAGAGCTTTGTCTTGGTACAGTCCAGTTCCCGCTGCCCCCATCCGAGGCCCCGCTGACTGGTGGAGAGAGAGGGGACCAGGTTGTTCTTTGTTTGCTTTCGAATATTGCAAGGCACTCCAGCACCACCGCTGCGGGGGGGTCCCCGGGGGTACACTACAAAAAACCTGGAGTGAAAGAGGCAGGGAGATTAGATTTGGGATCAAGAACCAGCTAGAAAAGCCTTCCCTTCGGCTACGAAAGCAACCAATGAAATAACCCCCACCCGCCTTGTGGAAGAGGGAAGGGTACCGAGCAAATGGGAGCGCAGATACCACAATGATTAATGGGTACCGCCGGGATAGACAGATGAGATGGGGTATGGGATAGACAGATTTGGGGTGGAGAGATGAGATAGATTTTGCCCTGGGACTGGCAGCAAGAGCTTGATGTCCAAAGAAGAAAAAAATTGCAATCAGTGGGAGCTGTGGATGCAGAGTACAGCAGGGAATGGGGTGGTGAGACCCAGGGCGGGTACAGTCCTAAAGTGGTTGTGTCCCAGAGTCCCCGGGCGATGCTCTGCAACTGCTCCCTACGAAGCCGGTCAGGACTCTCGGGGAGCTTCCTCTCCCGGAGCAGACTGGCTCCAGGGCAAGACGCTTCCACGGCTTCACCTTCCCGGGTCTGACCTCGGAGCATTCAGCATCCTCTGCCCCTCTGTGCACTTCCCACAGTGAGTCTGCCCAGGCGGGCTCCTGGGGCACCCAGAGGGCCCTGCACCCCAACTCCGCAGCCAGACGTGACTCTCAGCCAGCCAGTAACACAGAAGGGTTATTAGATGACAGGAACACAGTCTAAAACAGAGCTTGTAGATACAGAAACCAGGACCCTCAATCAGGTCCATCTTGTGGGGCAGGGAGACTAGACCCCGGTGCTGGACCTCCCTCCGTCTCCCCAGAGAGCTCCAAACTGAAGCCCCCTCCAGCCCCTCCTCTCCCTTTGTCTCTTCCCCGGCCAGGAGGCCACCTGATCCCTTTGTTCTCCAACACCTTCAGTTGGCACCTTGCAGGGGAGGGGCCCAGGCCATCAGTTGCCAGGAGACAGGGTGTCGGCCATTCTCTGTGCAGACAGCATCACACCTGTCCAGGGCTCTGCAACAATCACACACCCTGATCCCACCGCCTAGACACTTAAGAAAGGCAAAGGGGAGACTGAGGCACCCACACAGTATTCGGAGAAAACATTAAGAACAGTCCCACTTTGTCACAGGTTGCTATACGCAGCCCAGGCAGGCCTCTCCGAAGGACCCAGTTCGAAGGGAGGTTCAGCCACCTCTCCTCCATCCCGGCCCACACAGCAGCAGCTGGCAGCTTGGCAGAATGACCAGGCCGGGAGATGGTGCCACTGGCGACAGGGCTTGGGATGGTTTTTTGGGGGAGGAAGGAGAGAACGGGGCCTTTGCAGGCGCCCCGGTGCCACAGCTGCTATTGCACGGGGGGCATCCCAATAAAGCACCAATGGGGGTGATGCTGAGCCCCATTTACACGGTGGTTCCCAGCGTGCGAATGCAGCAGCATTTTCCCCATCTCCTGACAGCCTACCCAGTCCCAATCTCCACCCCCACACTGCCTCCCCGTCCTCAGATCCACCCCATGGCCCTTCGCCAGCCAGCCCGGCACAACCCCGGCCCATGTCAATCACAGACCCCTCCTGCCCACCCCACAATCCTTTCCCAACCCCACATCCTACACTCCCCAGCCCCACACCAACTTCCCTTCCTCTGTGCCTCACGGCCACTCTCCCCACACAGTCAAACTTTCTCTCCTAGCTCCACCTAACGCCCCTAAACCTCCTCCCCACCCCAACACCCCCAAATACTGCACTCGTTACAGACCTCTTCCCCAAATCCACCCTACACTATATACCCCCACCCCTCACCGCCGCCCTCCACCCAAGCATACCTGAATCCCCAACCCACATGGCCCACACACCCCTCTCCAGCCCCACACCAGCCCCATGGACCCCCCTCCAGCCCCACACCACAGCCCCACATACCCCCTCCAGTACCAAACCACAACCCCACATAGCCCCTCCATCCCCACACCACAGCCCCACATACCCCCTCCAGCCCCACATCTCCCCATCTGCAGCCCCACAGCCCAGCCCCACATATCCCCATCCAGCGCCACAGCCCAGCCCCACATATCCCCATCCAGCCCCACAGCCCAGCCCCACATCTCCCCATCTGCAGCCCCACATTTCCCCATCTGCAGCCCCACAGCCCAACCCCACATATCCCCATCCAGCCCCACAGCCCAGCCCCACATCTCCCCATCTGCAGCCCCACAGCCCAGCCCCACATCTCCCCCCACAGCCCAGCCCCACATCTCCCCATCTGCAGCCCCACATCTCCCCATCTGCAGCCCCACAGCCCAACCCCACATATCCCCATCCAGCCCCACAGCCCAGCCCCACATCTCCCCATCTGCAGCCCCACAGCCCAGCCCCACATATCCCCATCCAGCCCCACAGCCCAACCCCACATATCCCCATCCAGCCCCACAGCCCAGCCCCACATCTCCCCATCTGCAGCCCCACAGCCCAGCCCCACATATCCCCCTCCAGCCCCACAGCCCAGCCCCACATCTCCCCATCTGCAGCCCCACAGCCCAGCCCCACATCTCCCCATCTGCAGCCCCACAGCCCAACCCCACATATCCCCATCCAGCCCCACAGCCCAGCCCCACATCTCCCCATCTGCAGCCCCACATCTCCCCAACTGCAGCCCCACAGCCCAGCCCCACATATCCCCATCCAGCCCCACAGCTCCCCATCTGCAGCCCCACAGCCCAGCCCCACATCGCCCCTCCAGCCCCACAGCCCAGCCCCACATCTCCCCCTCCCCACCCTGCACCCCAGCCCCACATCCACCCCCAGACTACAACTCCCAGGCTGCCCCGCGCGGCCGGGATCTCGTCGGCCCCCGCCCTCCCCTGACGCTCTCGCGAGATTAGCGGCTCCTCCCTGAGTCCCGGCCCCGGTGACTCCAGCTCAGGCCCCGACCCGGCCCCGCCGCCATGGCCGAGCCCAAGTACGCGGAGCTGCCCGGCATCGTGAGTGCGGGGGGGCTGTGGGGTAACTGGGGGGGAGGCAGGGAGGGGGTGGGGTAACTGGGGGGGTGGGGGCAGGTCTGTTGGGGGGCTGTGGGGGGAGGGGAGAGGTAGGGATAACTGGGGGAGGCAGTGAGTGGGTGGGGGTAACTGGGGGGCTGGGGGGGATCTGTGGGGGGAGGGTGGTTGGGGGGCTGGGGGGAGAGGGGTGGGGTAACCGAGGGAGGCAGTGAGTGGGTGGGGGTAACTGGGGGGCTGGGGGGGATCTGTGGGGGGAGGGTGGTTGGGGGGCTGGGGGGAGAGGGGTGGGGTAACCGAGGGAGGCAGTGAGTGGGTGGGGGTAACTGGGGGCCGTGGGGGGAAGGGTGGGGTAACTGGGGGGGGCTGTGGGGTAACTGGGGCGGGTGGTTGGGGGGCTGGGGGGAGGCAGTGAGTGGGTGGGGGTAACTGGGGGGCTGGGGGGGATCTGTGGGGGGAGGGTGGTTGGGGGGCTGGGGGGAGAGGGGTGGGGTAACCGGAGGGAGGCAGTGAGTGGGTGGGGGTAACTGGGGGGCCGTGGGGGTAACTGGGGGAGGGTGGTTGGGGGAGAGGTCACTTCTGTCCCTGGAGCCCCCTGTGCTGTTGGGCGCTCCCCGCCAATCCCCGGTGCGTGGGGGATGTTCCCAAATGGGGCGTTGCGGTTTGATGCGAGTGAGGGGGTGAAGTCCCAGCCTAGCTCCCCCCAGGGCGCTGCTGGCCCGAGTGCTGCTCTGTCTCCTTCTCATGGGGCCCGGCACTTCCCCTGGCACCCGATTTTAGCCCCCCGGACTCCCTCGGCACCAAGCTCTGGGCTTCCCACCGTTCTGCTGGGAGCTGGTTTCCTGGGTCTCCCTTCCCATCCCGCAAACACCGGCGCTTGCGGTTCCTGCTCTGGCGTGTCAGAGCATCCTTTGTACGAGGTAAATGGACCCTGAGCACCTGCAGCGAGTTCCACGTCTCATCAGGGAGGCAGTGTGGCCACGCGGCTAGAGCACCGGACTGGGACTCAGGAGACTTGGGCTCTGTTCCTGGCTCTGCCACTGGCCTCCTGAGTGTCCTTGGGCAAATCGCTTTCCCCTCTGTGCCTCAGTTTCCCATCTGTACAATGGGGATAGCAACCCTGCCCTCCTTTGCAAAGTGCTTTGAGGTTTCTGGATGAAAAGTGCTGGATAACCGCTAGGGACTGCTGTCTGCAGAGACACGTTCAGAACTGCTGGCGTTGCTTAGTCTAGCTCTGGGGTGATGTTGTCATGGGTGGGAACAATAGGATGCTGTTGCTAAGATGTGTTTGTCATGCAAATCTGTATGTCCTCGTTATAGGGTTACATGTGTCTGTCATTTGGGTTAGCCCAAACTTCAGAACGTGCAAAAGATTAATGATTGGCAGTGCCAGGCACCAGCTGGCACAGTTGAGGCCTTCCCCCCCCCCAAATGTTAGGAACTGCATCCCTTTATGAAGGAAGCAACATACTTCCTGGATGTTCGGTACCCAACAACCCACCTTTTAAGATCCATGGGTCCTACACGTGCCCATCACAACGTGTGGTGTCCTCGCCTAGTGCACCAAATGCCCCAGTAGCATCTATGTGGGTGAAACGACACAATCACTACGCTCTTGAATGAACTGGCCCAGAAAAATGATAAAAGACCCACCATCTCACCCGTGGGTGAACACTTCTTCCCAAAGCGATCCCTCCAGATCTGGTCTTGTCCTTGAAGGAAACCTGCACAACATCTACAAATGAGGAGCCTGGGAGCTTAAATTCATAACTTTGCTAGACGCTAAAAATCACAAACTTAAGAGAGACACTGGCCACTTCACCTTGAACGGTCCCTTGAAATAAGTGCTAACTACTCTTGCTAAGCAATCCGTCCCACCTTGTATTTAGCTGTGACGCTCTGAGTACATTTCCCACACCTGAAGAAGAGCTCTGTGGAAGCTCGAAAGCTTGTCTCTCTCACCAACAGAAGTTGGTCCAATAAAAGAGATGACCTCACCCACCTTGTCTCTCTAATATACTTCCTGGAAGCAGACGTGTTCTCTGTGTACCTGGCGGTGTGAGGCGGGCACTCACTTTGGGTGCTATTCTTTGCAATAAGAGCTGCGTCTGTCCAGAACTGCCAGCTGTCCTGACTAAAACGCATTTGTGCTTCTAGGCCAGGAACGAGCCAGATGTTTACGAGACCAGCGATCTCCCAGAAGACGACCAGGCGGAGTTCGATGCGGTAAGGTTGTGTGGAACGCAACAGCTCTCTGACTAGCGTTGTGGTTGGAGGGCAGTGATAAGTGGGTGTGCCAATCCCAAATCATTTCCAAGGCTGCTTTTGCCCAAATGACTCCCGTAACTGTGCCGTATTGGGTGTATACTCCAGCAGATCTGGGTAGCAGAAAGCTCATAAAATGGTACTGTTTTCAGAATAGTTCCTAGCAAGGAAGGTGCGACAGTCCTCTTCTAGAAATGCTGCCCACATAAACATCTGTTAAATCCTTTTCTTGGCCTTTTCATCATCCCAAAGGAGAACGTGCGTAAGGCTTTGGGAAGGAAATCTCTGAAGAGGCCCTTTGCTTTTCTTCATCACTTTCTTCCAAACTGGAATTGGGTCTAGTGGCAACTGGAGAGATTATCTGCTTTAAATGCAGTTGAGCTTGGTAGTCAGAAAGGGACTGTTCTCCCTTTGACGTGAGGTGCTCACCACGTTTGTTTGGTTAAATGCAAGCTAGTGGGGTGGGAGTGGGTTAAAAATCAGATGACATCTTGGCATTTTATTTTCAAACTACAAATATATATTTGGGGCATCCTGGAACTCTGGTCTATGAAATATGCCTTTGGGCTTTCCTTGCCAGGCATAATCCCAAAGAGAGATGGCTTTTCTTGTAGCTAATGAAGCAAATCCGGCTGCTGTACATTCCCTCCTGTGCCGTAGGGGTTTGGGCAAAAAAACAGAACAAAACCCCACTGTTGCTAACACTGGGGAAGTCTCAGTGTAGGCCAGGCTTCTGTGGGTGCTGACGCTTTAAACGCCTTATTGTCTAGCTGCACAGCGCCAGGGCTAAGCAGTGCAGTGTTAAAGATGGAGGCAGGCTCTGTCAGCGCTCCCGGCAAATGGAAAATGTTTGCCAGAAGCCTTGGTGTAGATGACTAGAAATGACAGCTGGCCAAACCCGGTCCTGAATCGAATGCGTTCGCTTTCTGATACGAGAGCAGCTCTGATGCTGCCGACCGTTCTTCAGTGATGCCTAATGCACTCCCGCGCCCCAGGAAATCCACATCGGGGATTTGTAGCCTGCATGAGGCTGCCCAGGGGAAAATGCCGCCTGAAAGCGTCCATTAAACTCTCAGTGTTTGGGTCTTGCGCCTAGTTTGGCCTGAGCCCATTGTAAAAGCGAACTGTCTAACATCTCATTGCTGTGGGGAGCGCAGGGTCTGTTGAACCTTCTGCGGGAGCTGTGCTCAGCAGGGGAATTGCAGAAGGTATATTGGCCTCATGGCGTCTTGCTTTAGAAAAGGGAGTTTTCAGGGGTGGGAAGGAGCTGACTAAAACGCCCAGGAAATGCAGGCTGCAGGCACTGAGGGAACACTAGAGGCTCAGGGTTGAAAGCATCTCAAAATAGCAGCAGGAATGGGCGTGCCCTGGAGACAGTCTCATTAACTGGACCTGGTCGGTGAAAGCCAGGGCTGAATGATGGCTTTGCCTTTGTCATCCCTGCCCTCAGATCAATGCTTACGTACCCAGGGGTGGGGCGGATCCACCCTGATGGGAATGAGAGGCCGGGAGCAGGTCGCTGGCCCTTTCTGGGCCTCGCTTTTCCCAGCTGTAAAATGGAAAGGATCCTTTCCCACCGCCCGGGGTAATGTTTACAAAATGCGTTGCAATCCTCTGGCGATCGGTGCCCTCCAAAGCACACTTGGTAGCTTGAGAGAGAACGGGTGAATTTCCCTTGCTGAGCAAAGACCAATGTCATACAGGTGATTTATCATGACCTATCGCCAGCTGGGAGTTCAGGGTTCTTTTTAGTGCTCTGCCCTGCTTTCGAAGTCCTTTTCCTCCCACATCTCAGGCCTCTGAGTCGGAACCCTTTAGCAGGGCACAGTTTAGTCAAGGAGTAGCTGCCATGGCATGGCCTAGGGTTGTGGCATCTTGTTGCGGCCCGGAGCTGCGCCCGGCTCAGGTGCGAGAAGGATTGCGGTCTGTAGCGTTTGGAATCTTGCTGGTGTTTCCGGTGCAAGTGACTAGACCAGGAGCTGGGAGAAAAATCACCCGGTTTTGATTGAAAATGAGCTTAAAAGTAGCAACCCAAGTTGGAGACACTTCTGCAGCAAACCTGGAAAGTAGGTCAGCACTTGGGGGAGACGTGGGTCTTTCTGCTCGAATCAGCGTCAAGGGTTTGGCTGATTCACAGGAGCAGACAGAAGGGGCGTTAAAAGAATGTTCTCCAAGGTGGGGGCGGTAACGCGAAAACCCTGCGTGGCCATGTTGTGTAGCACCCACAAGGAAGCGAGGGGGTTCCCTTCTCTGCAGCTCTCGCGGCTTACCTGAGGGTTTAACGTAAGCAGGAAAGTGGAGCCGTGAGGACTAGACTGGCTTACAGATACGGGGTACCGGTGGGAAACAAAGGCGTGTGCGCATCCTCCACCAGCCTCCGATGTAACGAACCGCTTCCCTCATTAGTCAGAGGTTTAGCTTTCGCAGTGCAGCGTGTTCCCCCCGGTGCCCTTCCCACTTTCTCCAGCTCGGGCTTGGATCTCTGCAACGAAGGGACCTCACTTAGGGGTCTGGTCAATTGCCTCTTTGCTCCGACTTTGCACTAAGGCTTCCCCCTTCCTTAGCTTCCTGGCTGTCCTGCCATCTTCTCGGGCTGCGACTCCTTCCCCTCCATCATGTTGTCACGGACTCACAGATCGTGCCCACTCTTGGCCCGTGCGGTCCGTGGAGGGTGCCCCTTTCAGTGCGACAGCCCTTCTCGGGGGTCCACTCTCTCTCGGGGTCAGGCCCCTCCACCTCCTGGAGCCGCACCTCTCTGAGCCTTAGTACGTCTGTATCTGCCGTGGGCCTCCTCAGGGAGTCCCCTCCCTCTGGACCCCCGGGGCCTCCACCCCCGAAGGGGTTGATGCAACCCTGTTCTCTAGCCCAGAGCGACTCTCAGACAGTGTAAAACAGGAGGGATTATTGAGCGTTGAACACAGGACAAGAAACTCTCAGGGCCTCAGGCCTGGCCTCCCTCAGCCCAGCACATCCCAGTCTCTCTGCATCCAGGTGGGCTCTGCCTGCTCCCCCTCTCTAGCCCCGAGCCCCCCTGCTTCCCAGCTGGGCATCTGAGATCACCGGCCCCAAGCCCCGCCTCTGTCCATTGTCTTCTCTCCAGGTAAACAGGTTCACCGTGGCCTCCTCTCCCCTCTTGTGTTCTCTGGCCCCTCTGGCTGGAACTGGCTGGTCAGATCTTGGGGTCCTCTCATCACAGCCCATTGTCCTCCCACTGGCTAGAACCGGCTGCGACTCCTGAGCTGGGCCTCCAGGTAGCCAAGTCACCAGTCACTGGGGTCTCCATTCTCCAGGCCATCGGCTGGGGTCCCAAGTTCCCTCTCCGGTCCTCTACAACAACAAACTCCCTCTCCCCTCACCTCGTTAAACCAGTAACACCCAGGGAAACTGAGTCCCACCCCCTCTGCATGCAAACCATTGGAAAACAAGGAAAAAACAAGAACCTCCCCCACTTCGTCACACATGTACACTGAACGCAAGCGCTGTCGGATGCCACAGCTCAGCCTTTAGACTCTCAATCAGATGGCCCTCTTGCTTAGCCCGACTCTTTGCTACTCCGTTGTGCTGGAATTTCCCTGAGCCCTGGGGTCCGCGTGGCGTACAGGGGCAGCACTGAAGAAGCCCTGTCCCCGTGCATGCCAGGTTACATGGCAGTCAGATAGGTGAATGGGAGCTGTGGGTGCCCAGCAAGGTGCCCCCACGTTGATTTTGTTGCTTGCCTTTGGCAAGAGGGTTTGAGTCACTCGGGCTTTCTCTGGGCAACGTGCTCTGCAGTGAGGCTCCAGATGGAAATGCCTTTGCAGGGTGGCTGGGAGCTGGCTTGGCTTGGCACACTCAGTTATCATCGGCCTACCTGCGTGGTGCTGTGTCCGGCAGTGTGGTCAGTGTCTGTGTTTGTGTGGCGCTCGTGATTGCTGCTGGCATGTTAGCCGCTTGAGTTGGCGCAGTCAGGAGACCAGGGTAAATGAAGGTGTAAACTCACCACGCTTCTGGAGGCTGGTCAGAAACCAGGCGAGTGAAATATGGAGCAGGCCCCGACACTGCTCCGTACCCGATGTGCAGGGCAGGCAATTCCTCTGCAACCCATGGCTGTGTAGCCACCCCGGCCCTGGCACACGATCCTACTCGAGAGCAGGATTTAACCCAAAGAAATGGCCCGCTTCTCCCAGGTTCCCTCTGCCATGCTGGGTGAGAAACGGGCGCCAAAGGGCACGGGGTGGATGCTGGCCCATGTGGGACGGCTGTTTCCCCAGGCCTGCTGCTTCGCCCCTGGGCGCATCCCCGTTGTAGAGAACTCCACAGAGCTCGGCCGTGACTCTGAAGTGGGAACTTCCCACGTGGAAGCAAAGCGGTTTTGTGGTTGCTCTCGCCCCGCCTGTGTCGAGGCCTTCAGAAGCTGGGATGGAGACCATGTCCCATTGGGTGGCCCCGTCTCTCTTGAATGGCCTCCTGCCTGTAGCCAATTTGCCTCCATACTCCCGAGGTCTCCCCCAGCCTGCCCTAAGGGGGCTAAAACTGAGCCTGTGCCCAGCCCCACGTCCCTCTCCAGGTGAGCAGCGGGAGATGCCGCTCTACCCTGGGAGCTGACTCATTGTCCTGCTGAGCCTCACTGGCCTAGAGGGAGCTACGCCCAGGGGCCGGTTGTGCCAATAATCTGACTATGAACCCAGCCCCGGCATTGTAGAATAGAGACCTGACCCATAAATTACACACCCGTATTAAAACAACACACGCTCAGACGTTTCTGCCCAAACCCAGGGCTAGCGGCTTGTTTTTCCCCTGAAGAGGGCACCTGCACTCCTAATATGGCCATTTCTATATTCGTTTCTATGTAGCTTTTAATTGGCTTATGAAATTCATTTTCCTGGCAGCATAATCTGATCCAGCCTCCACGTGTTACCCCTGCTGCAGCGGGGATAATTCGGTTTTGAATGGCTAAGTCTAATGTCCTTTTCTTCAAGATGATCCTTCCCAGAACAAGCTCCGGGCCTTTGCTGGCTTCGCCGCTGGCAAGGTTTGGTGGTTTGCAGTGGGAATCGAACAATCTTGCGACGCTTGGCCATGGTGCTGCTTTTGGAACCAAATCTGTCCTTGCACCTGTGCTGAGAGGTTGCTTGAAGCGTGGGGGTACTTCCACTGGTGCTCTGTGCTCCAGGCTATTCCTGGCTGCAGGAGTTAAATCCCCAGTCCCCATAGGCAAGACATGCTTGACTCTGAAGCCTTCAGGCTGCTTTTATCCTTAGGAGCAGATGCATGTTCTTCTGAGCTCCAGGTTTAGCGATTAAAGCCCAGAGGTTTTCGAGCACCGCTGCCTTGTTCACGTTCTTCCGTTTCCCCTTGCCCATTTTGAGCCCTGCATGCGTGTTACCCGGAGTGCTGCAGAGCTGGTCTCTTGGTAAATAAATCTCCCCAGGACGGTTCTCGCTACCTCTGGACCTGAAAGCTGCAACGTTATCGCTGAGACTAGATCTTGGTTCAGTGGAATTCCATTTCTGCCGTCCCTTTAAACCAATTTCAGCCCGATGTACTAAATGAGATTCCAAACCCGGGAGCCTGAGCCGCGTGTGCAGACGCGAGACGCCCCTTTCACCGTATGAATCCAGGGCCGCTGACCGGATGAACGTTAACTCTAATGCAGTAACGCCCCGCGGCAGCGCCCTGCTGGCGTGCTCTACGGTGTTTTTATTATTGTCTGCTCCAAGGGCTTAAAAGAGAGACTAGATTAAAAAAAATAAACAGATCAGCCTTGAACTCAATTGAAAATGAATTGCCCCAGTGAAAATGCCACAAACGGTGTCTGAATTGGGGACTTTCAACTAGCTTAAGTTTTTCTCCCTCCTCTGCCAGCAACAAATGAATGCAAACAGCAGCCTCGGCCCGAGTCAGTTGGTAGCAGCTGCTGTGAGCTCTATGCCCGGAATGGCACCTTGGCCTGCTTCGGAGAAGCCTGGCTTCTCTGGGCGTCTGCGACTGGCGTCTTCTATTGGCAACAGGAATTAATGATGCTGGAGAATTTCCAGTTGCCTCCCTAGCTAGTGCACTTCGGGTATTGCAGTGAGTGCTTTCGAGCGCAGCCCATGGGGCGGGGCCGTCCCTGCAGCTCCTCAGACAACCCCTCTCGTTTTGGGGTACCAGCTCAGACTGCTTTATTGTGTTGATTGACTGTTGCGCAGTTGAACTTACCTGAGTTTTCCTAATGCTCTTCCCCCCCTGCCTTTTCACTACCTTGCCTGGATTCTAGTTTGCACAAGTAAGACCATTACAACGCTTCTCTTTTGCATGCTTTGGAATTTGATTTTTGCATGCGGGTAAATCTGCACCGCGCTTTGTTGTGAATGTAGCGAAGAGTTTTAAATCCCAGTCGTTAACCGCCCCCCTCCCCAGGGGGGTCTGATTTCAAGAGGATTGTTGGGTTAATCAAGGTACGGGTGTGAAATTGGCGGGTGGCCCGGGGCAGTGTTCTCTCTCCCCGCACTAAGGCATGTAGCCGGAGCAGAGGAAAACGAGGAATTGGACGTTGGTTTTAGCAGGAGGAAGGTTTGGTTAACGGGATTTCTCGCCCAGAGTGGGAAGAACAAAAGAGGAGCCTAAATCCAGTCTAGTGCACCCGCACGGTGCCCTGCCGGGGGCTCTGCTGGCTGTGTGGCAGGTGCCCCGGGGTAACTGGCATGAAACGGAGCAGACTCGCTGTCCTGCTCTAATACAAAGGGGTGTGCCGATCCCAGAATGCAATGCAGCCTTTCAAAGATGGCACCCAGCCCAGGTCCCCCTCCACCTCCTGCCATGGTTACTGCAGCCTCCTCTTCTCTGACACCTGCACCCTCCTGGGACGCTTCTCCTCCCGACCATGCAAACTAACCATCTTTCTCGCCTGGGGATCGGGCCACGTGCCCCCGTCCCCTGAGATTTCCCACTGCCCCCCCCCCACCCCCCCACTTCGAGTTCAAGCTCAGTCGGCTGCTGTCCCTGGCCGGGCGCTAGCCCTCGCCACGTAGCCCCGTGGGCTGCTGTCCCTGGCCGGGCGCTAGCCCTCGCCACGTAGCCCCGTGGGCTGCTGTCCCTGGCCGGGCGCTAGCCCTCGCCACGTAGCCCCGTGGGCTGCTGTCCCTGGCCGGGCGCTAGCCCTCGCCACGTAGCCCCGTGGGCTGCTGTCCCTGGCCGGGCGCTAGCCCTCGCCACGTAGCCCCGTGGGCTGCTGTCCCTGGCCGGGCGCTAGCCCTCGCCACGTAGCCCCTGGGCTGCTGTCCCTGGCCGGGCGCTAGCCCTCGCCACGTAGGCCCGTGGGCTGCTGTCCCTGGCCGGGCGCTAGCCCTCGCCACGTAGCCCCTGGGCTGCTGTCCCTGGCCGGGCGCTAGCCCTCGCCACGTAGCCCCTGGGCTGCTGTCCCTGGCCAGGTGCTAGCCCTCGCCCGGTCAGTCGACGGCTGCTGTCCCTGGCCGGGTGCTAGCCCTCGCCCGGTCAGTCGACGGCTGCTGTCCCTGGCCGGGCGCTAGCCCTCGCCACGTAGCCCCGTGGGTTGCTGTCCCTGGCCAGGCGCTAGCCCTCGCCCGGTCAGTCAACGGCTGCTGTCCCTGGCCGGGTGCTAGCCCTCGCCACGTAGCCCCTGGGCTGCTGTCCCTGGCCGGGTGCTAGCCCTCGCCACGTAGCCCCTGGGCTGCTGTCCCTGGCCGGGCGCTAGCCCTCGCCACGTAGCCCCGTGGGCTGCTGTCCCTGGCCGGGCGCTAGCCCTCGCCACGTAGCCCCGTGGGCTGCTGTCCCTGGCCGGGCGCTAGCCCTCGCCACGT
The DNA here is from genome assembly GCF_027887155.1 of Malaclemys terrapin pileata. Classification (NCBI taxonomy): domain Eukaryota; kingdom Metazoa; phylum Chordata; order Testudines; family Emydidae; genus Malaclemys; species Malaclemys terrapin. Next base: position 3,658,009 of record NC_071527.1, on the reverse strand, counting down.
AGCCCCGTGGGCTGCTGTCCCTGGCCGGGCGCTAGCCCTCGCCACGTAGCCCCGTGGGCTGCTGTCCCTGGCCGGGCGCTAGCCCTCGCCACGTAGCCCCGTGGGCTGCTGTCCCTGGCCGGGCGCTAGCCCTCGCCACGTAGCCCCGTGGGCTGCTGTCCCTGGCCGGGCGCTAGCCCTCGCCACGTAGCCCCGTGGGCTGCTGTCCCTGGCCGGGCGCTAGCCCTCGCCACGTAGCCCCGTGGGCTGCTGTCCCTGGCCGGGCGCTAGCCCTCGCCACGTAGCCCCGTGGGCTGCTGTCCCTGGCCGGGCGCTAGCCCTCGCCACGTAGCCCCTGGGCTGCTGTCCCTGGCCGGGCGCTAGCCCTCGCCACGTAGCCCCTGGGCTGCTGTCCCTGGCCGGGCGCTAGCCCTCGCCACGTAGCCCCGTGGGCTGCTGTCCCTGGCCGGGCGCTAGCCCTCGCCACGTAGCCCCTGGGCTGCTGTCCCTGGCCGGGCGCTAGCCCTCGCCACGTAGGCCCGTGGGCTGCTGTCCCTGGCCGGGCGCTAGCCCTCGCCACGTAGCCCCGTGGGCTGCTGTCCCTGGCCGGGCGCTAGCCCTCGCCACGTAGCCCCTGGGCTGCTGTCCCTGGCCGGGCGCTAGCCCTCGCCACGTAGCCCCTGGGCTGCTGTCCCTGGCCGGGCGCTAGCCCTCGCCACGTAGCCCCTGGGCTGCTGTCCCTGGCCGGGCGCTAGCCCTCGCCACGTAGCCCCTGGGCTGCTGTCCCTGGCCGGGCGCTAGCCCTCGCCACGTAGCCCCTGGGCTGCTGTCCCTGGCCAGGTGCTAGCCCTCGCCCGGTCAGTCGACGGCTGCTGTCCCTGGCCGGGTGCTAGCCCTCGCCCGGTCAGTCGACGGCTGCTGTCCCTGGCCGGGCGCTAGCCCTCGCCACGTAGCCCCGTGGGTTGCTGTCCCTGGCCAGGCGCTAGCCCTCGCCCGGTCAGTCAACGGCTGCTGTCCCTGGCCGGGTGCTAGCCCTCGCCCGGTCAGTCGACGGCTGCTGTCCCTGGCCGGGCGCTAGCCCTCGCCACGTAGCCCCGTGGGTTGCTGTCCCTGGCCAGGCGCTAGCCCTCGCCCGGTCAGTCAACGGCTGCTGTCCCTGGCCGGGCGCTAGCCCTCGCCACGTAGCCCCGTGGGCTGCTGTCCCTGGCCGGGCGCTAGCCCTCGCCACGTAGCCCCGTGGGCTGCTGTCCCTGGCCGGGCGCTAGCCCTCGCCACGTAGCCCCTGGGCTGCTGTCCCTGGCCGGGCGCTAGCCCTCGCCACGTAGCCCCTGGGCTGCTGTCCCTGGCCGGGCGCTAGCCCTCGCCACGTAGCCCCGTGGGCTGCTGTCCCTGGCCGGGCGCTAGCCCTCGCCACGTAGCCCCTGGGCTGCTGTCCCTGGCCGGGCGCTAGCCCTCGCCACGTAGGCCCGTGGGCTGCTGTCCCTGGCCGGGCGCTAGCCCTCGCCACGTAGCCCCTGGGCTGCTGTCCCTGGCCGGGCGCTAGCCCTCGCCACGTAGCCCCTGGGCTGCTGTCCCTGGCCAGGTGCTAGCCCTCGCCCGGTCAGTCGACGGCTGCTGTCCCTGGCCGGGTGCTAGCCCTCGCCCGGTCAGTCGACGGCTGCTGTCCCTGGCCGGGCGCTAGCCCTCGCCACGTAGCCCCGTGGGTTGCTGTCCCTGGCCAGGCGCTAGCCCTCGCCCGGTCAGTCAACGGCTGCTGTCCCTGGCCGGGTGCTAGCCCTCGCCACGTAGCCCCTGGGCTGCTGTCCCTGGCCGGGTGCTAGCCCTCGCCCGGTCAGCCAACGGCTGCTGTCCCTGGCCGGGTGCTAGCCCTCGCCCGGTCAGCTGACGGCTGCTGTTCCTGGCTTTCCTCATCCTACCCCCTCGGGCGTCACGCCTGAAACGCGTTGGTAAGATGCTTGGGGCTTGGCTCTCTGTGTCGGGAGGCAGCTGGCATTGTTATGATGACACAACCAGACTGCTTGGGTCAGACTGTAACGTGGCATGCTGGGACCTGGAGCCTGCGGGCTGCTTTACTGTTAAAGGCGAAGGCTGTTGTCTGGCAACACGGTGATAGAGAATGAAAAAATCCCCTAGAAATCCCGTCCTCTGGTGAAACAAATCAGACTGAGGCCTACTTAACAATTCTGCTCTCCAGGTGCTGCCATGGGGAGCCCAGGTGACAGCTGGGGCAGGACCACAGGGTCTTTACTTATTTTTTGATCTGTCCCTCAATTTGTAATCCCTGCAAGTTGGCCCACTGGGGTCTGTGGGGGCCCGGCGTTGGGGGTGGTTCTTGCTGGGCGAAAAGGACCCTGTGTTTATTTCTGACGATCAGAACCAACAGTCAGTCAGGCGGTTTAATGACCTCACGCTAAGGGATTAGCGTAACTTCTAGCCTGTGAAATGAGCAGGGGTAGAGCCTGGGTATCCTGGCATGCCCTGTCTGGCCACCCCAATCTCTGGGGGAATCCTCGGAATGATTGAGGCGCCGTGTGGGGCCCGCTTTCCAATCCGCTGATTGCTCTGTCTCTCCGGGTGAGTACGTTCCCGCTGCAGGCTGGCTGGGCGCTCTGGAGGTGAAAAGCCCACCGTATCCTTTTGGACTAGCTTTCCCTTTCATGTCCCCCTGTTTTCACGGCAGCGCCAGGAGCAGGCTCACCCCGAGGAGGAGAAATGGTGCTCTTAATCCCTTCCTCCCCCGAGAAATGACTCGCGCGCCTCACCGGCTGGGGAAACACAGCTCTCCCTGCGGCCGTAGTGGCTCCGGCCTTTGTCTAGGAGGTGGAGGGTGTTTCTCCGCATGTCATCTCCACTGCGGAGCATCCCGTGAGCCTGTGTCGCTCTGGCCTCCGGCAGAAGTCTCCTCTCCTGAGGAGTGTGCATGGATTTTGTTGTTCCAATGGATCTTTACAACTAAAACCCCTCGCCCCCCCAAAAACCTCCAGATGGTAGCCACCGATTCTGGGAGAGAGTCTGGTCTACTGGTTAGAACAGCTGGGGCCCGGGAGCCGGGTGTTCACAGCCCTCAGACTGTGACTGTAGGCAAGTCAGTGCCCCTTTTCGTACCTCCCTCCATTAGCCCCATGGGACATTTTGAGGGAATGGGGGGTGTTGTGTGCATCACACCTGAGATCGGCAGTTGCTGTTGTTACCTCTGGGAAGGGTTTGGGGGTGATGGCCTGAGGAGAAGGTGCGCAGGTCGGGGGTGGGCCAAAACACTCTGCAAAAGGTGCCTCGGGGGCACCTCTGATTAGCTTGCTGAAAGCTGGAACCTTTGTTCCCAGTTCCTCAGTGGACGGGGTCTCAGCGTGGGCCCCAGATGCCAGGCGGAACGACCCTAGTTTAAGCCATGGCTAAGTGCTGCTTATCTCTGAGGGCATCAAATGGTCCCTCTGACTTCCCCCCTCGCTTTGGTTTGGCCGAGCAGCGGTTGCCCTCCTGGGCACTCAGGGTGCGGATCCAGGGTGGCCTCGTGCTCCTTGCTCAACTCCCTTGTCTGCGGGAAGAAGCAACCCCAGCGGTGAGTGCCGCTAAACCACAGCTCCCCTCGCCTGGCTGACTGCAGTGTGTGGCGCCAGCCAGGTGCCCCCAGCAGCAGCATGGACCTGCTGTCGCTTTGTCCCTCCAGGTGGCCAAGTCAGGCAGGTGTCAGTTCGGAGGTTTCCCTCTCCGCTCCCCCTCCCCAGTGTCTCAGGCTGGGGCCTCTTTAGCATCTGGCTAAAAGTCCAAAAGAAGAGTTTAAGCCCGAACTGTTGGAGGCTCTTAGCCGAGAGCTGGGGGGCACCTGGCACCACGCCACGGGGGTTTCATCGTCCGCAGACGGGTGCCGACTCCATTCCAGGCTTTGGCTCTCTCCAGTTCTCTGATGTCGTGTTTCCAGGGTGTTCTCAGGAGCTGGGGACTCCGCTGGGGTCAAGCTGGTGCACAAGGCAGGTCGGAAGCCCCCCCCGGGTGTCCTCTTCATCTTTTCTGCAGACCTGCTCCTACCCCGGCAGCGGGCACCAGATATGCCTGAAGGGGGCCGGGCTGGGGGATGGCAGAGTTGCCCACCCTCTGCAGAAGGCAGGTGGTGAGGGCGTTGGAAAGAGAACGCTGGTAGAAAACCCCTCCCAGCCTCCCCAGGGTGAAGCAGTACCTCTTGGCAGTCCAGGTGCGAGGCGATCTCGTGCTATGCTCCATTCCAGTGGCTTGTAGAGCAGGTAACGCCTAGCCCCCTTGACCAGCCGCACGCAAGCCGGCTAGCGGAATTAGTAGCCAGAAGAAGGTATCTCCTTAGGGGTCAGGCAAATGCACCCCCCTTTGGCTTCCCCCCCTTTGGCTTCCCCCCCCCCCCCAGGATTCAGGTGCACTGCTTGGCGTTCACTGAGGCCCCATCTTGGTTTTCACCCAGCTGCCTGGTTGGTTGGCTGAGGTGGAAGGAGGCCAGCGGTTTGGCTCCCGGTCACTTGGTGAAGGATTAGGCGGGGCTTGAACCCAGGTCTGTTGTGCCTCTAGACCACACCCGGCCTCCTGCTGCCCTGGGGGAACAGCCGTCGGGAGGGCAGCAGAACAGAGAGCAGAGGGTGCAGAGACACTGGGCACCAGCAGCTCCCTGCCTGGCTTTCCTGGGGCTGGCGGGATAGTGTCCTCCAGACCACAGCTTCAGAAATGGCCTCCTAGAGATGATGGGGGTGGCGAGGCAGAGAATTTCCCTGCTGCCCAATTCCCTTTGCTATTAATGGCTTTGAAAATGTCAGCCTAGCTGCCCGCCTAGGCGGAGGGGCTGCTGTGGAAAGCCCCTCCCTGCTGTGCCCTTGCATCCGGGCGCCTGCCTATGAGGGCGTCTCCTCCACCGCGATCCCTTCAGCTAACGTGGGTATTTGTCTGCTATTCCCTGAGCTGGGAGGGGGGGAGACCCGTCAGACTTTTCCACAGCTCCCCCTCAAACGCTCCTTCCCGTCCCGCTGCTACCAGGGGGCACCATCCGCCGTTGCATTTCAGTGATCTAAGCCCCCGTCCGTGCACACGCCAGCCCGGGAACGGCCAGCCATTCAGAAGCATAAAGAGCAGCTAAATTCGCTGGGGCCCCGCAGCGGGAGACGATGGAGCCCCTGGGCGCACTCTGCCGGCGGGACTAACACACGGGTGCCGCTGGCTGAATCCCGCTGCTCCACGTCTGTCCTCTCCGAAGCTCCCCATAACCTCGCAGCTCCTAGGAACGCGGCAGTGGTGCTAGCGAACTCCCCGGCCGTAGGCCGGCTGCTAGCTTTGCGAGATGGGGGGGTCCGTGCGTGGGGACTGTGTAAACTGGTGTGTAGTGCATGTGACAAGCTTCTAATACGATTTTTGTCTTTTTCTCTCCCCCCATTCCCTGCCCTCCTAACTTTTCTTTGACTTTCTCACCTCTGGGAAAACGCAAGGAGCTGGTAAGGAGCCTGACCTCTCGTCTGCTTGAATGTTCTGCTGAGCGAGCAGCTGCTGTAACCTTTTGTCTTTCCCGACCCTTGCTGCCCCGCCCCCCTCCCCTTGCTGGGGGTCCCGTAGGCAGGCTGTTCCCATCACTTCTAACCACTGGGCATCATTACTCCCCAGCCCGAGACCGGCGGCTCCCAAACGCTCGCAGTTCACGTTCTGCCTTCAGAAATCGCTCTGAAGTCAGTCGGCCCGTCAATCTCCCGTGTGGCCTGCGGTTTGGGAGCCCCTGTCCTGGACGGCACAAAAGCTCCGAGTCACCGTTCATAATCTCAAATGGCCCAGCCAGCGGTCCCGAGGCCTCCTTTCCCTGGCGTTCCAAACGCGCCCCAGCCGGTCCTCGCAGCCCCGCGTGCTGGAGGCTGAATGCTGTAACGGCATCTAAACTAGAGCAAACCCGGCTTCTGCCCCCCGCATTCCAGGACGGGCTGGAGAGAGCAGCACGGGGCTAGCTCTGAGGAGCGTCCCCTTCATTTTAATGGCTGCTTGGTGCAAATCGGGTCCAGTGGGCGAATCCATCTTGAGGGACTGAAACTGATCGCTGCCCCTTGACTCCCCAGGCCTGGCCCGGGTCCCCGTTGTGCTAGGACCGGGAGGTGGCCCCTGCCCCAGAGAGCTTCATGCTGCTCATAGCAGATTTTTCCAATATTAATAACTTGGCTGTTTCAAAGGGTGCCAGCTTTAAAGCCTTCAGCCCATTCGCCGTAACCTAACGCGAGCAAGCGTCTCAAACTGGACAGCTCCCGGGGTTTCCCTCGAATGGCGAGATTCAGCCCAGCGAGACTGGCCAGGGCTGAGGTCGAAATGCCCTAAAACCAGTAGGCACCCTGGCAGATTCTGACCGTGGAGGGACCATTCCCCGGCGGGGACAGTTTGGGTTTGTAACCTACTTCGGGGGTCCCTTTGTTTAAATGTTAGGGGGTTTTACAAGCCAGTTAGTTACTGTGGAGTGCAGAGCAGGCCCCCGACCAGGTAGCCCCGGGCGAGAGATAAAGACAAAAGGTTTCTCTTTAACCGTGATTAACCTGCCTTTGGTGTTCTCCTAGCACTAACCCCTAGGCGGGCGGGTTTCTGCCTGGCACTAACGCTCTCTGTGCGCGGGAGAGGCTCTGCTCTGGGCCTGACGCTCTGAAACTGCCTGATGACTAACTCACCCTCTGAGCACTGAGCAAATCCAGGTCAGCAGCCCCCAGCCTCCGCACAAATCCCTCCGCCAACATTCAGGCCTGCGTCCGAGCCTAGGCCAGTGCAGGAGGGGTAGGTTCCTGTGCCTGCGTCTAGCGCCTCCCCCCGGGGCCTGCCCCGTCTCCTAATCCCTGGAGAGCTCCATGCCCAGGGGCTGCCCCGTTCCGCGAGCCAGGCCGATCGCCAGAGATGGGCTTGTTCCCAGTGCGGAAGTCAGACTCTCATCATCCCAGGGCCGGCCCCCTGCGGGCCGTTAGGGGCGAGCCGAGGGCTGGGCTCCGTGTGCCGAGATCGAGTCCTGCGCTGGGAGGCAGGAGTCGCAGCCGGAGAGTTTGCTGGGGCTTCCCTCCTGATCTGCCGCGGGGGCAGCCCTCTCTGCAGCTCGGTGCCCCAGCCGTGTGCTCCAGGCCGTTTCCTTCACCCCGCCCGGCCTGGGACTCTCCAGACCTCTGGGGTCGGAGCCCCGGTTCTTTTCATGGCTTCAGGGCGATCCAGCCACCTGTTCAAACTGAGCTGCCCCCCTGTCGCCTGTACAGGCCCAGGGCCGGCAGCTGGGCATGGAGCAGGGGATCCCACCCGAATGCTCCCTGCGGCTGCAGGGCCTGGTCCCGCTGGCTGGGGGCAGCCATGCGAAGCGACTCCCCAGTGAGCTCTGAGCAGGACCGGCCCGGGAGGAGAATTGTGCAGGGACCCCTAGTGAGAGAGAGGGCAAGACAGGCTGGGGTGAGTGACCCCTGCTGGTCGCACAGGGGATGCGGCCCAAGAGGCTCCTCTAGCCCCCGGGGGGCCACGTCTCGTAAGGAACAGCTCAGCAGGTCTGTGATACCGAGAGCCAGTCACCCCAACCCAGGGTGACCCGTCAATCCATGGCCACGTCCCGCTGTCGGAAATGCAGCAGGGCGTGAGCCGCTGCGTTGACAGTCTGCGTCTCCTCTTCGTTGCACCACGGTTTGCTGGCGGGGGGGGGGGCGCGGGCGGGGGGGTTGAGTGAGCGTTCGCAGCCTGGCGGCTCTGCTCCCTCTGCCTGTTGGTTGGGAGCCCCCAGATCCCAGCGCAGCGTCTTTGCGGGTAAAACCCTCCCCGAGGCTCCTGTCGCTCAGAACGGCCAGTCTGCAGAAAACGATTTTCCGTATTGATTTCCGTGTCAGCATTTACAAGAGAGCCGGCCCTGCAAGCCCACGCCCCGCGGGGCCGCCCCCTGCGCTCCTCTCGCGGCCCAGGGCTCCTGGCGAGGCTCCACAGGACTGGCTGGCACTAGCGAGACCCAAGAGCATGTTAATGTTATCCTGTAGCTCCCCCCCCAGTGATATCAGAGCCCCCCTTTATCTGCAGGGACTTCGGAATAGCCCCCGAAACCTTGGGCCAGAGGCAGGGCCTGAGCTGAAGGCTTTGAGCTGTGGGCATTGAGCAGGCCTGGCTGGTTTGCACACCTGTCACCAGGGGCTATTTAAAGGGGGCCCAGCTGGGCCCCGGCCAAGTTATTAACATCTGGTGGACTCTGCTCCTCCCCGGGGCGAGGGCAGCCGTGCGCCTCCTGCAGCACTAAGGGCCCGTCGGAGGGCGGGGGTGTCCCTAGGGAAGTGCTCTCAGCTGTTGGGGGAGGGGGCGGGTGGCCCTGGGGTCTCTAACGCTGGCCTGTCTGCGCAGGAGGAGCTGACGAGCACCAGCGTGGAGCACATCATCGTCAACCCCAACGCTGCCTACGACAAGTTTAAGGACAAGAGAGTGGGCACCAAAGGGCTCGGTAAGGCTGGCCCGGGGGGCACCCGTCTCCTGCATCGCTTGGGAACGGTGGGAGGGGAGGCACCAACCAGAGCGACTGGCCAGTGGTAGAACTGAACCGGGGGCGTCGCTGTTGTGTCCTTTGATTGGTTTGCGGGTGGGGGGGGCACCTAGAGCAGTACAAGCTGCTGCCTCCCGTCCTACCCCAGCTGCCCCAAGTCCTTACGGAGAGCTGGGGAGCACTGAGCGTGCCCAACGGGGGAGCCTCCCACGGGGGTCGTGGCCCAGCGCCCAGCCAGGGGCTGGTTTAACGTCCCCCAAGCAAACTGCTCTCTCCTCTCGCTCTGCAGACTTCTCGGATCGCATCAGCAAAGCCAAGCGGACGGGCTACGAGTCGGGGGAGTTTGAGATTGTAAGTAACCGGCCTGGTTCTGTCGCCGTCCCGCTCTGAGGTGCACATGGAGAGGAGGGTACTGGGCATGCTCAGTGGAGAGAGACGAGCTGAAATCGGCACCTTCGTCCTCCCGCGCGTCCCCCGAAGGGAAGTTAAACTGTCCCCCGAGCCCAAGGGCCCTGGAAGCCAAGCTGGGCCCCCCCCCACTCCTGAGAGGGGTCTCACCACTCCCTCCCCTGCTGGCTGCCTGGGCAGGGACCGGACTCCACGACCTTTGGGCCCAAAGCGGGTGTGACGGGCTAATGCCCCTGCTTGCCTGTAGCTGGTTCTTGAAGGCTTTGGCTGTGCTAGTCACTGGCCTGGGGGGGAAGGAAATGCCCCTCCCTTGGAATAAAACCCAGCCGTGGTGAACCCCCTGGCTCCCCTCCCTCTGCCTGAGTGAGTGTCGCCCGCTGGGGAGGGGCTGCTAGTCACAGCCCCTCCTGGGAGGCTGAGGACCAGGAGGTATGGTCACCCTGACGCGATGACACTCCAGCACTGGGCAGGGCATCAGGACTCCTCGTGGCTGCTGGTGGGGAGCGTGTGGCCCTCAGGAGGTGTGAATTTGGCTCGCTCAGCTTTGGCGGGCCCATTTCAGGTCCTCCTCAGCTTTGAGGCTGGGTTTCCCATCAGCCTCCGGTAGAGAGGCACCCAACCCCAGCCCGCCACCCCCGGGCCTGCAGAGAGAGCCCCGTGGAGAAGCCGATTCCCCGTTGCAAGGTTAGAATTCGTTGAACCAGAGCGGAGGGGCCATGCGACCTAAACCCGTCTGTGTCGTTAGCTAGGGGAAGGCATTGGTGTGAAAGAGACGCCCCGGCAGAAGTACCAGCGGCTGCTCCATGAGGTTCACGAGCTGAGCACAGAGGTGGAGAAGATACAGGTAGGAGCCACCTTGGGCGTCGTGCGTCGCCCCCATCGGGTGAGACGTCCAGGCTGTGTCCCTCCAGTCTGGTGGGAGGCAGTGGTGTCTGGTGGGCAGAGCACTGGACTGGGACTCAGAAAACCTGGGTTCTGTGCCCAGCTCTGCCACTGACCTTGGCCAAGTCACTCCACCCCTCCGTGCCTCAGTTTCCCCATGTCAAACAGGGAGCCCTTTGAGATCTACGGCTAGAGCCGATTGCTCCCCGCCTGTGCCGCTGGCTGGGAGCAGAATTGTCAGAGCCTTTAGCTGGGAGGCGGCGGGTCCCCGTGACCGCAGAGCCCCACGCCCCGGCTGTAACGCGGCAGCGTCTCCCTCTGCAGAGCACCGCGAAGGAGTCGGCGGCAGAGGAGAAGCTGAGCCCCGTGGCGCTCGCCAAGCAGGTCGTGGCCCTGAAGCAGCAGCTGGTCTCCACGCACCTGGAGAAGCTCCTGGGGCCGGACGCAGCCATCAACCTGACTGACCCCGACGGAGCCCTCGCCAAGTGAGCTCGGGTCGGCTGCTTCCCCGTCCCAAGTGTCCCTCAGCGAGGGAGCGTTTGGAGCTGGGACGTTCCATCCTCGGGCTCAACCTCCTTTGTGGCGACTTCTCCCCGTAAACCGGGACCAAATCCCTGCTCTGGCGAGTGCCCGAGGCCGTATTGTGCCGGCAACGTGGGGGTGCCCGGGGTGGTGGGCGAGAGAATTCAGCCCCAGCATCTCCTGCTGACCCCTGGGCTGGGGCTGGGAGGGAGCGTCCTCTCCTGAGCTCGGCGCCGCTGATCGGAAATCAGAGACCGGCTGGCCCCCCACCCCCGGGGTGCTGCGGTCAGCCGCCCCTCAGCTCCCGGCGGGGCAGGAGCTGCCTGCGTCTGGTCGATGACAGCTTAGCTGTTCACTACGGTGGGGATGGGGAAGGATGAAAACCGAGGCCGATGGATGAGAGATTGAATCCACCGGGCTGTAGCTGCCTTGGAGAGCCCCAGGGGTGGTCGCGGCGAGGGGCGTTAGCGGGCATCACTGGAGCCTGGTCCCTTTGTCAGGGAGGCTGGCGTCTCCTGGTCCCCATTAACCCCGCCGGAGCAGCAGGGCCCTGTTACCTCCCAGCTGGCGACCACCACTCGCAGGCCCTGGAAACCAGCAGGGTCTCTTCTGTTTACCAGGCGCCTGCTCATTCAGCTGGAGGCGGCTAAGAGCCCCAAGGGCACCCCCGGGGCAGGGAAGAGCCCGTCGAAGGCCCCTGCGCCCGCAGGGAATATGGTGACCTATGAGCTGCACTCGAGACCTGAACAAGACAAATTCTCTCAGGCTGCAAAGGTGAGGCTGGGGCGGGTCTGGGTTCGGAGTTGTCTGCCGGGCAGCAGTGGCCATGCGACAGCAGAGCTGCGGGCAGGGCTGGGCGCCGGGAACTCCTGGGATCTACCCCTGGCTCTGGCCTGGGCGATTTAGCTCTTGCGTCACTTCGCTGGCGTGCCTCAGTTTCCCCATCTAATGCTTATTTACTTGCCCCCTGGGGAGGGGGGTGTTAATACGTGAAAATACCAGCCAAGTTCTTGTTTGAAAACCTGCTCGTGAGCCCATAGTAACATCACCGGGAAGATCTGTGGGGCAGGGCCCCTCTGTTCTGTGTCTACGGGGGGACCATGCGCAGATGGTTATTTCTTGCCTGGCCTTTGAGGCTGGAAACCAGGGGGCCTGTTAGGTCAGACTCTGCCGTCCCCCTGCGCAGGGAGGGCTTTGGCGGGCCCGGGAATTCAGAGGCTGTGACGAAGGGTCTAGGGGCAGCAGGGAGAAGGAAGCGGGGGACGGCTTCTCGCTCTGGGGTGCCACAGCTCAGCACAGGAGCGAGCTGCAGCCAGCAACTGCCCTGGTGGCTGGATCGCACCCGCCGGCGGAGCCTTGGGCAGCCGCTGGGCCCGGGCAGCCTTGGCGTCTCTTGCTGCTCGGCCAGCGCCTCGGCAGGCCGGCGCGGAGCTCTGAGCGGCCACCTGGCTGCCTGCCTGGGCTTTCTGGGCAGCGACGTGCCGTTCCAGCACCCCGTGCCCAGCCTTGCGGGTCGGGGAAGCAGGGCATGCTGGGGGCGTCGCTGACCTCTCCTCTCCCCGTTGATCTAGATAGCGGAGCTGGAGAAGCGGCTGAGCGAGCTGGAAGCCACAGTGAGCTGCGAGCAGGACAGCCAGGTGAGCGCCCTGCAGGGGGATCAGGCTGGGGCGGCCGTCCAGCCCCCCCCGTGCCTGGCGTGGGCATAGTGCCCAGGGCCGGGCTGCTCTGAAATTCAGGCTCCCGGCTCCACACGCTTGCATTCTCTCTTTCTCCTAGAATCCCCTGGCGGTTGGGCTGCAGGGAGCCAGCCTCATGGTAAGCCCGACTGCTGGGGCCCGGCTGGGGAAGGGGGTTTGTTACGGCCTCGCTGGTGTCTTGTGGAGCACCGAGACCCAGGGGGGCTGTGGGCTGAGGACCCTTCCCGGGCCGGAGGCAGCGTTTCCGAGAGTGGTCTGGGGGGATGCAGCCTCCTCCGGTCTCAGGTGGGGCGCCCAAGCCCAGCCCTGGCTGGGTCGGGTTCTGCTGGGCAGGGTGCAGGCGGTGAACTGCTGCTGCCCGGGGTCGGCATTCGCGTGTTTCAGCCCGTTCCTCCTGCAGGAAACCGTGGAGATCCTGCAGGCCAAAGTCAGCACCTTGGACGTTGCTGTGCTGGAGCAGGTGGAGGCGAGGCTGCAGGTGAGCAGCTGAGGGGGGAGGACAAACTGGCAGGCCCCCACCTCGGGCCTGCTCATGTCGCACCTGGGCAGCTCTGGCTCCAGGCCAGCCACCTGCCCTGGGGTGCGGTGACACCGGAAGGCGCCCGGCGCTGCCAGCCCGGCTGGTGGGATCCAGGGGCTGGGAAGGACCCGGCTGTGCTGGGTGTCTGCACAGGGCGCACTTGGCAAATGCTTCCCCTCCGCTGCCCTGGTTCTGGGGGTCCAGGAGCACGGGGCAGCCCCTAGCCCCAGCAGGAGGCAGCGGGTGGCGTGGATGGGTGCATGGCACAGAGGTGCCAAGGGACCCACCTTGCCCCTGCTGAATTGGTACCATCCTGGCTTCTGGCCCAGCCACTGCGGGGGGCTGTGCTGCCAGCTAGTGGGCAGGAGGGGGACTGGCAGGGCAGGGCAGGGGGCACCTGCTCCCCTAGGATCCTCACGTCTCCTTTTCTTCCCCAGAGCGTCCTGGGGAAGGTGAATGAAATTGCCAAGCACAAAGTGGCCGTGGAGGACGCAGACACCCAGAGCAAGGTCAGGTCGCTGGGGCCCCGCCAATGCCCTGGCAGCCAGTGCCGCCCTGCTGCGATCATCTGCACCCACACCCCTCCTGGGGTGTCCCAGGCCCTGAACCCATCTCAGGCCTGGCATGGCTGGCATCACCAGCAGAGGGGGACTAGGGTGGCACAGGCTGCTGGGGGCTGGTGAAGGGGGGAGGGGACGGCATGTGACGCCTGGTACGTTGGGCTGCCTGTGAGCTGGGGGGGGAGGGTCAGCGTGGACCTTGGAGCTGCCCCCTCCTCTGCCTGGCACTAACCCCACCCCCCATCTCCCCTCTGGTGCCACCAGGTGCATCAGCTTTATGAGATCGTGCAGCGCTGGAGCCCCATGGCCACCACCCTGCCCGCGCTGGTGCAGAGACTGGCCACTGTCAAGCAGCTGCATGAGCAAGGTGAGGGGCAGGGGCAGCTGCAGGGGGGAAAGGGGCTCTGTGCCAGTCTGCCCCAGGGCGGCTCTGAGCTGCTGCCTATTGGCTCTTGTCCCTTCCAGCCATGCAGTTCGGGCAGCTCCTGACCCACCTGGACACCACCCAGCAGATGATCGCCAACTCCCTGAAGGACAACACCACGCTGCTGACACAGGTGGGCATCCCAGCAACACCCCCTTCCCCCCGGCCTGGGAGCGAGTGAACCCCTGGGGGTCCCCATGCCGCCCCCTGTCCCAGTGCTACCCGCTCTCTGTCCCGCAGGTCCAGAAGACCATGAAGGAGAACCTGGTGGCCGTGGAGGAGAACTTTGCCAGCATGGACGCGCGGGTGAAGCAGCTCTCCCAATGAGCCCCGCGGACCCATACCCGCTGCTGGGGGGGCTCACTAGTCCCTCTGCCACCCTGCTCCCCTCCCCCAGCCCCTGCCCTTCTGTGGGGGGAGGGGGCTCTGCTGCTGATGACCCAGGGTGAGGGGCAGAGCCCAAATGGGGGTGGGGCTCACGCTCATCAACCTGTACAATTATTTACTATTAAACTCTGTCTGCTCGCACGCCTGGCCCTGCCCCTTCCTGCTTCAGGGGGGCCCGGCACTCGCCACACACCGCAGCTTTTAAATACACATTTTAATAATTGATACAAAACACCCCAAAATCCCCGCGGAAGAGCCAGCGGCACTCGGCCCCCAGCTGTTAAATTAAGTGGCTCCCCAGGGGCCGGTTCCAGCGTCTACAAAAGCAAGGCCCCATCGGTGAGGGGGGGGCAGGGCCCAGCCCCCGCTTTGCATAATTCCCACCAGCAGCCTGGGAGCGCGTAGTGTGGGTGGGCGGGCGGCGCGGCCGGGCCCCGCCAGCCGCCGGACCTGAGTGTTCTCGGAGGAGTTAAAAACAAGGGAAAAGGGGGCTGGGGGCCTGGTCCCTCCCGGTGCCCCAGCGTCACGGGCCAGGCGCCCCCAGGCTCTGCCCATGCCACGCTTATTGCTTTGTACCGTTGCTTGGGAAGCTGCCCCCCGGCGAGGGGCACAGGGAGGTTTTTGGTGAGTGGGACATGCGGAAAGCTAACCCCTGAGGCGTTCCTGGCCCTGCTGAGACCCGCAGGCCTGAGGTAGGGGAGGAGCCCTCCCCCCCACAGCCTTGATACAGGGGGGGCGGGCAGAACGGCAGCAGCTGGGAGCAGCCCCGGCCTGCAAGGGGCGCCGCCCCGGCTCCCTGGGATTTCACTGCATTGCAGAATGGCTTCAGAAGTGCTTTGGCAGCCGCGGCCCGCCACTGCCTCCTGCTGGGCGGAGCGGTAAGTGCCCATTGCCAGCAACGGCACCTGTGCCGGGCCTCAGCGCGGCTTCACCTCCCCTGGGTACCTCTGGGCCGACGCTACGTCACCAGCTTCCTGCGGCGGTTCTTGGCGGGGCGGCCAGGCCGGGGGCGCCGCCCAGGGGCACCGTCCTCCTGCAGGGGTGAGAAGGGAGGGTGCTGCTGGATCGATCCCCGAGCTGGGGCAAACGTCTCCCCCCAGGGAGGAGTCAGGACCCCAGGGCTTGTTCTGGACTCAGCCCCTCGCCAGTGGCTGTTGAATGAGATAGACGAAGGGGCCCAGACGCCCCGGGGGGGGGGGGCGGACCTATTGCTGCCCTGCCCTGCCCTGCCCCGCCCACCGGTGGCACTTACGGTGGGGACGGAGCCTGGCTCGGCGGTTGGGCCCCTCGCTCGTGGCGTCTCCAGGCGGGTGTTAGGCCGGGGAGCGCTGCAAAGACAGAACACGTCAGGGAGGAGGGAATGGGGCAGATGGCACCTGTCAGGGGGGGCAGGGCCACAGGATCCCAGGTCACCCCCCCACTCACCTGACCTTCCTCCTCCGGCCCCGGCGTGACGGGCGCAGCCTCCCGGGGTTCCCCTGCAAAGACAAAGGACGTGGCTGGGTCGGGCACTGCGCTGGCTCCCCCCCTCGCCCCCCAGCCAGTCGGAGCCTGTGCCCAGGGCTCTCACAGGAGGGCTGAGCCTGCCTCAGCCCCCCCAGGCGTGGGGAGAGGCGAGATCTGGCTCCAGCCCGTGCCAGAGAGGCCCCCTGGTCCGTACCTTTATCTCCTCTGCTTTGCTGGGGGCCAGCGGGCCGGCCGTGCCTGGCACCAGGATCTCACCGTTGCACCTCCAGGCCGGGTGGGGCGGGTGCCCCGAGGGTGCTGCCTTCTCGCCTGGCTCACCCGCCTGCCCATTGAAGTGCCGCCGGCTCCCCCAGGCCCCGCGGCCCCGCCTGGCCCCACGGCGAGGGCTCTTGGTTCTGCGGGGGGCTGCCCTGGGAGGGACATTGCCGTTCAGCCCCTCCCCGCTGCGCCGGGCCCGTTTCAGAGGGGTCCTGGAGCAGGGGGGTCCTGCGGCACCTGTGTCCAGCTGGCCCACGGGGGGGGCAAAGGCCAGCGCTCCCTGCTGGCCCGGCCCAGCCAGCTCCAGGGTGCCCGTGGCCGGGCAGTCCGTGGCCCTGGGCACTGCAGGGGAGTCTAAGGCACTTGGCAGGGCGGCGGGGGCAGCGTCCGTGCAGAAGGGGGCCGGCGGCTCGGGCTCCGGGACGCTGGGCGGGTTCGGGGAGGGACCGTCGCTCAGTGCCGGCGCCGGCTTCTCAGGGGCACCAAACCCGGGGCTGAGCTGCCAGGGGAGGAGAGGGAAGAGCCGTGAGGGGGGCAGGCCTGGCACTCCCCCCTCCCGGAGCCCTGGCCCTGCCTGGCATCTCCAGCGGCAGGACCCCAGCAGGGGAGGGGACCCTGCCCCCAGCTCCCCACTGCTGGGAGGGGCTTCAGCTGCTGACCTGGCTGGCTGCATATGCAAATTACATGTGAAAACATTTGCATCGTATGTCCCACCCGGAGCTGCCTAAACCACTGTCCGTCCCCACCACTGCCTTCCCCACAACTCAGCCCCCCTCTTCCCTGCACAGCCCCCCACTCCCTTCCCCAGAACACAGCCCCCGTCCCCCCCTGCCCCCCACTGCCTCCCCCAAAACACAGCCCCCCGCCCCCCCACTGCCTTCCCCAGAACACAGCCCCCCGTTCCTCCCGCACAGCCCCCCACTGCCTTCCCCAAAACACAGCCCGTTCCCCAAGCCCCCCACTGCCTTCCCCAAAACACAGCCCGTCTGCCCCAGCCCCCCACTGCCTTCCCCAGAACACAGACCCCCTCCTCCCCACGCAGCCCCCCACTGCCTTCCCCAAAACACAGCCCCCCACATCCTCCCCGCGCACCCCCTGCCTTCCCCAGAACACAGCCCCCCCTCTTCCCCCAAAACACAACCCCCCACATCCCTCCTGCGCAGCCCCCCGCTGCTTCCCGCAGAACACAGCCCCCCACTGCCTTCCCCAAAACAGCCCCCCACTGCCTTCCCCAAAACACAGTCCCCCTCTTCCCACCACTTCCTTCCCCAAAACAGCCCCCCATCTCCCCACAGCACCCCACTCCCTTCCCCAGAACACAGCCCCCCACATCCTCCCCCAAAATAGCCCCCCACATCCCCTTCGCGCAGCCCCCCACTGCCTTCCCCAGAACACAGCCCCCCCAGTGCAGCCCAGCACTCACCTGCAGGAGGCAGGCTAGGGGGCTGGAGCTGCCCAGGGGGCTCAGGACGGGGGGCTGGCCCTGGAAGAGCTGGAAGCCCAGGGGCGCTGGCAGGGCAGGAGGCAGCAGCTGCGGCTGGCTCTGGAGCAGGGGGCTCCCGGCAGCCCCCAGGGGGCTCAGCGCCGACAGGTCACCTGGGGGGGAAGAGAGTCAGGGGGGGCAGGGTCCTGGGGAGGGCTCGGGTCCCGAGGGCCGGGCTGCCTCACCTCAGGGCCCCCCCCCGCCGCGAACGCAGCCCCACTCACCCAGCAGCGCAGCACTCAGCAGCGGGCTGACCAGCGGGGGCAGCAGCGGGTGGAGCCTCCCGGAGGAGCTGGGGGGCACCGGGGCGCTGCCGAAGGCGCCAGGGGCCTCAGGGGCCTCAGTAGTCGTGGGCGTCGTGCCGGTCGAGGTAGGTGCCATGGGGGAGCCGGCGACGCCAGGCTGGGGGGCAGAACGTCGCATCAGGTCCTAGAGAGCAGGGCTGGGATGACGCCCGCCGCCCCCCACTGCCCCAGCCCCAAAAGCAGAGCCGGGCTGAGGTGACGCCCCCACCCCCAGACATGGCCACGGAGGGGCCGAGTGCTTCTTCCCCCCCCCAGCACGGAGACACGCCACCCGCCCACTTGTGGGGGGAGCCGGCAGCCCCAAGATCCCCACCCCTGGGGCCCGGCCTTACCTGGGCGTCGGGGGCAGCCAGGCCGGCAGCCAGCAGCGCCGAGTTTAAAGCTATGACGGCGGGCGAGGCGGGCAGCGCCGGGAAGAGCAGGGGCTGCAGGGGCCCGTCCGGGAGGTCCCCCTGGCAGGGCGGGTCGGGCAGGGGCAGCAGGGCCGGGAGGAGGCCGCCGGGCTGCTGGAGCAGGTCCAGGCCGGGCAGGCCGAGGCCCCCCAGGGGCAGCAGGGGCGACTGAGGTTGGCTCTGCAGCAGCGAGGCCATGAGCAGGGTCTGCAGCACCTGCCCCTCGGGCTCGCCCGGCAGGCCCAGGCCGGGCAGCGGCGCCTCCCCCTGCCCCGGGCAGCCCAGCAGCTGCGGCTGGCTCAGGGCCAGGGAGAAGGGCAAGGAGCCGAGGAAGCCGCCCTGGAGAAGGCCGGGGGGCAGGGAGCCGAGGAAGGGCAGCACCTGCTCCTGGCCCAGGAAGGGGAAGGGCTCGGGGGCCGGGGGCGGCAGGCCCCGCTGGCCCCCCGGGCTGCCCTCCCCGGCGCCGCTGCTGGGGCCGGAGCCCGAGGCTGCTTTGGTGGTGGCACCTGCAAGGGAGAAGGGCTGGGTCAGAGGGGACCGGTGGGTGCTGCCCCCCAGCACGTGCCGCAGCTCTCCCACCACCCAACCCCGCCCTGCCGGGGTTCCCACGAGCCAACCCCATCCCTTGCCCGGCTCTCACCCCCCCCCCCCCCCCGCCGTGGGTCCCTACCTGCGGCGGTGCTGGGGGCGGGTGCTTTCGGCTGGGGGGGGCTCCCTGAGGCCAGGTCGGAGGAGGCGGAGGCCAGCTGGCTGAAGAGGCTGACGAGTTGGCTGTTGAAGTCCTGGAAGGAGGGCAGGAGGCCGGGGGGGCTGTCGCCCAGGGGCAGTGGGGGCAGGCCGGGGGGCTGGGCACCCAGCAGGCTCAACAGGGACGACAGCGGCTGGCTGGGGGCCAGGGGGCTGCCCTTGGCCTCTCCGGGCGGTGGGGCGCCCCCCGGGGGCGGCCGGGCCGGCTGCTCTCTGGGCCGGGCCCGGTGGGCGGGGGCCTCCTCCAGGCCGGCCGGGCCCTGCTGCGAGTCCTTCAGCAGGCGCAGCACAGTGGGCGCGCGGCGCTGGCGCCGGGGCTTGGGCAGCGCCCGCCCGCCCACCACGGAGAGCAGCACGTTGGAGCCCAGCACGCGCCCGGGTAAAGTGCTAGAGGGGGGCTCGTCGGCGCGCCGCTGGCTGGCCAGCTGGGCCTTGGCGGCCGCACTCAGCAGGCTGCTGGCGGGGAAGGAGGGGGCGCCCGGCTGCTGAAGCAGTTGGCTCAGGGGCAAGCCCAGGAAGCCGGGCGGCCCCTTGCCCTCGGGCACGGCGCCTAAGGGCACTGGTGGGTTATTGCTGCTTTGGTTGGCTAAGGCATTGCTGGGGGGCGCCTCGTCCTTGCAGGGCTGGGGGCCGCCTGCAGGGGGCCGGGGGCCCAGTGGGGGCCCCCCGGGCTCCGAGGAGGCGGAGGAGGGGCGGGAGCACTGGGGGGACAGCTCGGTGCTGCCCCCTGGCAACGAGACGGAGGAGAGCGTGGTGGAGGCTGGCAGCCTGCCGAGGGAGGCGCCTGCGGGCAGCGGGCAGGCACGGCTGCTCCAGGCGGGGGCCCCCTCGGGGGGCAGCGTGGCGGGGACTGGAGGCTTCCCCTGTGGGCTGGGGGCAGCAGGTGGCCCCATCTCGTCCGGTGGGGGGAAGGGCCGGGGGGCCGCGTCCAGGGGCTCCAGCCCAAAGCTCGGCAGGGGGAAGGCCGGGCGCCCCGGGTAGGCGCCGTTGGAGGAGCTGGCGCAGGGTGTCCTGCCCGGGAAGACGTCCCCGAAGAGGGCGCTGTGGTGACGTGGGAAGGACGAGGCCTGGCTGGGCCATGTGCTGCTGGGTCGGTCTCCGGGGCAGGCCGGGCAGGGATCCGCTGGGGCCTTCTCCACGGGCTTGGGCTTGCCGGGACCCTCGGCCTCCGGGCCGGGCGTTCTGCCGAAAGGCGCTGGTTGCTGGCGGCTGGCAATGCCCGAGTGGTACGTCTGGCTCAGCCCGGCCCCTGCAACAAACCGCAGGGGGGGCTCAGCACCGGGGGAGGGGCAGGAGTGAAGGATGGGCCTTGGGGGAGCCCACACAGGCTGGGGGGGGGAAATGGGGTCGGGGGGGAGGGGCACAGACAGGCCAAGGGGGGGGGGGGGGCACAGATGAGCCGAGGGGGAGGATGGGCTGGGGGGGGGGGAGAGGAGGGGCTCCTGGGGGGGGGGCACAGACTGGCCGAGGGGGAGGGAGAAGGAGCTCTGGGGGGGGGAACAGACTGGCTGAGGGGGAGGAGATGAGAGGATGGGCCCAGGGGCAGGGGGGGGAGGGGCCCGGGGGCTGCCTGTTACCTGGGCCCAGGCGCGGCAGGCCCAGGGGCGCGGTGCTCTCCATGCTGCGGTACAGAGTGGCCATGGCGACGGTTTTCCGGCGGTGGTTGCACAGCTTGGTCATGTCCTGGTCGCCCCGGGCCCCGGCCCCCCCCCGCGGCACCACCACGGCCACCGGGTTGAAGTTGAAAACCTGCCAGGGGGAGAAGAGGATGTCACAGCCGCACCCTGGGGACTGAGGGGAACCGGTAGAGCTGGAGCGGGGGGGGAACCCAGGGCTGGGCTAGCAGGGGGCTGCGGGTCGGGAGTGAGGGGCACTGGCAGAGCTGGGGGTGGGGCACTTCCCCATCCCCTGCCCACTCTGACCCTCAGTCCTGACCAACAGCAGCTGCCAAGGACGACAAGGAAGCCGAGCCCAGGGCAGGCCCCTTCGCATGGGGCGAATCCCCCAGGACTGGAGTTGGGTTCCCCCAGGCTGCAGCCCCCAGCCACTGGAAAGCAGGAGGGTGAGACCCCCAGGGGGCATCATTCCCCCAGGCCCTCCCACCTGGACTCCTGGGCCCCCAGCCTGCCTTGGCCTCAGGCCCCCTGGTCCCCTTGCCCCCCATCCGGACTCCAAGCCCCCTGGCCCCCAGTCTTCTTTGGCCCCAGGCCCCGGGTCCCTCCGGTACCTTGTGCACGTTGAGCGGACACTCCAGGCCACACTTGCAGGTGCCGTCTGTCAAGAGGTAGGCGCGGGTCTGCTCCAGCGAGGTGAGGTTTGTGCCACTAGGACTGAGAGAGGACGGGGGGAGGGTCAGGACAGGCTGTCGGGCCCGGGGTGGGGGGGCTGCAGTGCCACCATCGAGGGGGAAGCCCTACCTGATATAGCGCACGGCGCCCTCCTCCACCTTCCGCTGCCAGCCCACGGGCACGGCCACCGGGCACCCACCTGGATCTCCGCCAGCGGGCTCATCACCACCATTCATTGTGCCCCGGCCTCGCTCGGAAACCTGCGGAGGCACTGGGTTAGCAGGGGACGGACAGACAGGCCCCGCCAAGCAGCAAGGGGAGGGGTTATGGGACCCAGTGGGAGGGGCTAAGTGGGAATGGATATGGGACCCAGTGGGAGGGGTTACGAGATGGGGTGGGGCTGGATCCAGCTGCCCAAAGACTCCTGGGAGCAGGAACCAGACAGTCTGAGCAAGCAAAGGGGTCACCCTGCTCCCCTCAGGGGACAGCCAGGGAGTGACTTACAGGGACGCCTAGGGAGCTGCGGGTCGGGAGTGAGGGGCACCGGCAGAGCTGGGGGTCTGGAGATCCCAGGGCTCGGCTAGCAGGGGCTGTGGGTCGGGAGTGAGGGGCATTGGCAGAGCTGGGGGTGGGGAGCCCAGGGCTGGGCTAGCAGGGGGCTGCAGGTCGGGAGTGAGGGGCACCGGCAGAGCTGGGGGTCTGGAGATCCCAGGGCTCGGCTAGCAGGGGCTGTGGGTCGGGAGTGAGGGGCACCAGCAGAGCTGGGGGTGGGGAGCCCAGGGCTGGGCTAGCAGGGGGCTGCGTGATGGGAGTGAGAGGCATCAGAAGCCTGCATGTTCTCATCCCCATGCTCCCCAGACCTGTAATCCCCCTCCGGTTAATCCCCGGCCGCGCCTGACCTACTAACCACTGCCCGGGCCCTGCAGCGAGAAGGCAAACAGCTGCTGGCTCCTTTAATCCCCGCGGGGGCCGGGCCCGGCTCCTACCTGTTCATGGCTGCGAACATGCTGGCGTTAAGTGCGCGCACGCTGCCCTCCTGCGCTCATGGCCAGGCACCCTCGCCCGGGAAGCGCCGGCGGCTCCGTCCTCCGCAGCTGCGAGTTCGCCGCAGCCGATACTAGCCCACGCCTGGAAGAAGGGAAGGAGGGTCCCGCCTCAGCAGGGTGAACAGCCCCCATGGCCCCCGGGGCAGGACCTAGGGCCCGGCACAGAGACCTGGTTCCTCCCTGCCAGGGTCTGAGCTCAGGCCCGTGCCTGGGGGGCTTGGCTCCTGGGCACAGGGACCCTCACTGCTACCCCCGGGCTACAGACGGGGTCACAGACACAGAAGGGAGAAGGTGTTTAGTTGGACGGCACACAGTGCGTCAGAGCTGCGGAGAGAACCCAGGAGTCCTGGCTCCAGCCCCCTGCTCGAACCCTGATCCCGGAGCTAGGGCGAGACCCAGGATCCTGGCTCCCGTCCCTCCCCTGGGCGAGCTAAAGAGGCGCCCAGGTCAAGGCAGACCCCGCAATGGGAGGGGGTCGCTCGAGTGACCTTGGGGAGCCGCCCTGGAGCTGCGGGGTCCAAGCGCCCGGCGAGCCAGCACCTGCCACCTGAGGGCTACAGCTCAGCAGCGTTTCTGCTGCGAAATGCTCCAGAAGCCTCTGAAACCGGCCCCCACCGCGAGCCGGTCAGGTCCAGCCGAGCCGGGCAGCAGCAGGAGAGGCAGGGTTTACCCCCGGCTCGGGGCCGCGCCGGATTCTCTCGCTAGCTCTGGGGCTCAAAATGCAAACCGAGGGGCTGGGAGACCGTGAGCTCAGAGGTGGGAAGCCGGGACGCTCATGCGGCCCTCTCTGCCCAAATGCCGAGGCGAGGGGCCTGGGATGGAAGGACGGCTCCGCCTTTGGGATTCGGCACAGCCTGATAGACAGGGCATGTACCCAACCTAACAGCGCCCCAGAGATGATGCCCCCCACGCCAAGGGCCGCTGCCAGGATCGGGGCCCTGGAAGTCCAGATTTCTGACACTGATCCCCAGCATAAAAACACAGGGAGACTCAATTAATAGCATTTCCAGCCCCACCCCCCAGGGGTCTTTGGGGAGTGTTAAAACAGCTGCCACATCCCACCCCAGAGGTGGCTGCATTTCAGTGTCAGGCCCAGCGACTCCTATGTGGGACAGCAGGGGCTGGGGAGGAGGGTCCCGGGAGTCCTGCAGGGACAGCGTCTATTAGCGCCCAACACGGGGGCTGCCAGCTGCGAGTGACACTAGAGAGACTCACCCCCCAGCCCGCGGCCCCAGGGATCGGGCCGGGATGGCATCGATCCCCCGCGCCAGGCGCTGTACGCGCACAGATGCGACCCGGTCCCCAGGGCGTTTCCGATCTACATAGGGGGCAGGAGGGAGTCCCACGGCCCAGGCTCGGGGGCAACAGAGCCCAGGACCCCCTGCGCTGGGCTCCACGCCCCCATGGGGCTGCCGGGCCCCTGGCTACGGGTCGCGGGGCCCCCTCCCCATCTCACGGGCACCAGCCACCGTCCAGGGGGCGGGACAAAGCCAGGACCGGCAGCCGGGGGCGCAGGGACCTCCCGGGCGGCGGGGGCCGGGCTGGCCCCGCCCCGTGTCCGTGCAGCGCCGGGCACAAGGGAGCCCCGCGGGACCCGCCGGGCTGGGCTCGCTGCCCCCGGACCCCCCCGGGCGGGGCCCTGCAGGGGGGCTGCCCCCCCCGGCCCGTGCAGGGAGCGGCCCCGCCCCGCCCGCGGGGAGCAGCCGGAGCCCCGCGGCGGGGGGGGCGGGGGGGGCCCGGGCCCTACCTCGGCTCATGGCGGGGCGGGGGGGTCTCGCGGCGGCCCCTCGCGCCCTCCCCCCTCCGGAGCGGAGCCAGTGCCAGGAAGAGGAGGGGGCAGAGCAGGGAGCTTCCTCCCGGGCATGCGCAGTGGGGGCCAGGGGCAGCCCTGGGGATTCCGTTCCCAGCATGCCCCGCGCCCCAGGGCGGAGGGGTTGTTCTCCCAGCATGCACCGGGCTCCGGGGAAAACCCGGGGTGGGCTCCTCGGGCCCGCCCCCCCTCCCCGGCTGTTCCATGGCCCCGGGCAGGGATCGGGAGAGGGGGGGGGCCCAGACACGGGGGCGGGGGGCACCACTGGGGCAGCCCCCCAGACACGGGGGCGGTGGGGCACCACTGGGGCAGCCCCCCAGACACGGGGGCGGGGGGACATCCCTGGGGCAGCCCCCCAGACACGGGGGTGGGGGGACATCCCTGGGGCAGCCCCCAACACTGGGGCGGGGGGCACCACTGGGGCAGCCCCCCCAGACACGGGGGTGGGGGGACATCCCTGGGGCAGCCTCCAACACTGGGACAGTCCCCTGGACACTGGGGCTGGGGAGCCAGGGGGGCCACCGCTGGGGCAGCCCCCTCCCCAGATGGCAGGGGCACCAATGGGGCTCTGGAAGGGCCCTGGCTCCAGAGGTGTGGCCCAGGGGGCGCCTGGCACACTGGGGTTGGGTTTCTCGGGGGGATGGACCCTCCCAGCTGTAACTCACGGGGGTCCAGGGGGAACTTCCTCCACGGGCAGTTCCTGGGGTGGCAGGGTGGGCCCTGGCACGGCCATTGGTGTAACAGGTGGGCCGGGGCCACCTGCCCGGTGCTGCCCAGCAGCAAGGTGGCTGCCGAGCCAAGGGCTGGGGCCAGTGACTCTGGGGAGCAGTCCCAGCGCTGCCCCCCACCCCCGTCTGGGGGGCTGAGGGAACGTGGGAGCCCAGCAGCTCCACCTCCCAAGTATCGAACTGTCCAACGTCTGACCCTGTCCCACCAACCTCCTGCCCCCAGTGCTGGGATGCAGGCCGGGGGACCCTGGCGTTCGGGGAGAGGTGCTGGGGCAGAGTGGGGTGCTCCCCTTGGAGGGAGCTGAGCCCCATGGTCATGGGAGCGAAGGGGGAAGCCAAAGCCCTGCCCCTAGGTGGCCACTAGAGACCCCAGAGACAGGGCATGCACCCCCATGGCTAGGCCACCTCCCTCAGGCCCTTGGGGTTCATGTAGAGCCTCTCCTTCCGGGGGCGGGGGGGGGAAGAGAGCTCAGCCTCCTAGCTCCCCCAGGATGTGCTCAGACTGCCCCCCGCACCTCCCCTGGCGTGTGTGTGTGTGGGGGGGGCTGGGAGGCCTTACCCTGGAGGGGTCCCTGACATTGGCCGGGGAAGTCTTTGACACCCCCCCCCCCGGATGTTCCTGCTGGAGTTCTTGCCCCAGGGCTCCCTTGAGGTCCCACAGGTTTGGGGGTCCTTGCCCTGGGGGGTCTCTGGCCTAGATGATTCTTTTCTGTCCCTCCCCAGGGGCTGCAGGCCCTTGTCTTGGGGGATCTTTGGTGTGGGGGGAGCCTCAGTGGGGCTCTCTGGCCTGGGGGGGGAGTTACCCCAGAGGATCCCTGGTCTGGGGGAGGCCTACACAGGCAGGGAGAGGCCCTAGGATGGGGGGGACCTGGACCCAGGAGGGGGTGTTAGTGTGGGGGGTCCCTGGTCTGGGGGGGTGGCCCGGGGTTCTTGGGGGGCTGTCCTGGGAGGGGGCGTTACCCTGGGGGTCCCTGGTCTGGGGGAGCTGGCCTGGATGGAGTTGTGGGGGGGGTCCCTGGGATGGGGGGCTCTTGGGGAACCTGGCCTGGGGGGGCTGTGGGGGCGTTACCCTGGGGGGTCCCTGGTCGGGGGGAGCTGGCTGGGAGAGGTTGGGGGGGTTACCCTGGGGGGGTCCCTGGTCGGGGGGAGCTGGCCGGGGGGGTTACCCTGCGGGGTCCCTGGTCTGGGGGAGCTGGCCGGGGGGGTTGTGGGGGGGTTACCCTGGGGGGTCCCTGGTCAGGGGGAGCTGGACGGGGGGACTGTGGGGGGGTTACCATGGGGGGTCCCTGGTCAGGGGGAGCTGGCCAGGAGGGGTTGGGGGGGTTACCCTGGGGGGTCCCTGGTCTGGGGGAGCTGGCCGGGGGGGTTGTGGGGGGGTTACCCTGGGGGGTCCCTGGTCTGGGGGAGCTGGCCGGGGGGGTTGTGGGGGGGTTACCCTGGGGGGTCCCTGGTCGGGGGGAGCTGGCCGGGGGGGTTGTGGGGGGGTTACCCTGGGGGTCCCTGGTCGGGGGGAGCTGGCCGGGGGGGGTTGTGGGGGGGTTACCCTGGGGGGTCCCTGGTCGGGGGGAGTTGGCCGGGGGGGCTGTGGGGGGGTTACCCTGGGGGGTCCCTGGGATGGACCCCCAGGGTATGGGGAGGGTCTTGGGGGGCTGTCCCGGGAGGGGGGACGTTGCCCCTGGGGGGTCCCTGGGATGGGGGCTTTGGGGGGGGCTGGCCCTTTAAAGGGCCGGCGGGTGTGGCGTGGCGTGACGTCACGCCGGCTCTCGGAGCGGCTCGCCGCGCGCCCGGGCCCCCGTTGCCAGACGTTGCATCACCCGCCGCGTGACTCACCCTTTAAGACTCGTGACCCAGCGGGAGCCACTTCCGGGTGCGACGCGGCGGGCGCTCTTGGCGTCACCGCCAGGGGGCGGGGCCCGCCAGGCCGATTGGCCGGCGGCGAGGGGCACGTCATCAAGGCGGCACCGCCGATTGGCCAGAGCTGGTGCAAGGGTTGCGTCATGCGGGCTCCTTAAAGGGCGCGCGGCGGCCGAGGCGGCGGTTCCAGACCGGCAGCAGCAGGGAGAAGATGCGGGCGAGGATGAGCCGGAGGCAGCGCGGGAGCCGGGGCCAGGGGGAGCAGGGGCCGCGCAGGAAGGTGCGGGGGGGGGTAGAGCCCCCGGGGCCTTATCACCAGCCCATTGGCCAGCGCTAAACCGGCAGCCCGGACTCCTGGGTTCTATATTGGGGGGGGGGGGGTTGGGAGCCCGGACTCCTGGGTTCTATATATGGGGGAGGGTTGGGAGCCCGGACTCCTAGGTTCTATGTGGGGGGGGGGGGGGGTTGGGAGCCCGGACTCCTAGGTTCTATGTGGGGGGGGGGGTTGGGAGCCCGGACTCCTGGGTTCTATATATGGGGGGGGGCTGGGAGCCCGGACTCCTAGGTTCTATGTGGGGGGCTGGGAGCCCGGACTCCTGGGTTCTATCCATCTCTGGGAGGGGAGTAGGACCAGGAGACTAAGTGTCTGGGCTACTCTGGTTCTGTCCCAATGAGGGGAGGGAGGAACCTGCCTGAGCCAGGACTCCTGGCTTCGATTCCTAGCTCTGACCTTGGATGAGATCTGCCTGACCCCTGCAGTCAGTGTCCTTACCGGGGCGGGGGGCAGGCCATAACCAAAACGCCCCTGCCCCATGCAGGGTGAAATGCCGGGAGGGGCTAGCTTCTGGCATCTAGGGAACTGATACAACTGCCAGACTCCCGCTGTGAATTCCCCCCACCCCGCAGTGGGACTTAGAGGCCGGGGTGAGGGGCAGATTAGACTTGCCTGGGATGAGACCACCAGTTCCTCCTGCTCTAGGAGATCCATGGCTGTTTGCAGCCTTGCAGGGTAACACAACTTCCTTCCCTAGTGCTAGGATTCCCCTGCATGGACCTCTGAGCCACCCAGCCTCTGCTCCCGTTCCTCTGGGACCTTGGTGGCGGCTCCATGCAGCCAGGCCCCAAGGTGGTTCTGGGCCCCTACCTCAGCCGCCTTCTTGCATCAGTTGGCCCAGAAGCGCAGCGCGGGATGGCTGATGAAAGCCCTGGGAGTTTCTCTGGGGGTTACTGTGGAAGCACTGCTCTGAAATGCTGTCTTAACTGGCCAGGGAACCCCCCCAGGGAGGGCCAGGAGCCCCTGTGGGGGCACTGGAAGGAGATTGGGGATCTTGCCCTACAACAAGCAAGATGCTGAGGTACCACGGGGACGAGCGCAGGGTTAGAGGCGGCAGCTCCTCTCCCCCGGCTCCCAGGCCAGCTCGGCACGAGGCTGCAGAGCTTTGCTCTATGAGCAAGAGAATCCAGTTCCTCTTGGCCTTTGATCCCAGCTGCCCAGCCCAGGCTCAGGGTGGCTTTCAGCAGCACCGCCTCTGAGGTCTGCGCTTCTAGCACTTGGGAGGAGATCCTGCCTCTTCCCCCAGCAGCGGGGTGGAAGCAGCGAGGCTTGCGGGCGGGTTGGCTCATTGCTTGGAACTTCCCGAACATCATAGGCTAAAAATAGCCAGTGGCTGGAGCAGGCAGCGGTTCCCGGCGGGGAGGGGTCGGGGGGGTCACAGCGGGCCGGAGCAGGCAGCGGTTCCCGGCGGGGAGGGGTCGGGGGGGTCACAGCGGGCCGGAGCAGGCAGCAGTTCCCGGCGGGGAGGGGTCGTGGGGTCACACCGGGCCGGAGCAGGCAGCGGTTCCCGGCGGGGAGGGGTCGTGGGGTCACACCGGGCTGGAGGTAAGGGCAGGCAGCTGTTCCCTGTAGATTTCTTCCTTTCCATCCCTGCTAGTGCTGCCTGGTTCTGGGCCCATGGGGAGATTTGCCAAACCGCCGCCTTGTCTGATTCTGTATTTGCTTTCCCCCGCAGTCTTCTAGACGGAAGTGTGTCTTCATACATCACCACACGTGAGAGCAGGTAAGACCCGGGGCTGGTCGTTACGTAGGGGGGACGCAGCTGAGATGGGTGTCCCGTGGGGCTGGGGCCCTGCCCCAGGGCTCCCTCTGCAGCGGTGAAAGGGAGCTTTCCTGCTCGCTGGGCTGGAGAGAGCCCGCCTGCCCTCCACTTGCCCGGGCATCAGGCTGAGACACGCTGTCTCTCCCCAGGGCCTCTCTCTCCCCAGGGCCTCGTGTCCTTGCCTGGCTTCTGGCCCCGCCTAGCATGACTGAGGGAGGGGGTGTTGGCCTTTAGCGCCTCTCCCGGGCCCCTTTCAGCTCTTCCCGCAGCAGCTGGTTTGTTTTAGTGTAGGGTGCTGAGGGGAGCTTTGGACAGTGCCCCCTGGGCCCAGTTTTGGGCCTGCTGCTAATGGTTTTCTCCCTCTTTCGCCAGGGAGACGGCCGGACAGACCTGACGATGGCAGCCGAGCCGGTGCCCGCCTCCCTGCCCAGCTGGGAGCTGGAGGCCTGGTACGAGGACCTGCAGGAGGTGCTGTCCTCGGATGAGAATGGGGGGACATCCCTGCCCCCCAGGGGAGCAGAACAGGTGAGTAAGGGGCAGGTGTGTGTGGGGGGGCCCTAGCCTGGCTTGCCCCTTGGCCCCACTGACACTCACTCTCTCTCTAGAAAGACCTTGCCACACTTGATGCCACAGCGCTGCTATGGGGCTTGGATTTCCCGGCCCCCTTGGCGGAGCCGACAGGCGATGCCCCCGAGCTGGATGCCAGCTTGACGGCTGAGCTGCTGGAGCTGCTGAGCGGAGCGCCCGAGGAGCTGGTGGGGCGCCCTGAATCGGACTCCAGCCAGAGCTCCCCGGCTCAGACCTGCACGGAGGATGAGGAGGGGGCAGGCCCGGCCCGCGGCGTGAAGAGGAAGAGAAGCAGCCAGCCCCAAGGGCAGGGCAAGAAGCGGAGCGGGGAGAAGGAGCAGAACGAGAGGAGGGTGACAGAGCTGATGGCCGAGAACGAGCGGCTCAAGCAGGAGATCGAGCGACTGAGCGCAGAGGTGGAGGCCACCAGGGCGGCACTGATTGAGCGCATGGTGAACCTGCAGAAGGTGGAGGGCTGAACTGAGCCCACGGGGCTGCAGTGCCCTGTGCCTGTTGGATTCACAGGGGGCAGCTGGGCCCTGGTAGTGTGTGGCCCGCTTGCCACAAGACAGCTGTGCAGAGCCAGGGCCTGGACCTGAGGCCGCCCTAGGCAGATTGACTCAGACCACAGCCCCGGAGGGCCCTACGTCTGCTGATGCTGCGGGGGGTGGGAGCTGGCAAAGACCTGGATGGCGGGAGCTCCCACTCCTGGTTGTGCCAGCCTGATGCTGGGACTAGCAGACACTCAGCCACGTTCTCCCGGGCCAGCTGGCACAACCCCGCACATGACGAACTGCTATTTAACGAGGGCCGCTGCGTCCTGGAGCTACGGAAGGGGCTGTTGTAATGAGCGTCACAGCACATCTAGCAAACCCTTTATTGTATGTCCCCGCGCGGTCAGCGCTTCCCCCATTACACCCTGTGTGCCCGAGTGGCTCTGCGGGTCCTTGTGTGGGCTGGGAACGGGGGGAGGCGGGTCAGGGGCTCCTTGCACTCAGCGCAGTTGCTGCAGGAGGGGCCCGAAAGGGGAGGCTGAGCTGGGCCAGGCCCCACAGCCTGGGCTGCTCACAGGTATTTCTTCTGGGGCTGGAGGGGGCAGGTGCAGATCCCCCAGCAGGGGGAGAACCTGTGCTGCCACTGCCCTGAGGCATGCGGGAGCTATTTCCTCTTCTTCCCCTTGGGGGCCGGGGGCTCGGGGGTCTTCCCTTCAGCCAACGCCAGCTGCTTCTTCAGCTCCAGCAGCTTGGCAACCTCGGCGTCGATCTGCCCCTTCTCTGCCTTGCTGGCCTTCAGCTGGCGCACGCGGTCGGCCTGGACACAGAGGGCAACTGTTAGCTCAGTCTCTGGCTCCATGCAGAGCTGGAGAGGCTCTGGCCCCAGGCGGGGGAGAAGCTGAACCGCAGGGCCCCAGCTGATCCCCGGCCCTGGGGGGCTTGGGCCTGCCAGGAACGCAGCCTGCCCTGAGCACAAGCAGAGGTGCCACTCACCTGTTTGGCCACCTCCTCAGCCAGCTCCTTGACCTTCTGGGGGTCCCCTGCCAGCACAGCGCCTCCCCCAGGCCCAGGGGGTGTCATATCGGCCGAGGCCATGCGGGCAGCATGTGCCTGCGGAGGGGAAGGGAAGTCAGGGAGTCCTAACACAACAGGCTCTGCCTGGCTTTCCCCAGGCCTAGCAGAGCCCCCTCCCGGGGGGGTTGAGGGAGAGTTCCCCCTGGTGGAGCCAGGTGGGGTGTAGGGTCAGAGCCCCCATAGCAGCGGAGAGGGAACCACGCATGCGTAACTCCCGCAGGGCTGGGCCACACGGCATCTGGCCCTCGCACTGGAGGCGGTGAGAGGAAAGGAAGAGACAGGGGTTGTCACTCATGCCCCCCAGGCATGCCCCAGAGAGCGGGGCAAGCGTTACCTTCAGCTCCAAGGTGGAGTCTTCAGGCTGGGAAAGGAGAGAGGAGAGAGCAGGTGAGGACAGGTAGCAAGAGAGCAAAGCATGTCGCTGGGCAAGGCCAGCGAGGGGTTGCCGGGTCACTCCCTCCCTGCTGGCTGGGGCGCCTTCCTTCCAGTCAGCCAGCAGGGGGAGCCCTGGCACACACCAGCTTGGGCCCCCCCATGAGGATGGGCAGGGCTTTCCTTCCAGCAGTGGGTCACGCAGGAGCTGCGGGGCCTGCCCCAGCCCCCAGGAAATGGCCCCGGAGTGCCACAGATGCCCCAGGTAGGGGACAGGGGTCAGGATTGGGGCTCACCTGCCCTCCACCAAACCGCTTCCGCAGGGCTTCAATCTGCTCGCCCTCCAGCTTCTGAAACAGGGGAGTCACCTGGCAGGGGAGGGGGAAGATGTTAACACCCGGCCTGCCCACCGCCTTCCCTCCGCCCCTCCCTCCCCTGCAGGGGGCTGCAGACTCCGCCAACCCCCCGCGCCAGGCCCGGGCTGCGCGCCTACCGTGCCGATCTGGTGCCCGGGGGGCAGGAGGCAGAGGAAGGTGTCCGTCAGCACGTTGCAGGCCTGCGGCACACAGAGCTGGCGCTGGATGGTGGCGCTGATGCTGGGCATGTACGGCTGCAGCATGACTGAGATCAGGGAGGCGATATTGACGGCGACGCCCGTCACTGTGCCCGCCCGAGTCCTGGAAAACGGGACACCCCCCACCCCCGTCAGAGTGGGGTGCAGACTCTAGCAATCACAGTGTTTTGGGGGGGTATCAGCCCGGCTTCCAGCCGCAAAATTAATAGCCAGAATCAGCACCATGGGGAGGCTGGGTAGCAGGGGCTGCGGGTCAGGAGTGAGGGGCAGAGCTGTGGGGGGGGATCCCAGGGTTGGGGTAGCGGGGGGGGGGGATCCCATATCAAGTGGGGGGAGGTGAGTTTGGCCCATTCACCTGGTCACTAGGACTTGGCTAAGCCAGTGGAACAGTTTCCCCGCCTCGCTGAGCCAGGCAGCCCCGATTTCCCCCCCGCCCCCCTCCGGGGATCCTCTGCCCCCCAGGGGCGAGCTGGTGGGTGGGTCTGGCCCCGCCCCCTACCTGTCAGCGTCATGACCCTTGATCCGTTTCCACGGCTCGTTCACCTGGATGTACTGGTTGCCGTAGCGAGAAATGCTCAGGATGCAGCGCAGGGCGTCCCGGATCCTGCGGGGGGGACGACAGACTCAGACTCTGCGGCCAGCATTGAACAGGGTGATCACCTAGTCTGCCCTGCACCTCGCAGGCCCCCCCAACCTCCTCCAATCCCGGGTTCCAGAGCCCACGGTCCAGAGAAGGCACCATTGACGCCAGTTCAAATCTACCTGGGCCCCTCGCTGCAGGGGGAGGTGAAAATCTCGGCCAATCTGTCCCGGGGGAAATTCATTCCCGACCCCACTTACGGTGACCAGATGGACCCTGAGCATGCTGGCGAGACCCAGCGGCCA
This sequence comes from Malaclemys terrapin pileata, assembly GCF_027887155.1. NCBI lineage: Eukaryota > Metazoa > Chordata > Testudines > Emydidae > Malaclemys > Malaclemys terrapin. Next base: position 3,625,732 of record NC_071527.1, on the reverse strand, counting down.
CACGACGCGATGGGCTGGGGGCAGGAATCTCACCAGCTCGCTGTCCCTGGCCGTGTGGGGCATGGACGCCTCCTCTGCCAGCTACTGCCCCATGTACCCTCGCAGGCCACGCCCTTCTGGAGCAAACCAACACAGGGCAGCGGGGCCTCTGGGGGCTGGCCGCTCTGTGCGCCCTCCCCCCACCACCACCCTGACCGCAGCTGGGCTGGGCAGGGCAGGGCCAGAGCCAGCCCATCCTTGCCCCTCAGCCCCCGGGACTCACCGGACCTTCTCCAGCAGCTGGTTGTACTGGCGCAGCTCCAGGGTGACATGAGCCAGCAGCCGCTTGTCGTCCGCGCCCAGCTCCATGGGGGGGACACGCCCCCCGAAGAACTTACAGACGAACATCCCGGCCCTGGGGGAGGGGGGGAGAGAGTGAGCCACATCCCACCCACGCCAAGCTCGGCCCATCTCCCCCCACATGCGCAGCCCGCTCCAGCTCCCACCCCCCGCAGACCTCGCTGCAGCCCGGCGCCCCCTGCGGGGCCCACCCAGTACCTGTTGACGAAGTTGCCCAAGTTGTTGAGCAGCTCGGAGTTGTTCTTCAGCATGAGGTCGGTCCAGGAGAAGGCACTGTCCTGCCCCTCGGGGCGCAGGAAGAGCAGGTAGAAGCGCCAGATGTCGGCGGGGATCCCCGTGTCCTGGGCCATGTCCCCAAACACCCCCATGCCGCGGCTCTTGGAGAACTTCCCGTCCTCGTAGTTCAGGTACTCTGGGGACGACGTGAGAGACTGGAGTCTGCACATCATCCCCCTGAGCCTTCCCCCCAGCCCTGACCCACAACCTGCAGCCCCCACAACCTAACTCCTCCCTGGCCCACCGAGCACTGCCCCCTAGCAACCCTGCCCTGCCCCCCCGTACTGCCCCCTAGCAACCAACCCTGCCCTGCCCACCCCCTGCACTGGCCCCAGCCCCTCCCTAGTCTGCACACACCCACTGGCTGGACCCCCCCTCCCCCTTGACCTAACTCCTCCCTGGTCTGCCCAGCACTGCCCCCTAGCAACCAACCCCGCCCTGCCCCCTAGCAACCAACCCTGCCCACACCGCGCCCCCCCCCCCCCCGCAGTACCCGTGGCGATGAGGTGGTTGACTAGCGTGTAGTTATCCTCGGCACCGAGCAGCGTGCAGGGAAAGACGACGCTGTGGAAGGGGACGTTGTCCTTGGCCATGAAGTTGTACAGCTGGACCTGGGGGGGGGGTGAGGGAGGTGTCAGTCCTACCGGTGCTGAGCCCAGTGGCACGGCTTGGAGGGGATGAGGGGGTCAGCCCCACTCTCAGAGCCAGCCTGGCCCCCATGCACCCTGGAGCTGGGTGGCACCGTGGGCGCAGCCCCTCCCTTGCCCCTTCTCATCTCATTGGCAAGTTCTGCCCATTCCAGACTCCTAACGAGTCCCGGCTGGGTGCCCACTCCGCCTCCTAGAGCAGGGGTGGGCAAACTATAGCCTGGGGCTGCATCCGGCCCTCCAGATGTTTTAACGTGGCCTCAAGTTCCCGCCACGGAGTGGGGTCCGGGGCTTGCCCCACTCCGCGTGGCTCCCAGAAGGCGGGGCATGTCCCCCTCCAGCTCCTACGCGTATGGGCACCCAAGGGGCTCTGCTCTGCACGCTGCCCCCGCTGGGAACCGCGGCCAATGGGAGCTGAAGGGTGGTGCCTGCAGACAGAGCAGCGCACAGCCACCTGGCCGCGTCTCCGCGTAGGAGCCGGAGAAGGGACATGCCACTGCTTCTGGGAGCTGCTTGAGATAAGTGCCACCCGGAGCCTGTACCCCATAGCCTCTCCCCATGCCCCAACTCCCTTCCCCAGCCCCGATCCCCCTCTTACCCACCGAACCCCTCGGTCCCAGCCCGGAGCCCCCTCCTGCACCCTGAACTCATTTCTGGCCCCACCCCAGAGCCCACACCCCCAGCCAGAGTCCTCGCCCCCTCCCACACCCCAACCCCAATTTCATGAGCATTCATGGCCCGTCATACAATTTCCCTACCCAGATGTGGCCCTCAGACCAAAAAGTCTTCCCACCCCAGCCTAGAGCATTTCCTAGCCATGGCACCACGAGAGGGGGAGGGGACAGGCTGCAGATCCGGAGCAGAACCCAGGAGTCCCGACTCCCCTCCCAGCTGGAGCCAGATCCCAACCCACCGAGGGGCCCGGGCACCTCACCTGCTGCGGGTTCTTCCACCACCTCTCCCACTGGTCTGTGTAGTTGGCCGTGATGGACAGGTAGCCGATCGGGGCATCGAACCAGACGTAGAACACCTGGGGGGACAGGGACGGAGCGGCACAAGGGCTCAGCACAGCTCCAGCCCAGGGGCTCGCTCGCCTTTGGCCAGGTCAGTCTCCGAGGCGGAGCCCGCTGCCCTTGTCCAGGGCACATACGTGGCACCCCCGTGCCCAGGGGGCACCCAGGGACGAAGCAGGGCGGTTCCTCAGGGGCAGCATGTCCCAGGCCGGCCGGCCCGCCCCAGAGCAGGCCCACGGCTGCAAGGCGGACGCCCCGCTGGCGCGCCAGGGCAGAGGACGCTCCCGGTGACAGAGTGAGCAGCAGGGAGAGCTGCTCCGGCCCCGCCCACCCGCGGCCCAGCTCACCTTGTCGCGGAAGCCGTCCAGGGGGACGGGCGTCCCCCATTTCAGGTCGCGGGTGATGCAGCGGGGCTTGAGGCCGTCGCGGATCCAGGAGCGGGTAATGAAGCGGGAGTTGGCCGTCCAGTCGCCCGTGGCCCACGACTGCTCCAGCCACTTCTCCAGGAGCCCCTCCAGCTGCCGGGGTACGAGAAACGAGCCGGAGCTAGAACCCGCTGTCGCAGGATTTGGGGGGGCGGGGGGGAGTCCTCCACCCCCTGTTCCAGACTCTCCCCCCCACCCCGCCCCCCTTGGGCAGCTGCACTCACCTTGGGCAGGTCCAGGAAGAGATGCTGCGAGGACTTCACCACCGGGGAGTCTTTGCACACTTTGCACTGAGGTTTCTGGGGGGAGGAAGCACATGGCCTGTGAAGCACGGGGGGGCGGGGGGAATGCAGAGACCGCAGAGCATGGGGCAGGGGCTCATGGGCCGATGGGCACAAGCGAAGAGCCGCTTTCCCAGGGTCCTTGGGGAGTATCACACTGTGGGGGGCCCGACTCCAGCCTTGCGTGGCTCCGGGAGAGCATCTCTACCCCCACCACCGACTGTGGTACCTTGAGCTCCACCGCGTTGATGAGCTTCCCGCACTTGTCACACTGATCGCCCCGGGCCTCCTCGTAGTTGCAGAAGGGGCAGGTGCCCTCCACGAAGCGGTCGGCCAAGAAGCGCTGGCAGCGCTCGCACCGCAGCTGGTCCACGGTGTCCGTCAGCAGCATGTCGCGCTCCAGCAGGCGCCGGAAGATGTCCTGGGCTATTCTGAGACACGCCAGGGAAGGATGGGAGAACAGCCCCCCTAGAGCAAGGGCCACACTGGGGCGCTGCTTCCTCCCAGCCACCACCCCCAGACTGCAACAGCTGCTCAAGGAACGCGGGGGGCAGGTCGTGCCTTGGTCCGGAGGGGGAACATCTGTCCATGCTCAGTTAAGTGCCCAGCGCTTGGGGCATCAATGCCCAACGCGCCAGGCCCGGAGACAACTACCGTGTCCTGACTGAGTCATGGCAGCCCCAGCTCTGCGTCCTCCTCCCTCCCCGGATCTCGCTGCTTCCGCACGCCCTCCCCACTCCGGCCCGACACCTACGTGGTCTGGTGGGCTGTGGTGGTCCGGCCGAAGTAGTCAAAGGAGATGTCGAACCAGCGGTAGATCTGGGCGTGGATGGCATTGTACTTGTCGCAGATCTGCTGGGGCGTCAGCCCCTCCTCCAGGGCCTTGGTCTCCGTGGCCGTGCCGTACTCATCCGTGCCACACACATAGAGCGTGTTCCAGTTCCGCAGGCGGCAGTACCTGGCCGAGGGGGGGGCGCCTTAGGAGACGGGATTCCCTGGAGGGGGCTTGAGCCCCGCTGCCCTCAGGGGCTGCAGAGGCCCGTGGGGTTTGAGAGCTGCTGCACTGGACCCCTTGGGCGGGGGGGGAGTTGTGGGGCAGGCTCTGGGAAGTGGCCTCTAAGCTCTGTCCTTGGGCACCCTTCTATCTCATTGACCCAAGGGGACAGACGTACAAGGGGCGGTAGGTCCAAGTGCCCGCGCTACCCAGGGCCATGGGTGCCAGTCATGCTCACACAGCAGCGTTGGCCCCCTCTGCCAGCCCAACCCTCGCCCTCCTCCTGGCTGGGACTCGGCTGCTCCAGCTGGGAAGACCCTGCGTCCCCCTTCCTCTAGGAGCCCAGCAGGGCTGCGCTGGGGGCTGGCCGAGGCTCCCGGCCAAAGCCGCCAAACCGCCGGGGCCTGCCCCGGGCCACCGTACCTGGCGAAGACGTCGGCGCTGAGGACGCAGCCGATGATGTTCCCAAGGTGGGGCACGTTGTTGACGTAGGGCAAGGCGCTGGTGATCAGGATGTTCCTTTTGCCCTCCACGGGCAGCCTGAGGAGAGAAGGGCCATGAGCCGCCCAGGGACGGCAGGACGGTGCAGAACAAAGGGGAGGGGGATCCTGGCCTGCAGGCTGGGGGCAGATGGCTGGGCCCTTGACTCCCAAACCAGCAGAGGCTGGGTACGCTGCCCAGGGAGAGAACAGGACGAGGGGCCCCCTCCCATCGCTCCCCTAGCGATCATGGGCCAGCCAAAGGGCCTTTTGTGACGAAATGGGAATGTTCTTAATGTTTTCTCTGAGTGCTGTGTGGGTGCCTCAGTTTCCCCTATGCATTTCTCGAGTGTTGGGGGGGGGGGATTGTTGCAGGCCCCTAGGGGGCCAGTGTGATGGTGTCTGCACAGAGAATGGCCGACACCCTGTCTCCTGGCCACTGATGGCCTGGGCCCCTCCCCTGCAAAGGTGCCAACTGAAGGTGTTGGAGAACAAAGATCAGGTGGCCTCCTGGCGGGGAAAGACACAAAGGTGAGAGGAGGGGCTGGAGAGTTTCAGTTTAGAGCTGGCTGGGAAAATGGAGGGGAGGTCAGACAGACCTCCTGGCCTCCCCTGGCCCCCCAAGATGGACCTGACTGAGGGGGTCGTGTTGTCTCTACCGACAAGCTCTGTTTTGGACTGTGTTCCTGTCGTCTAAATAAACCTTCCGTTTTACTGGCTGGCTGAGAGTCGTGGTGAATCGCAGGAAGCCGGGGGTGCAGGGCCTTGTCTCCCCCACACTCCATGACACCTTTCACGGGGGATGGAGCCGGCCCCTTACCCAGCAGCACCTCCCACCATGGGCGAGCTCAGCAGCCAGTCCCGGGCCCTCCAGCCCTCCGCTCAGCCCCCTTCTCCCCGCCCCGCGGCACTCACACAGGGCTCGCCGGCTGCCAGCGTTCGGGCAGGGCTGCCGGGCCTCTGGCCCAGGCCTCCGCGGCGGCTGTGATTTCTTCCTCCGACAACGAGCGCTCGGCCAATTCCTCTTCCTAGCGGGAGGGATGCCGGATGAGCGGCAGCTGGGCTTGGCGCTAGGGCCGCAGACGCTCAAGGCGACGCCACCGGCAGGGACAGCTGCCAGCTGGAGCCCTGCACCCCAACGTGGGGCTGGAGAGCGTCCCCACGCCCGGGGGAAGGGCGGGCACTGCCCCAGGCTTCTCCCGCGAAGCAGGCGCCCGCACACCCACCGTAAGCCTCGCTGTTCCCAGTTGCGTTTCAATTCAGCTGGTTTTATGACACACACTCGGGTTTGGGGCCCAGAGCTCAGACCAGCCGCTGTTTAAAGGCCTGTGGGTTTCTCTGACTAGCAGGGATACCCCCAACCCTACCCAGCCTGATCCCTTGGGCCAGGCAGAGAACGGCTGCAGCCCGGGTCCATGGCTGAGCAGACGGGGCCAGAGAGGCTCAGTAGAGCACCTCTCTCTCTCGAGACAGTTTCCATGCTCTGAAGAATTGCGGGAATCCCCAGCCTGGCTTAGTTCCCAGGCCCACTGGCAGGGGGGCAGCCGTGCCGGAGCGACGGGGGGAACGGTACCTCTGGCTCGTTAGCTGCTGGCTTCTCCCAGTGCAGGCTGGGCCCTGGCTGTTTCTGCAGATAGCCTTTGAACTCCTGGGCTCCCTTGGGCGTCAGCACGGACGCCACGGCGCTTCTGCAGGGCTCCGAGAGGTTCATGGTCTGGAACCAGCTCCTCAGAGCCTCCAGCTCGTCTTCGAAAGAGAAGAAGGGTGTCAGCATCAAGAGTGTCACCCCGGGTGGGCGCAGGACCCTCGGGGCGCCAGCACCACGGTCCCTGACAGCAGCTCTTACCTGGCAGGCAGAATTCATCCCGCAACACAGGAAACAGGGTGGCCCACAGGACAATGTCGGCTATCGATTCTGCCTCCTAGAGGAAAGCCGAGGGCGTGAGGGCGAGAGCAGTGGGGAGCCGGAGGTCTTTGTGCAGCCATGTTTACTGCAGGAGAGCGGTACGGCCCTGCAGCTCCGAGCGAGATGCGAGCGTTGCATGCTGGGACTCAGCCTCCGCGGGCAGAGCTCACCACATCAGAGACAGAAGCTACAAGCTGCTTCCTTCACGTGACTTTGGGCACCTGGCCAGCTGCCCGCACGGCCATTTGTGGGGTGAAGCCGGGGCTCCCCATGGCTAACGATTTAAGTGATTCTAAAGATCAGGGGACCAAAAGCCAGGACTCCTGGGTTCTAGTCCCAACCTGGCCATGCCCCTGCTGTGGGAGAGACACTTCAGTTCAGCGGGCCTCGGTTTCCCCAGTCCATAAGTTACTCACCCCGGCGAGGTAAGGCGTGGCCTTGCTGGTCAAGCTTTGATCAATATAGGTTAACGTTTTCCTGATGGCCCCCAGAACCTCTCCTCCTTTCTTTCCTTGCACCAGGTGGCAATACAGGGCTGTGGACACGGCCGGCTAAGGACAGAGACAAAGGTTTAGCTGGGCCGCAGCAGCGTCTGAGAGAGCCTGCGCGTCCGACACGCCAAGCAGCGCTTCTCCAGGTGACCCACCTGCAGCTCCGTTGCTTCCCATTCAAGCCACTGATTGGTGAGATCGTTGGGTTCCCTTCCAGCTAAGAGAAAGAAGTACCTGCAGAACAGGAAGGAAGGGGAGCTCTGAACGCACATGGCAGATCCCGCAGCCCAGGTAACTCCACGCAGCGCCCGTTACCGGAGCATTGACTTCCCCACGCTCACACAGCACGTCACCGACCTAGGAGTCCCAACGTCCCCTTTGCTCTAACCACCAAACAGGGGATTTAACACTTTTTTGGTGGCCTCAGAGGGCGGCCACCAACTCTCGCTGGCGGCCGCACTGACACGTTTCCCTAAAACACTCAATTAACGTTAGGAGAAACAAATAAACATGCAGATCCACCCCCCCCAAATCCCTGTCATTTCTTCAGGTAGTAATCTGCTGGGGAAAGTGATACTTGCCTGTTTAATATCCCTTTTCTCAGCAAGCCCCAGGACAAATTAAGCCCGGGGGGGGGGTAGCGGGAGCCAGGGGCCATGGGGGGATGCATGGGGGGCCTGGGGAGGCAGCAGAAGCCCCGCCTCCCCCCCGTCCTGCCCAAGGTGGGTCGAGAACTCACCTTGCTCCTGCAGTGTTGTGCCCCACCTGTCTCCAGAGGTGCAGCCAGGAGCAACAGGGAGGGAGGGGAAGAGGTCGATACTTTGCAACTCCCGCCCCCCCAGGCTGTTCTGGCCCCCTGGTGGCCACACCCCGCATTTGAGAACCGCTGCACCAGAGCCCACTCCCCAGTTGCCGCCAGGAACCCCTCCCCCGGGCCCTGAAAGCTGCAGGAAACACTTCGGCAAAACCAGAGGGTTGCTAGGCCCGAGATCCTGGGGCGGGACCCGGCCCTGAACGCTGATTGCCCAAGAACAGCAAGATGCCAAGTTCCTCGTCTGACTGCAGCAGGCACCGGGGAGCCACTGGAGGGGCCCGTTCCCAGCAGCGGGACAGCGTGTGCTCAGGGAGCGCTGACCCTCCAGCGACTTAGCACGGCCTCCCCAGGGCCGGGAGACCCTCCAGCCCAGAAACCAGCAGGGGACACTTACTGACAGATGGCATTTGGGGAGAAGAGGAAAGTGCCGCTGTCCAGGTGCAGGGCTGGCACCCGCGGGTGGGTGAGGAAAGGGACCACGCGACCTGCCGAGGGGAAAGCACGTGGCATTAGGGCATTGCACTGTGAGCCAAGGAGACCGGGGCCTAGGGAGAGAGGAGGATGGAGGGCCCTGAGGGAGCTAAGGCACAATGGGGGAGGAGGGGGGGGCCCTGAGGGAGGTGACCCCAGAGAAAAAGGGGCTAGGGAAACGGGGCAGTAGAGACGGGTCCCTGAGAAGGGGGAGAGGACACTCCCTAGGGATAGCAGATGGTCCATGATGTGGGGGGGGGGTCCTTACACATGTGGGAGGACACATCTGGCAAGGACCTGTGGGAAGGGGAGCATTGTGAGGGAGCCATGGGCAGGAGGGGAGGTCTCCTGAGGGGACACAAGGGATGTGCCCTGGGTTAAAAGGGGAGAGGAAAGGGAGGATGATATGGGGAGGGGGACACACGGGCATGGCCAGGAGTAATCCTGGGGCTGGGGGAGGCACAGTTCTTGGGGGGAACAGGGGGAGGTTGGACGGGAGGGGTCCTGGGGAGAGGAGGAGGAGGAAGCAGCCCTGGGGGTCCCGGGCTGGAAGGGGGGAGGGGTCCCGGGCCAGAGGGGGCGGAAGGGGTGAGGACCACCAGAGGAGTGGAGCACTAGGAGGCTGGGGTTGGAGGGGAAGGGGAATTGGGAGGCAGGGCAATGGGGCAGATGGGAGTTGGGTGGTACTGGGGGGGGGGGGGGGATGCTGAGCCGGGGGAGTTCCAGGCACGGGACAGCAGGTCGGGCAGGTGACGGTTCGGGGATCCGCACCTGGGAAGGGGAGTCCGGGGGGACACCAAGGGGCAGGCAGGAGGGGGTTGGGAGGTGGGTGCTGGGGGCAGGAGGGGGTTGGGATGGGGGCGCAGGGGGGGGCGAGGGGCAGGAGGGAGTTGGGGGGGTGCTGGGAAGTAGGAGGCAGGAGGGAGTTGGGAGGGGGCCGGAGGTGGGGGGAGTTGAGGGATAGAAGGAGGTTGGGGGGGGGCCAAGGTGCAGGAGGGGATAGGGAAGGAGGCGCGGGGGGGGCCGAGGGGCAGGAGGGGGCACAGATGGGGGGGCCGGGGGCAGGAGGGAGTTGGGGGAGGGCGCTGGGGGGGGGCCCCCGAGGGGCAGGAGGGAGTTGGGGGAGGGCGCTGGGAGGAGGGGCAGGAGGGGGTTGGGAGGGGAAAGCTGGGGGGAGGGGCCGAGGGACAGGTGGGAGTTGGGGGAGGGCACTGGGAGGAGGGGCAGGAGGGGGTTGGGAAGGGGGCGCTGGGGGGAGGGGCCGAGGGGCAGGTGGGAGTTGGGGGAGGGCACTGGGAGGAGGGGCAGGAGGGGGTTGGGAAGGGGGCTCTGGGGGGAGGGGCCGAGGGGCAGGAGGGAGTTGGGGGAGGGCGCTGGGAGGAGGGGCAGGAGGGGGTTGGGAAGGGGGCGCTGGGGGGAGGGGCCGAGGGGCAGGTGGGAGTTGGGGGAGGGGCCGGGGGGAGGGGGTTGGGAGGGGCCGGAGGAGCAGGAGGGAGTTGGGGGAGGGGCCGGGGGGAGGGGGTTGGGAGGGGCCGGAGGAGCAGGAGGGAGTTGGGGGAGGGCGCTGGGAGGAGGGGCAGGAGGGGGTTGGGAAGGGGGCGCTGGGGGGAGGGGCCGAGGGGCAGGTGGGAGTTGGGGGAGGGGCCGGGGGGAGGGGGTTGGGAGGGGCCGGAGGAGCAGGAGGGAGTTGGGGGAGGGGCCGGGGGGAGGGGGTTGGGAGGGGCCGAGGGGCAGGAGGGAGTTGGGGGAGGGGCCGAGGGACAGGTGGGAGTTGGGGGAGGGGCCGGAGGAGCAGGAGGGGGCGCGGGGGGGTCCCTGCCCCACTCACCGTCCGGGGGAACCCGCTCCAGCCGCACGCGGGCCCCGCTGGCCCCGGCCGCCGCCACCACCTTGAGGCCCTGGGCGCTGCCCTCGCTCAGGTACAGCCGCATCCTCGCCCGGCCACGCTCCCCGCCGCCAGCTGATGCAACGGGTCCGCCGGGCCGCGCCGGGGCGCCTGGGGCCTGTAGTCCCGCCGGCCTCGCTCCCCGGCGCCGCCCGCGCCCGCCAGCCGCAGCAAGACTACGAGCCCCACAATGCACCGCAGCGCAGCGCGGAAGTGTCGTGAAAAGGCCGCTAGGCTGGTGGTTGCCAAGGAGAGCGGTCCTGGCCAGGGTTGCTATGGTTACTAGGCAACGGGGCTGGGATGGCCGTGGTTACTATGGTTACCATGGGACGGCGCAGACCCCCCCCATTAATCTCATTTCACACACCTCACCTCATTACCCCATCCAAAATGGCCGTGGGCACATCCCTGCACCACGCTGTGATGTCACCAGCACACGCCATGACATCATGGGGTGTGCAGCCCGACGGAAAGCCACGACGTCACGGCATTGCACCCTACATCATGCGTGACACGCACGCCATTTCTGACCTCGCACACGCCTTCGCCCTCACGTTCGGGCACCGCCTCTGGTGATGTCATAGCACATCTGACGTAGGAGAACGATGTCATGATGTCGAGACCTCACAGCATTCCCAGGGACAATGGGCTGGATCGATCTGTCTAGGGTTTAACCCTTATCTGGCCCCATTGATGCACAGAAGGGAAACGGAGGCACAAAGACACTAAGCAACGTGCCCATAGTCACCCAGTGAGGCTGCCAGAGCAGGGCATTGAACCCAGGTTATGCATGTGCCCCACCGCTGGTCCACCCTTCCTTTCGGTGTGGGCTGTGGAGTTGGCTGGGAAAATCCAGGAAAGTTTTTTCAGATTGGGGCTAACAGCTTCCTTCATAACAGACAGGACGAGGATGGAGACTCCCAAGCCCTTGGACTTGCAGCGCTTGGGAGCACCCCAGGGTGCTCACTGGGGTTGTGAGGAGGCCAGGCTGTGCTCCACAGCTCAGCTAACCCAGCTGGTATCGCACAGACCAACCGCAGCAGCATGGCACAAGAGAGCAACGAGCGACAATGCGCACCGGATTCCACTGCCGGACACACGCTCGGCTCAGCGTCAGCCCGGCGGCGCTGGATAGCTTCACCTTCCCTGGCACAGCCTGAGTGGAGAACGCCCGCTGCTCACCCTGTGACAGAGCCACAGAGGGGACCCAGGGGTCCTGAGTCCAGTCCTCTGTTCTTGCTGCTAGAGAACATCTCCTTCCAGAACGGGGACTAGAACCCAGGAGATCTCACACTCCTCCCCCGGCTCTAACCACTAGACACCACTCCCCACCCACAACCAGGAATAGAATCCAGGAGTCCTGACACCCAGCCCCTCCCACCACTCTCATCCACTAGGCCCCACTCCCCTCCCACAACCAGAAATCAACCCAGGAGTACTGGTGCCCCCAGCAGGCAGCCAAGCTCTGTGCCCAGGGCCAGCCCTGGCTGCCTGTCACATGGCCGGGGAGGTGTCACTACAGCTGCTGACGTGGGCCCGAGCTGTCTCAGGACCCTCCTCCTTTGGCAGCTGCTGCTGAAGCTGCCAGCAAAGTTGAGGAGGTCCCGCTCCAGTGAGGGGAGCGACTGGACAGTGAGTGGCCAGGTAAGGGGCCTAATGGGGCAGGGAAGGACTTTTCTGGCCAGCCTCTTAGCTAGGGAGAAGGTACCCAGGCTCCTGATGCTGGCGGGGGACTCGCCAGTTGCAGGCTGCCCACCATTCTAGGGCTGAAGCCCTCATGAGATGCTGCTCAGAGCCTAGAAAGATACGTGGGGAGGGGGGCATCTCTGCAAGGCTCCCGCCGAGAGCATGCGCCAGTAGGAAAAACCCTGCGGTGCTGCTGCCCGGGCATCCCATACAGGTGCAGAGAGCCACCGCCGGGCTAAATCCTACCACTACAGCCACGCACGGGCATCATCCGGCTGGAACCACGCACAGCCACCGCCGGGCTGGTGCCACGCACAGCCACCGCCAGGCTGGTGCCACGCACGGCTGCAGGTTGTCTGAGGCACAACTTTGCAAGAGGAAAGGCGCTGAGCCGGCGATTCAAACCACATGTTGTCTGTCTCCACACCGCCCCCGACACGCAAGGAAATGCAGTGTTCAAAACAACATCTGGGGGAGCCACCCAGGCTAAGCCGGGCTGTCCAGGCTGCAGGGACCGAGAATAAAACAGAGGGGTGGTAGGTGGGACTCTACTCCTGGGAACGGTCGAAAGGGGCGGACTAGGCAGGGCTGCTGCCTGTCCAGATTTTCCAAGGATGGGTCCATTCTGGAGGTAGCTGTTCTGGGAAATGTGCAAGGATGCTTGCGTGGCACACGCTGCCGGGTTCCCAGTTTCACCCCACCTGTCCTATGTTTTTGTACCTCTGAAGTGGCAGCCCTAGGACGAGGCCCCAGGCTTCCCAACGCCCACGAGGGGGGCATGCGATTGGTAAGAGAGAGAAGGAGGAAAATCCAGGTGTGTTGTTTGTGGGAGACGCAGATCCCCATTTTCCAGATGGAGAAACTGAGGCCAGGGGTAGATGACATGACTTGCCCAAAGTCACCAGGCAGCAGAGGAACCCTGATCTCCTGGATCCCTGCCCTGTACCCCATCCCCATGGCAGCCTCCCTCCCTCTCAGTGGGTGTGTCTCTGATTGTCGGAGGCATCACGCCTCCCTGCGGCTCCGGTTGCATTTGGCTGCTGTTTGCTCAGCGCCTCAGCCGCAGGGCTGCATTTTCGATGGACTGCCGTGGGTTTCGCGCGCGGGCCGAGGGTCCTGTTTAACTGGTGACGTGCCAAGGATAGTCCATTTCAGAACTCAGGGGGAGGGGAAGGGGCAGAACTGAACAGAGGCAGGGGTAATTGACAAGGCTTGGTTGTCAGATGCAGTCCCCCAAAGCGACTCGATTGAAGGGGTCTCCGGGGAATAGCCCCCTGGCCAAGGGGGGCATGGCGTATTTTGGAATCAGTGATAAAGAAGCAGAGAGGGCCTGGGGGATGCAGAGTCTTGAAGAGCTGCTAATCCTCATCGCTGGCTGCAATGTGGGGGCACCACCCAGAGCTAGCTGCATCCCGTCAAATTGAGGTTTGTCCTGGGAGGTGCGGTGGAGTCTGATGAGGCCCCGGCAGGGACGTGGGTTAGAGAGAACAGGACTCTCCTCTCATGATTGTTTTATTCCACATGGGTCTTCCCCCCCCCACCCAGTTCCCTCCTTCCCATCTGTGCTGAGCGTGGGCTGCGCCCCAGGGTGCTGGAGACAGAGACTCACTCTGCTCACGCCGCAGCTCGGCTCACAGGAAGCCAGTGCCCCTCGCCGAGCGGAAATGCGGTACCTGCGCTGTGCGCGCCAGGGGGGTGGGGTGGGGGTGACTGTACGAAAACAATTAAAACCAGGTCCTTTGTGCTGCCTCGAGGGCAGGGGGAGGGGAGTGAGGCTGGGCCAGCGGCTGCCTTTTCGGGGTCCCTGACTTCAAGACCCCCCAGCCGCTCCTCCAACCAGCCAGAGCATCTCAGAGACGGGCACCAAAAACACACACATACCCCCACCCGGCCCTTGGCCAGTCACGCCAGTCCTTAATTCCCCTCCTTGGTGCCAACCGGCGCCTTGGTTCTTGGCTGCACAGGAGAGGGTGTGGACTGGCCCCACGCGTGGCAGAGCAAACATCAATCCCGCCACTGGAGATCCCGACAGGCGCACTGTGTCTGGCTCCCGCTTCCCATAGTCACATGCAGAATGGGCAGTCAAGAGCCAGGACTCCTGGGTTCCATCCCCAGCTCTGAGAGGGGAGGGGGGATCTAGCGGTCAGAGTGGGGGGCTGGGAGTCAGGACTCCTGGGTTCCACCCCTGGCTCGGCTGATAACTCTGCCTTGGGGGTATCCCCACACCGTGCCCCAGGAGGCTGACCCGCTGACAGGCCTTTGAGAGCCTGGGCTGGCAGGGGCGCCAGTTTCGTAAGCACAGCCCCGACCTTCGCCCCTTGGGGACATGTGCACCCGGCTCAGCGCCCTGGTGCCCGGAGAGCATTAACCCTTCAGTGCCTGTTTTTCTCCTCCCCCCCAGGTGCTGCAGGCCACCTCATGGCAGCACCCCAGCGGTGGTGAGTCCCTGCGCGCCGCGCCACCACCTCCAGCCCAGCCCGTCCCGGAACCTGAGCTCCCTCCTGGCCTCGTCCTCCCCTTGGGTTCAGCTGGGCCTGAATGAGGGCAGCTGGCCCCCTCCCCTGCACAGCCCCACGCAGACGCCTGCCCCTGTGGCTCTGGGCACATGCAACGGACCCATGGGCACAGAGCATGGGCAGAGCCCCCTTGCCATGCCAGTTCTCGGCTCCACCTCCATCCCCACGGCCCAGGGCGCATGGGGGAAGGAAGGGGCCTGGAAGATGCCCCACATGGGGGACTCTGAGTCCCAATGTCCCGCCTCTGGGGGAAATGTTGGGGATCACCCGGGGAGGAGGGGGGATACCCAGGGCTGTGTTGCTGGTTCGGGCCCTGGGGCAAGAGCCGCTTCTGCACCCCTCTGCCCAAGGCTGCCTGGTCTGGGGAGGGAAGGACATGCCAGGGCCCTCCCCCCCTGAACAGAGCCAGTCACCCCGAGCTGTACGTGGCCGCCTGCGATGAGCCACTGGCTGGAAAGCCGCAGAGCTGGCTGGCTTCCTGTTGTAACAGCATCTGGGCTTCCTGTAGCCACGTGGCCTCACCCGCTGGCCGCTACCAGGGCGCTGAGCCCTGCCTCGGACATGTCCTCTGGGGGGGCAGGGCAAGCAGTCATGTCCCAGTCTCTGCAGCCCCCCTCACCCCCCCGCTGGTCCAGCAGCAGGCCTGAGGCCAGGAGGTCTGGGGCCTGGGGGAGGAGTGGATCACACCGGCACCGTGTGACTCTGAGGGGAAAGCCCCCATTCTCCAAGCCAGCTGGTCCCCCTTTCCCCGTGCCATTGGGGCTGATGCCCCGTGTCTCAGCCTGGTCCCCTCCCTTCTCCTTCCAGATGACGGTGCTGGGCCCCGGCTGGGCTGGGCTGGCGGCACGCACACGGCGGCCAGCCGCTCTCCCCCTCGCTGAGATGCTGTCCGGGCGGTGGCGGCTGGAAGGCCGGTCCTGGCGCCGGGCCGGCTCCTCCTCGGCCGTGGCGCTGCGAGCCCTCTACGACTACCAGTACGAGGCGGAGGACGGGCGCCAGGTGGCCATCGCAGAGGGCGAGCGCTTCCTGCTGCTGCACAAGTCCAACGAGGACTGGTGGCAGGTGCGGCGGCTCAGCGATCCCCGGAGGGCGCGGCCCATCTTCGTGCCGGCCACCTACGTGGCGGAGGTGGGCCCTGGCGTGGAGGGTGGCCCGTGGCTGAGCGCCACGCTGCTCGCAGCCGCTGGCACCGGGCAGCACCCGTCCCCGGGTGAGTGTCTGCCAGGGAGCGGGGTGAGGGCTCAGCAGGGGGCTCTCTCCCCTCCCAGCTTGGCACGAGGGGGTACTGGGCTGCAGGGACCGGCCTGGGGGTGTCACAGATCCACAGGATCAGGACCGGTCTCTGGGAGGACCCAGACCCTCTTGGGGTGTCGCTCCCCCTCCAGGGTCTCCCACGTGGCTTCCTCGCCTCCTTAGACTGGCCCTGTGGCCGTCAGCCCCTTTGCGTCCCGCCAGCGAGTTTCACTGAGACAGACCCCTGAGGGCGACTAGTCCGCTCTGTGCCGCTCGCCTGCCAGCGCAGGGGCGCTCACACGGCGGGGCCAGGCAGCCGGGCATCTGTCACCTGGAGCCTGGTCCAGGGAGGCCCTGGGCTAGCGCCGAGGGACAAAGGCTCTGGCTAGCCCAGCACCCAGCCAGGCTGTGGGGAACCCCCTTGTTCCAGCTCTGACTCTCTGTGAACCCACCCCCTTCCCAGTAGCCAGCCCTTCTCCCCCCTCGCCCCTCTCTGGAGCTGCGGCTCAGCCCCCCCTGCGGAGAGGCGGGGCCCAGATCTCTGTCCTTGGTTGCTGGGTATCGGTGTCTGGGCAATTGGGGTGGCCATTGTCTTGTCAGATGCTCCTGGGATTAAGGCCAGGCCAGCGGGGGCACCACTCGCACCTCCACCTCTTCGCCTGCCCTGGGAGCAAACGGCCCTTTGCCCCTCCCGCCCCCCGGGGAACAGGGCAGCACAGGGGGAAACTGAGGCACGTACAGGCTTTGTGGAAATGTTACAAAATTCCCGTTTTGTCACAGGGGGTTCAGCAGGGGACGCTCTCCCCTTGCAGTCAGGGCTGGCCCCAGTGTGGCGCTGGGGGGCTCTGCGCTGCAGAGAGCGGGGGGGGGGGCTCAGCAGGGGGCGCTGTGCTGCAGGGAGCAGATCGGGGGCCCTCCTCTGGCAGTCAGGGCTTCCCCCAGTGCCCCAGGGTGGTACTAAGGGGCACTGTGCTGCGGGGAGTGTGTGTGGGGGGCTCAGCAGGGGGCGCTGGGCTGCTGGGGGGGGGGACTCAGTAGGGGGCGCTAGAGGAGGCTTCTGTCGAATGAGCTGTGAAACCAGGGGGCCAGTGGGGTCATGCCCTGAGCTGGGGAGGGTCCCAGGCTCTGAGCTGAGCAGTGGGGTACCCTCTGTCGGTCCACGTGCTGTTCACAAGCCGAGACGCCCCCTCCCCTCCCCCCGCTACCCCCTGGTGCACCAGAGGCTCTGACCCAGCTGTTCTCTCCCCCTTGCCAGGCCTGCAGCCGCGGTACCGATCTCTCCAGGACCTGTCCAGCCTCCCAGCCCGGCCTGCCCAGCCTGGCCACCACTCCTGCCACAGCCTGAGCCTGCCGGCCTGGGAACCCGGCCCCCAGCTTGGCCCGGGCCACCCCGTCAGCAGGAGCGTCAGTGCCTCTGGCCTGGCCCAGAGCCCCAGCAGGGACGCGCCTGCCCCCAGATGCCAGCAGGAGAGGTGCCCGGAGCCGGTGGGGCAGGGGGTCAGCCCCCCTGGAGTGAGTATGGCCTCCTGGGGGAGGGGCAGGGGTGGGGTGTGCTCATCTGGCTCCCCCCACATCCCACCCCGCCCTTCTCCATATCACCCACCCAGAGCAGATGGGCAGGGGTGGAGCAGTCCCACAGCACGTGGGCAGCCCCCTGCTAGCCCTGCCCTGGGCTCCCCCCACCCAGCTCTGCCGGTGCCCCTCACCCCCAACCCGCAGCCCCTGCTAGCCCTGCCCTGGGCGCCCTGTTGCCTGGCCCTGGCCTTGGGTTCATTTGGGAGCCTCCCCCGTCCCACCCACCCGCCTTCCTCTTTCTTCCTCTCTCTGACCACAGGGAGGGAAGTGTAGGTGCAGGGGCTGTGCTAACCCACAGGATGTGGGGTGAGCTGTGGGAGGGGCTGCCCCATGGGGTGCGGCCTGGAGCAACGCTACAGGCTCAGCTCCCCAAGAGTTACAGGCCCAGCTGCTGCTGGGGGCCGGGGCTGAGTGCTCAGCTGCCCCCCCAGGAGGGGGGGCGGACTGACGGGCTAGGCAGCAGCGCCAAGCCGTGAGTGTCTGCTTGGGACCTGGGGGGAGGGCGGGCAGTGGGGCTTGGGGGGCAGGAGGAAGAGGAGGGAGGAAGGGCGCTGCGGGGTGGGAACTGGGTGCAGAGAGGAACAGGATAGGGGACAGAGGGGCTGAGCAGGGACGAGGGGGCCTGGGGTACGGGGGTGGGGACGATGGGGGGCACAGGAAGTGGTAGGGTGGAGTTGGCAAAGCAAGGGGTAGGAAACGGGGTACAGGAGGGGGAAGGGAGCCGGGGGCTCAGGACTGGGGAGGCTGCAAGGGGCACCAGCTGACGGGCGGCTCAGGGCCCCTGGCACTGTTCCAAGCCGCTCTGGGGAAACCGTTCCCAACCTTGGCGAAAGCAAAAGTTTCTCTGCTTCGCCCAGAACCGGCGGGGGGAGGAGGGGGAGGAGCAGGGTGGGTGGTGGCGGGGTCACAGGCCCGGTGCTCGGCACCCGCTCTGGATGCCGCCAGCCGGGACTCTGGGGCGGGGTCTCCCCTCGGGGCTCACTCCCCCCGGGCAAGGAACCGGCTCGGTTCGGCGCCTCGTGGGTCTGCCCTCTGTCACCCGGTGAGCTCCCCTGGGGGAACCTGACACGCCCCCCAAGGGCCCTGCCTCCCACCCGAGGCCGGCCGGCAGGGACTCCCAGCCAGCGGGTGAGAGGCGGGTTGTTAGTGGCCGGGAACCCAGCGTAGGACAGAGCTGGTTAGCACCCACCAGGGACTCTCAGCAAAGTGCATCTGGGGGGGGAGCCAGAACCCACGGCCCTCCCCCCGAGTCCCAACCCAGTAGACTGACCCCTTCCAGCTGCCCAGCCAGTCCCCCCCCCCCCGCAGCCCCCCCCTCCCCCCCCTGCTTTGTCTCTTTCCCGGGCCAGCAGGTCACCTGGTCTGCACCAGCACCTCCGCTCGGGCCACCACTTTCCAGGCTCCCCCCCCGCCAGCTCTGCCGGTGCCCCTCGCTCCCGACCCACAGCTCCTCCTGGATTCTCTCTGACTGTGCACCCCCAACTCTGCCATTGGGGTGGGGGGGTTCCCTGTAGCCGCTGGGGGCAGCAGCCCTGACAGTAACCAGCCCCCCACATGCCCTGCAGGTTCCGCCCCCTGGAGCCACCATGGAGGAGCCCCCGATTTACTGCAACCTGGAGGAGATAAAGCGGGTGAGGGGGGAGCCCCCCAACCCCAGCGGCCCCCCACTGCAGGTGCTGGACACCTGGGAGCGCCACCTCGACCCCAGCACCAGCCGTAGCTACTTCTACAACCCGGAGACAGGCGACAAGTCTTGGAAACCTCCACGGCGCCACCGGGAGATGGTAGGCAGCGGGGGAGCTGCCCCATTGTCCCCCTGGGCCGGGTGTGCTGCCCAGCCTCCCATGCCCTGGCCTGGCCGAGCCAAGCACCCGGGCTGCCCGCCAGGTGCTTTAGAAGGCTCAGCGCTAATTGCTCTAACGAAGCACCCCAGGGAGGGGAGGGAGCTGGGTGGGCCGTGGGCAAAACCCGTGAGTCTCCTGCTGCGACAGTGTCCCAGGAGCGCGGTACCAAGAGCAGTGCAGGTCAGGAGGGGCACCGGCAGAGCTGGTGGGAGGCAGGGCTAGGCTAGCAGGGGCAGCGGGTCGGGAGTGAGGGGCACCGGCAGAGCTGGGGGGGGAGCTCAGGGCTGGGCTAGCAGGGGCAGCGGGTCGGGAGTGAGGGGCACCGGCAGAGCTGGGGGGGGAGCTCAGGGCTGAGCTAGCAGGGGCAACGGGTCGGGGAGTGAGGGGCACCGGCAGTGCTGGTGGGAGGCAGGGCTGGGATAGCAGGGGCAGCGGGTCGGGAGTGAGGGGCACCGGCAGAGCTGGGTGCGGGGAGCCCAGGGCTGGGCTGACAGGGGGCTGCGGGTCGGGAGTGAGGGGCACCGGCAGAGCTGGGCGGGGGCAGGGTTGGGCTGACAGGGGGCTGCGGGTTGGGGGGGAGGGGCACCGGCAGAGCTGGGCGGGGGCAGGGCTGGGCTAGCAGGGGGCTGCGGGTCGGGAGTGAAGGGCACCGGCAGAGCTGGGCGGGGGCAGGGTTGGGCTAGCAGGGGGCTGCGGGTTGGGAGTGAGGGGCACCGGCAGAGCTGGGGGGGGAGCTCAGGGCTGGGCTAGCAGGGGCAGCGGGTCGGGAGTGAGGGGCACCGGCAGAGCTGTGGGGAGCCCAGGGCTGGGCTAGCAGGGGCAGCGGGTCGGGAGTGAGGGGCACCGGCAGAGCTGGGGGGGGAGCTCAGGGCTGAGCTAGCAGGGGCAACGGGTCGGGGAGTGAGGGGCACCGGCAGTGCTGGTGGGAGGCAGGGCTGGGATAGCAGGGGCAGCGGGTCGGGAGTGAGGGGCACCGGCAGAGCTGGGTGCGGGGAGCCCAGGGCTGGGCTGACAGGGGGCTGCGGGTCGGGAGTGAGGGGCACCGGCAGAGCTGGGCGGGGGCAGGGTTGGGCTGACAGGGGGCTGTGGGTTGGGGGGGAGGGGCACCGGCAGAGCTGGGCGGGGGCAGGGCTGGGCTAGCAGGGGGCTGCGGGTCGGGAGTGAAGGGCACCGGCAGAGCTGGGCGGGGGCAGGGTTGGGCTAGCAGGGGGCTGCGGGTTGGGAGTGAGGGGCACCGGCAGAGCTGGGCGGGGGCAGGGCTGGGCTAGCAGGGGGCTGCGGGTCGGGAGTGAGGGGCACCGGCAGAGCTGGGCGGGGGCAGGGTTGGGCTGACAGGGGGCTGCGGGTTGCGGGGGAGGGGCACCGGCAGAGCTGGGCGGGGGCAGAGCTGGGCTAGCAGGGGGCTGCGGGTCGGGAGTGAAGGGCACCGGCAGAGCTGGGCGGGGGCAGGGCTGGACTGACAGGGGGCTGCAGGTCGGGAGTGAGGGGCATCACCATGGTGCGGGATGGGGGGCACTCCCTGACTCGCTCCCCTCTCCCCTGCAGAGTTTGGTCCCCGTGGAGGCCCTGAGCCCCGAGCCCCCGGCAGCCGCTGACCCGGGGGAGACGCTGGCGCAGGGCGGGGGCAGCGTCCGGGCCACCCGGCTCGGCTACACCAAATCCATGATCTTGCCGGAGTCCCGCGTGCCCAAGGTGAGATGCCCGCAGGGGACTGGGGTCGCGTAGGAGGGACTGGGGGCAGCGCCTGTGTTGTTTCTCTGGGGTCGGTGTGTTGGGGGCGGGGCTGGTCCTCGGGCCACATCTGGGGGGGGCGAATGTCAGGAGAGGGGTGTCTGGACTGTTTTGTCTCTGGGGCCGCAGGGTGCATGGGGGGTGGGTCCTTGGCTCTGGGGGGCCAGGAGGTTGTCTGGGGCAGCAGCCCCATGTTCTTTCTCAGGGAGACTGTGTGTTTGGGGTGTGGGTTAGCATTCTGGGGGGAGCCCCATGCAAATCCCACATCCTCTTTCAGGGGGCAGGATGGGGGGGCAGGGTGTTGGGAGGCATGGGGGGGGCCGGGTGTGGATGCCAGGTGTTGGGGGGCATGGTGGGGGCAGGGTGTTGGGGGAGAGGGCGGGGGGGTAGAGTGTTGGAGGGCAGGGTGTTGGGGGTAGTGTTGGGGGGTAGGGCATTGGGGGACATGGTGGGGGCCGGGTGTGGATGCCAGGTGTTGGGGGGCATGGTGAGGGTAGGGCATTGGGGGCAGGGTGTTCGGGGCTGGGTGGGGGGCAGGGCATTGGGAGCAGGGCATTGGGGGTAGTGAGGGGGGGCAGGGTTTTGGGGGGTAGGGCGTTGGGGGCAGGGTGTTGGGGGGCCAGTTGTGGATGCCAGGTGTTGGGGGACATGGTGGGGGCCGGGTGTGGGGGCCGGGTGTTGGGGGACAGGGCGGGGGTAGGGCGTTGGGGGCCGGGTGTTGGGGACCGGGTGGGGGGGTAGGGCGTTGGGGGTCGGGTGTTGGGGGGCATGGTGGGGGTAGGCCGTTGGGGGCAGGGTGTTGGGGGCCGGGTGGGGGGGTAGGGCATTGGGGGGCAGGGCATTGGGGGTAGTGTGGGGGACAGGGTGTTGGGGGGCAGGGTGGGGGTAGGCCATTGGGGGCAGGGTGTTGGGGGCCGGGCATTGGGGGGCAGGGTGTTGGGGGTAGTGTGGGGGGCAGGTTGTTGGGGGACAGGGCAGGGGTAGGGCGTTGGGGGCCGGGTGGGGGGGTAGGGTGTTGGGGGCCGGGTGTTGGGGACCGGGTGGGGAGGTAGGGCGTTGGGAGTCGGGTGTTGGGGGGCATGATGAGGGTAAGCCGTTGGGGGCAGGGTGTTAGGGGCCGGGTGGGGGGCAGGGCATTGGGGGACATGGTGGGGGCCAGGTGTGGATGCCAGGTGTTGGGGGACAGGGCGGGGGTAGGGCGTTGGGGGGCATGGTGGGGGTAGGGCATTGGGGGCAGGGTGTTGGGGGCCAGGTGGGGGGGTAGAGCATTGGGGGGCAGGGTGTTGGGGGTAGTGTGGGGGGCAGGGTGTTGGGGGGCAGGGTGGGGGTAGGCCATTGGGGGCAGGGTGTTGGGGGCCGGGTGGGGGGGTAGGGCATTGGGGGGCAGTGACCCATCTCCCCTGTTCTCTCATTCTCTCTGCAGGTGTCTCACCGCAGGAATCGCTCCCAGCACAACTTTGAGGACTGGTTGGGGACCGGTCCCCCCTCCACCTCCCCCTCCCCCGGGGACTCCCCCCCTCGCCCCTCCGACTTACCCCATGTGAGTTACCTCCCCTCCCCCCCCACCCCTGACTGCACAGGAAGCTCCAAATTGCTGAGATTCCCGAGAGCTGGTTGCAGCCTGGGGTGGTTCAGGCCGGGGGATGCTGGCCTGGGCAGGTTGCGGGGAGGGAGTGGGAGGGTGAGGGGTGGGGTTACCAGGGGGGTGTGGAAGAGAGGGAGGGAATGGGGGGCAGGGGCTGTGAGGGGTCGAGGGGCTGACGATTCTCCCCGTGGCAGGAGGTGGAGAAGGCCGGGCACCTGAACAAAACCAAGATTGCAGAGGGTGGCCGGAAACTCAAGTACGTGTGTGGGGGGTGTCCCTGCAGCAGGTGGCAGGCATCCTGGGGAAGCAGGAGGGGGGGTCCCTGTGGCGGGGGAGGCATCCTGGGGGGACAGGACGGGGGTCCCTGTGGTGGGGGAGGTGGCCTGGGGGGGCAGCAGGGGGGATCCCTGTGGCGGGGCGTGGGGAGCCGCTCGGCCTCTCACAGCCCAGGGGGTTTGGACAAGGGATGTCCTGGGCATGAATGGACAATGGGGCCTTTCTAGCTGCCCAGAGCATGGGGGGGGGGGAAGCTCGGGGCCCAAGGAGGGGGGAGCTCAGGGCATGGCGGGGGGGGGGGAGCTGGGGCTCCCGGGGGGGGGGGGGGGGGGTGTTCCAGGGCAGCAAGGGGCCGGGGGGGCAGGGAGCTGTCCCAGCTGGGCTCAGCCCCCTCTCTCTGGCAGGAAGAGCTGGGGCATCTCCTGGGTGGTGCTGGCTGGGAACAGCCTCGTCTTCTACAAGGATCTCAAGGGCCCGGCCCCCGCCAGCTGGGTGAGTGGGGAGCTGGGGGGGAGTGAGCGGGAGAGTGGGAGGGGGCAGAGGTGAGTGTTGTACTTAAAGTACCGCACAGGATCTTTTCAGGGGGAATAAGACAAAACGCCACATTTATTAGTAATACATGTATTCCTTAACACTGTATTATATGCATATAATATATTACACTTACACACACACACACAAACACACTCCGTCTTGTTGTTACCAATTAGTTGCTCCCCTTAACTTTACTGGCCAGGTGAGTTAGATGGGGGAGGGGGTGGAGCCGGGCTTCTGTCGATCCGGATCGATGCTCCCATGTTGACAAGACGAGACCCGGGGTCCTCTGCAAGACACCTCACTTTTATATCAGCTTTTCTCTTATGCAAATCTATACCAGATTGAAACTCTGTGTCTGTGTCCATTGGTTCTTTGTGCTGCTTTCTTTTGAGTGTTGTCCCAATGCTGCAAAGAGGGTGTTTCCAAAAGAAGGTGCTTGCTTCTAACCCCCGAGGCCCCGTATGTCTGCTTGTCTTTAATGAGCCCACTTGACACGTTTTATTGTCCTTGGGTCTGGCTCCCAGCCCCTCTCCAACAGTTGAGGCTGTCTGGAGGTGCTGCCTTCCATGCCTTGCTCATCCACACCTCATTCATTCAACAGGGCAATTGATTAAGAGTGGGGGGGGGAAGCTCTTGTTCTACTGCTAGCAAAAATAATTTTTCTTCTATCTTATTCTATCCTTAGGGGCTATAATATTATACCAAGGGCAATGCAAAGTTTCTAAATGAGGTTTTGATACAAAGTCCTGTGAAAACAGAGGTCACACGTGGGTAGACCCACCACAAGGTTATATGAAGAGGCACAATGTAAAGTCATATGAAAATTATCAGAGATTTATCTACATGAGAGGGGCAGAGGAGGGGTTCACACCTGTCCCAGACCCCAGGAGCTGGGAGCTGTCTGGGGAGGGGATGCCCTGCCCCCAGACCCCCCCGTGCCAGCCCACGCTGCAGCCCAGGGGGTGCTTTGGGCCCGAGCCCCGAGGCTGAGCGATGCCCGTGGGTGCTGCCCTGACACCCCCTCCCCTTGCCCCCCAGAGACCCGCCAGCAGCAGGCCGGAGAGCAGCGTGGACCTGCGGGGCGCCGTGCTGGAGCGGGCGCGAGACATGTCCAGCAAGAAGAACGTCATTCATGTGAGTGTGGGGGGAGCCCCGGCTCCCAGCAACCCCCCCCCCCCCGGCTCCCAGCTATCCCCGCCAGGGACCCAGAACCCCTCCCCCGGCTCCTAGCCATCCCCCCCAGGGACCCAGAACCCCTCCCCTGGCTCCCAGCCATCCCCCCCAGGAACCCAGAAACCCCCCCAGCTCCCAGCAATGCCCCCCCAGGGACCCAGAATCCCCCTCCTGGCTCCTAACCATCCCGCCAGGGACCCAGAATCCCCCTCCCGGCTCCTAGTCATCCCGCCAGGGACCCAGAACGCCCCCCCAGCTCCTAGCTATACCCCCCAGGGACCCAGAACCCCCCCGGATCCCAGTAACGCCCCCCCAGGGACCCAGAACCCCTGCCCTGGCTCCTAACCATGCCCCCGCAGGGACCCAGAACCCGCCCGGCTCCCAGTAACGCCCCCCCAGGGACCCAGAATCTCCCCTGGCACCCTGCAATGCCCCCCCCCAGGACCCAGAACCCCCCCGGCTCCCAGCCATCCCCCCCAGGGACCCAGAACCCCCCCTGGCACCCTGCAATGCCCCCCCAGGGATCCAGAACCTCCCCTGGCACCCTGCAATGCCCCCCCAGGGACCCAGAACCCCCCCGGCTCCCAGTCATCCCCCCCAGGGACCCAGAACCCCCCCTGATCCCTGCAGTGCCTCCCCAGGGACCCAGAACCCCCCCTAGGATCCCAGCAACACCCCCCAGGGATCCAGACCCTCCCCTGGCACCCAGTGTCCTATCCTGGCACCACTGCCGAACTCCGGGGCTCCTGGACCCCTGCACCCCACGGTCCCTGCCCCAGAGCAGCCTGGTCCCCTCAGCTGCCCAAGGGGGGCCTTGCGGGAGGTGGGGGCTGCCCCTGCCTGGACCCCTGACCTGCCCGTGCCCTCCCCCCCCCCTCCGGCAGCTCCGGACAGTGACTGGCAACGAGTTCCTGCTGCAGTCGGACAGCGAGGCCGAGATCCAGGACTGGCACCAGACTATCAAGGGCGTCATCCGTAGGCTGGTGAGTGCCGGCGGGCAAAGGGTTAACGCGGGCCAGGCCTGGGTATTGGGGGGCCCCATCCATGGGAGAGCTGGGGACAGGAGGGGATAAGGGAGCTGCCCCCTGCCGACCCCCCACCCCCCGGCTCTGCCGGTGCCGACCCTCAGCCCCTGCTAGCCCAGCCCTGGGCTCCCTCCCCACAGCCCTGCCGGTGCCCCTCACTCCCGACCCACAGCCCCTGGTAACCCAGCCCTGGGCTCCCTCCCCACAGCCCTGCCGGTGCCCCTCACTGCCGACCCGCAGCCCCTGCTAGCCCAGCCCTGGGCTCCCTCCCCACAGCCCTGCCGGTGCCCCTCACTCCCGACCCACAGCCCCTGGTAGCCCAGCCCTGGGCTCCCTCCCCACAGCCCTGCTAGTGCCCCTCACTCCGACCCGCAGCCCCTGCTAGCCCAGACCTGGGCTCCCTCCCCACAGCCCTGCCGGTGCCCCTCACTGCCGACCCGCAGCCCCCTGCTAGCCCAGCCCTGGGCTCCCTCCCCACAGCCCTGCCTGTGCCCCTCACTGCCGACCCGCAGCCCCTGCTAGCCCAGCCCTGAGCTCCCCCCAGCTCTGCCGGTGCCCCTCACTCCCGACCCGCAGCCCCTGCTAGCCCAGCCCTGGGCTCCCCCCAGCTCTGCCGGTGCCCCTCACTCCCAACCTGCAGCCCCTGCTAGCCCAGCCCTGGGCTCTGCCCCCCTGGCCCCCCTCAATCCCGACCTGCTGTCCCAGCCCTGGGTTGCCCCGAATGTGGGGAATGCCCAGCACCCTGCCCCTCCCCCTCTGTCCCCTTGTGTGGCTGGGAGTGGTTCCCATCCCTTGTCACATCGCCCCCCCCACCCCCCCATTGGCTGCTCCCTGGCCTGACACACTCCCTGCGCCCCAGGACCGGGAGAACCCCCTGGACGAGCCGGGCTATGTGCTGCGCCGAGCGGGCAGCTCCGAGCTGGGGGACCTGAGTGGGGATGAGGAGGACGAGGGGCTGAGGCCGAAGGACAGCTGGAAATCCTCCGGTAGGTGCCCACCACATGCGGGGAGGGGACTGGCCTTGGGCTCGGAGGAGGGGAGGGGGTGACAGGCCTGGGGGGCTCTTTGGCTGCTTCACCGCCTCTGCCCCCCCTCCAGGCTCCCTCCGCAGCCCGGACAGCACCGAGAGGAAGCGGGTCAAGAGCAAACTCAGGCGCTTCATCGTCAAACGGCCCCCGCTGCAGAGCCTGCAGGAGAAGGGGCTCATCCGAGGTGGGGATCCCCTGCCCCCCACCCCTGCATCCCATCCCCCTGTACCCCATTCCCCTGCCCCCCGCCCCCTGTATCCCATCCCCCTGTACCCCATTCCCCCTGCCCCTCGCCCCCTGTATCCCATCCCCCTGTACCCCATTGCCCTGCCCCCCGCTCCCTGCATCCCATCCCCCTGCATCCCATCCCCCTGGGCCCCACTCCCCTGCATCCCATCCCCCTGTACCCCATTCCCCCTGCCCCTCGCCCCCTGTGTGACAATGCGGTTCTGGCGGAACCCAACTGAGAGTGCCAACTCAGGACAAATTGCTCAAATAGGGCAGTTACAGCCCAAGGCTGGGTTTTTTCCACCTCTAAGGCAAACCAAACCAGCCAGACTAGGAGGACTTCGGTCTCACCCCCTGGCTAACCGCAAGTCTCACAAGCAATCTCCTTAGACACTCCAGTTTCCCAGTACTCCCACCAGTGCCACTCGTTATGGGGACAAATGGTTATGAAAACCAATACCCCAGTAAAAGAAAAAAGGTTCTCCTGATCCCAAAGGACCAAGCCCCAGACCCAGGTCAATATACAAATCAGATCTTACCCACAAATCACGCTGTTGCCAATCCTTCAGAATCTAAAATCTAAAGGTTTATTCATAAAAGGAAAAAGATAGAGATGAGAGTTAGGATTGGTTAAATGAAATCAATTACATACGCAAAAAGAAGAACAGGAGTACTTGTGGCACCTTAGAGACTAACAAATTTATTAGAGCATAAGCTTTCGTGGACTACAGCCCACTTCTTCGGATGCATATAGAGTGGAACATATATTGAGGAGATATATATACACACATACAGAGAGCATAAACAGGTGGGAGTTGTCTTACCAACTCTGAGAGGCCAATTAAGTAAGAGAAAAAAAACTTTTGAAGTGATAATCAAGCTAGCCGAGTACAGACAGTGTGATAAGAAGTGTGAGAGTACTTACAAGGGGAGATAGAGTCAACGTTTGTAATGGCTCAGCCATTCCCAGTCCTTATTCAAACCGGAGTTGATTGTGTCTAGTTTGCATATCAATTCCAGCTCAGCAGTCTCTCGTTGGAGTCTGTTTTTGAAGTTTTTCTGTTGTAATATAGCCACCCGCAGGTCTGTCACTGAATGACCAGACAGGTTAAAGTGTTCTCCCACTGGTTTTTGAGTATTTTGATTCCTGATGTCAGATTTGTGTCCATTAATTCTTTTGCGTAGAGACTGTCCGGTTTGGCCAATGTATGTGGCAGAGGGGCATTGCTGGCACATGATGGCATATATCACATTGGTAGATGTGCAGGTGAACGAGCCCCTGATGGTATGGCTGATGTGATTAGGTCCTATGATGATGTCACTTGAATAGATATGTGGACAGAGTTGGCATCGGGCTTTGTTACAAGGATAGGTTCCTGGGTTAGTGGTTTTGTTCAGTGATGTGTGGTTGCTGGTGAGTATTTGCTTTAGGTTGGGGGGTTGTCTGTAAGCGAGGACAGGTCTGTCTCCCAAGATCTGTGAGAGTAAAGGATCATCTTTCAGGATAGGTTGTAGATCTCTGATGATATGCTCGAGAGGTTTTAGTTGGTAAGACAACTCCCACCTGTTTATGCTCTCTGTATGTGTGTATATATATCTCCTCAATATATGTTCCATTCTATATGCATCCGAAGAAGTGGGCTGTAGTCCACGAAAGCTTATGCTCTAATAAATTTGTTAGTCTCTAAGGTGCCACAAGTACTCCTGTTCTTCTTTTTGCGGATACAGACTAACACAGCTGTTACTCTGAAACCAATTACATACGGTAATTCATAAAAGGAAAAAGATAGAGATGAGAGTTAGGATTGGTTAAATGGAATTAATTACATACAGTAATGGCAAAGTTCTTGGTTCAGGCTTGCAGCGGCGATGGAATAAACTGCAGGTTCAAATCAAGTCTCTGGAATACATCCCCCGCTGGGATGGGTCCTCAGTCCTTTGTTCAAAGCTTCAGCTTGTAGCAAAGTTCCTCCAGAGGTATGAAGCAGGATTGAAGACAAGATGGAGATGAGGCATCAGCCTTATATAGTCTTTTCCAGGTGTAAGAACACCTCTTTGTTCTTACTGTGGAAAATTACAGCAAAATGGAGTCTGGAGTCACATGGGCCAGTCCCTGCATACTTTGCTGAGTTACAAGGCGTATCTGCCTTCTCTCAATGGGTCCATTGTATAGCTGATGGTCCTTAATGGGCCATCAAGCAGGCTAGGCAGAGCTAATCTCAGCTTGTCTGGGATGTCACCCAGAAGCATAGCATAAGTTTTCCATACAGACAGTATAGAGCCAATATTCATAACTTCAACTACAAAACTGATACACACATATAGACAGCATAATCATAACCAGTAAACCATAACCTTGTCCTAGACACCCCATTTGACCCCCTTTATACAAGATTTGGGTGCCACTACAGGACCTTGGTTGCAACAATGATCTATACGGTCCCAGTTTATGTCAATAACGTCACACCCTGTATCCCATCCCCCTGTACCCCATTGCCCTGCTCCGCGCTCCCTGCATCCCATCCCCCTGTACCCCATTGCCCTGCCCCCCGCCCCCTGTATCCCATCCCCCTGTACCCCATTGCCCTGCTCCCCGCTCCCTGCATCCCATCCCCCTGTACCCCATTCCCCTGCATCCCATCCCCCTGGGCCCCACTCCCCTGCATCCCATCCCCCTGTACCCCATTCCCCCTGCCCCCTGCATCCCATCCCCCTGTACCCCATTCCCCTGCCCCCCGCCCCCTGTATCCCATCCCCCTGTACCCCATTCCCCCTGCCCCCCACCCCTGCATCCCATCTCCCTGTACCCCATTCCTCTGCCCCCTGTATCCCATCCCCCTGTACCCCATTCCCCTGCCCCCCGCCCCCTGCATCCCATCCCCCTGTACCCCATTCCCCTGCATCCCATCC
This sequence comes from Malaclemys terrapin pileata, assembly GCF_027887155.1. Classification (NCBI taxonomy): domain Eukaryota; kingdom Metazoa; phylum Chordata; order Testudines; family Emydidae; genus Malaclemys; species Malaclemys terrapin. The sequence goes on along the minus strand of NC_071527.1, from coordinate 3,596,364 downwards.
CCCTGTACCCCATTCCCCCTGCCTCCCGCCCCCTGCATCCCATCCCCCTGTACCCCATTCCCCTGCCCCCCGCCCCCTGTATCCCATCCCCCTGTACCCCATTCCCCCCGCCCCCCGCCCCTGCATCCCATCTCCCTGTACCCCATTCCCCTGCCCCCTGCATCCCATCCCTCTGTACCCCATTCCCCTGCCCCCCGCCCCCTGCATCCCATCCCCCTGTACCCCATTCCCCCCACACCCGCTGCATCCCATCCCCCTGTACCCCATTCCCCCTGCCCCACCACTGCAGAAGCTGCAGAAGAAGGGTTCAATCAAGGTGGGGACCCCATATGCCCTGCCCCCCTCCCCCCTCCCGCTGATACAGGAATGCATGGCCTTAGGGGATATTTGATGCAAATTATTTAATAAGGCAATTTGCATATTTGTAAAAACTGTGCCCTGCCCGCACTCAGCCCTGCCTCCCTCTCCTTGGGCCCTGTTCTCAGCCCCCCTTCCCCCAGCCTCCCCTTTTCACCCACCCGAAACTTGGTGCCCACAGCACCCCCAGTGGCAGCTGTTGGGATTGCAGCTGGTGGGGCGAGGGGATGGGCTGGGCAGCCCTTGGGGTGAGAGCAGGCCCCCCGCTCCCCTCCCAGGTCTGTTTCTGCCCGGCCTGGCTCCCATCACTGCCCTCTCTCCAGACCAGGTCTTCGGCTGCCGGCTGGATGCCCTGTGCCAGCGGGAGAAGGACATGGTGCCCCGCTTCGTTCGGCTCTGCGTGGAGGCCGTGGAGAAGAGAGGTCGGAGCCCCACGGGCAGGTGCCCGGTGTGCCAGCCCCCCCCAGCGTAGAGCCCCTCCCTCCCTGGGGCCCTGCCTGCCATTTGGGGGTGTCCTTCGGCAGGGGCCCCCCATATGGGGGCGTCCCAGAGCCCCTCGCGCCCCAGCCCACGGGTCGTTCCGCCCGTGCCCAGCCAGCGCCACCGGCACCCGGGGAGGGGGAAGAGACCTCGGACAGGGGGCAGATGTGCTCCCTGTGGGACCTCCGAGCGGGGCTTGGGAGGTGGGCAGGGGCACCTCCGAGCGGAGGGGGGGCAGGGGGACATATGGGGCTCTGAGTTGGGTGGGGGGGCGGGGGACACATGGAGCTCTGAGCAGGGTCTGAGGGGTGGGCAGGGGGGCACACAGAGCTCTGAGCAGGGGCAGGGGGCAGGTGGGGGGCACACGGGATTCTGCAGGAGAGGGGCAGGGGTCATAACTGCCCAGAGCAGGGTCTCACCCCTCCCTCCTCCGCCCCTGCAGGCCTGGACGCGGACGGGATCTACCGGGTGAGCGGGAACCTGGCCGTGATCCAGAAGCTGCGCTTTGCCGTCGACCGGGGTGAGCGTCTGTGCCCGGGGGGGCGAGAGGGGGCCCATGGCCTTTGCCCCGGGGCTGCAGTGGCCCCACCCAGCCGGCTTCCCCATAACCCCCTGCTAGGGCAGGGCTGTGACGGGGTGTGTTGTTTTGCAGAGCGGGCAGTGACCTCGGACGGGCGCTACGTCTTCCCGGAGCAGCCGTGCCAAGGTAGAGCTGTGCCGGGCGGGCACCGCAAGCGCGTCCCCTCCCCCTGTGCTGGGCCCGCGGCTGGGCCTGTGCGTGGAGCCCCGCGGGGTGCCTGGCGTCACCGGTGGGACGCGCTGCGCTTGGGGGGCGCGGGGTTCTTGGACGTGGGGGTGCCCGGCGTCGCTGGCGGGGTGCGCTGCGCTCAGGGGGCGCGGGGGTGTTCGATGTGGGGATGCCCGTGGCTGGGAGAGCACTGGGTGAGGGGGACCTGGGGGTGCAGTGGCTCCCGTAGTCCACACCCTGGGCGCACGCTACCCATGGGGCTGGCTCTGTCACTCCAGCACGGCCAGGCCGGCCCTGCACCCCTCATGGTGCCCCCTGCGCTCCCCATGCTGCCCCCCCGGGGCTGACCCGCCCATTTCTCCCAGAGGAGCGGCTGAGCCTGGCTGACCCCGAGTGGGACGACGTCCACGTGGTGACCGGCGCCCTCAAGCTCTTCTTCCGCGAGCTGCCCGAGCCCCTGGTGCCCTTCGCCCTCTTCGACGCCTTCGTGGGTGCCGTCAGTAAGGACCCACTGCCCCCCACAGTGCCCCTCCGCAGGGCCTCCCCTGTGCCCACCCCCCCCCCCCGCTGCTGTGGGGCCTCCCCTGTGCCCAGCCCCAATCCCCACACCCCGCGGGGCCTCTCTGGGGCCCAGCCCCCAGGGCCTATCCAGTGCCCAGCTCCCCACCATGGTGTCTCCCCTGTGCCCTGCGCCCCCATCCCAGGTAGGGGCAGGGGAGGTGGGTGCTGGCTGATGCCCTGTGTGCCTCCACCCCCCCTTGTGGCCCCCCCAACCCCAGGGGCCCAGGCGACCTTGCGCGGCTCGTTCCCACAGACTCCTGGGGGTGGGGGGCAGCCCTGGGGCCCCCATCTCGTCCAGCTGCAGAGCCGCATCCTTCTCCCCACAGAGCTGCCGGCCTACGGCGAGCGGGTGCAGCGCCTGGCCGAGCTGGTCCAGAGCCTGCCCCCTCCCAACTACGCCACCCTGCGCTACATCCTGGCCCACCTCCGCAAGTAAGGGGGGCCTGGGAAATCCGGTGGGGGGGAACAGAGCCAGGGGCTGGGGCCCCGGCGGACATGGAGGGCTGCAGGTCGGGATTAAGGGGCCCTGGGAGACATGGGGCTTGCGGGCAAGGATTGAGGGGCCTCAGTGGCTGTGGATGGCTGCAGATTGAGTTTTGGGGGACACCAGTGGACATGGGGGGCTGCAGGTCAGAATTGTGGGGTACCAGTGTCTGTGGGGGCTGCGGGTTGGGATTGAGGGGTATCAGTGGCTGGGGGGCTGGGGGTTGGGATTGGGGGGCCTGGTGGCCGTGAGGGGCAGCGGGTTGGGATCAGGGGGCCCGGTGGCCGTGGGGGGCAGAGGGTCAGAATTGAGGGTACCAGTGGCCGTGGGGGGATCGGGGGGCCCAGTGTCTGTGGGGGGCATCAGGTTGGGATCGGGGGGCCCGGTGGCTGTGGGGGGGCAGCAGGTTGGGATCGGGGGGTCCCGGTGTCTGTGGGGGAGCAGCGGGTCAGAATTGAAGGTACCAGTGGCCGTGGGGGCAGCGGGTTGGGATTGGGGGGTCCGTTGGCCGTGGGGGGCAGCAGGTTGGGATTGGGGGGCCCGGTGGCCGTGGGGGACAGCAGGTTGGGATCGGGGGGTCCCAGTGTCTGTGGGGGGGGCAGCGGGTCAGAATTGAGGGTACCAGTGACCGTGGGGGCAGCGGGTTGGGATTGGGGGGCCTGGTGGCCATGGGGGGCAGCAGGTTGGGATCGGGGGGCCCGGTGGCTGTGGGGGGGCAGCAGGTCAGGCTCCTCTCTGCCGCCAGGGTGATGGAGCATGCCGACGCTAACCGCATGACCCGGCAGAACATTGGCATCGTCTTCGGCCCCACGCTGCTGCGGCCGGAGAAGGAGCTGGCCAGCATGGCCGTGGACATGGTCCACCAGAACCAGGCCGTGGAGCTGCTGCTCTCCGAGTTCCAGCGCATCTTCCCGGCCCCCGGCCCCAACTGAGCCCCCGGACGCGCCCGGGCACTGAACCCCTGCCAGGACCAGGGCCGCCGCTGGAACAGACTGGAATCAGCACCCGCCAAGGACAATGGCCCTGGGGCCCCGTCCCACCCCCAGGCTTCGGACAATAGAGACCCTTGGGCCCTACTCAGGGCAGCTGCATGGGCGCCGGTGCCCCTAGAGGGAAAAGGCCCAGTGCCCTATTCCCCGCCCCTCTGAGCCAGCCTGTGCCCGGCGCCCTCTGCCCTGCCAGGTCTGTGTGTGCCTAGGGCACCGTCTGTCTGGACTCTCGAGCCCGGGGCCGGGCAGTAAATGGCCGTCTGCCCAGGAAGCCCCCCGTCTCTGTGCTGTGATTCGCCGCGGGGGAGGGGATCACCCCAGTTACGGTGACCTGGAGGTGGGGGGTCCCAAGGGGCTGGGTGGGGGGTCAGTTAGGCTGGTAGTCCCTCCCCCAATCGCTTCCCCTCTAACCCACTGCCCCCCCATCCCCTCCCTGAGGAGAGAAGCCAGGAGTCCCTTGGGGGCACCAACCTCATTGCCCCCTGCGCTGAGTGCCCCCCCCCCCACTGTCCTGCGGGCATCGGCCCCGCTCCGCACAGGACCCAGCCATACCATGGGGGGATGGTTATTTATTGATTGATTTTCTCTCACCGGTTTACAATCAGAACAACGCCCCCTCCCCCCCCCCGAGGTTGTGCCACGCGCTGCCAGGATCCTCGTGGGCCGCAGAGCGAAACTCCCTTGGTGGTGCCCCGGGGGCGGGGGGGCAGGACTCGCACTGGTGCCTGGATGCGAGGGCACCGGGGGGGCAGGAAAGCTTTGCCGCTCAGGCTCTGCTGTGCACCGTTAACTGCGGGCTCTGGGGCGGGTGCCCGTGGTGCCCACCCAGCAGTGGCAGGGCCGTCGCCATGGGCGGCAGGGGAGGGAGCCACAGCTGGGGGGCCTGGCCTGAGGGTGGGGCCCTGAACCCTGGCATGTGGCCCGCCCCCCCCCTCCAGACACACAGGGGAGTCGCAGGGGGTGGGGGGCAGCGTCTCCCTGGGCCCGAGCCCCAGGTCCTAGGCCCAGTGGGGGGTGGGGTCTCCCTGAGGTCTTGGTGCCCACAGTAGGCTGGGGTAGGGTCTCCCTACAGGGGTGGGGGTTAGAGTCTTTCCCTGGGGGCCGGGGTGTCGCCAGGGAGACCATGGGCAGTGCCTGGGGTCTCCTGTGGGGGCTGGGGTGTCACCCTGGTGACAGGGGTGGGAGCAGGGGCTGGAGTCTCCCTGTGGGGGGAGGGAGGCGGGGTGTTGCCCTTGGGGGGCAGGGGTCTCCCTGGGGGGGGCGGGGTCTCCCCGGGGGGGGGCAGGGGTTGGGGTCTGGCCATGGGGGGTTGGGGGCCGGGATCTCCCAGGGGGGTCAGGGTCTGGCTGTGGGGGACAGGGACCAGGATCTCCCTGTGGGGGCCAGGGGTCTCCCTGTGGGGGGAGGCAGCCAGGGTGTCACCCTGGTGACAATGGGTGGGGGCCAGGATCTGCCTGTGAGGAATGGGAGCCGGGGTGTTGCCCTGGTGACAGGGGGTGGGGGCTGGGGTCTCCCTGTGGGAAGCATGGGCAGGGGCCGGGGTCTTCCTGTGGGGGGAGGGAGCTGGGGTGTTGCCCTGGTGACAGGGGGCCAGGGTCTCCCCCTTGAGGGGCCAGGGTCTCCTTGTGGGGGGTGGGGGTCTCCCCGTGGGGGGCAGGGGCGCCCCAGGCCCGGCAGCAGCCCTGCCGGTGGTTGACGTGCTGCGAGTAGGAGCCGGAATGGGAGAAGCGGCGGGCGCAGCGGGCGCACTGGAACGGGCGCTCCCCGGAGTGCAGCCGGGCGTGTTCCGCCAGGTGGTGCTTGTGCTTGAAGGCCTTGGGGCAGAGCGGGCAGCGGTGCGGGCGCCTCCCTGTGGGGACGGGGACGTCAGTGCAGGGAACCCCCGGCCCCCCGCTGGGATCCCCCCGTCTCCCCAATACCGTCCCCCTCGCTGGGATCCCCCCGTCTCCCCAACGCCAGGTCCCCCCCACTGGGCTCTCCCCGCCTTCCCCGCTGTGCTCCCCCACCATCTCCCCAACCCCCGTCCCCCCACTGGGCTCCCATCGTCTCCCTGCCCCAGGATCCCCCCACCAGTCAGGACCCCCATCTCCCCCCCACTGGCCCCCCGAGCTCACCCGTGTGCTCGTACTGGTGCCGCAGGAGGGAGCTGCTCTTCTGGAAGGTTTTGGGGCAGAGCTCGCAGAGATACAGCCCGTCGGGGGTCCTGCGTAACCGCCTCCGGCCGCCCCCCGGCTCCCCGCCCGCCTGCAGGGGGCGCCACCCGGCCCCGCCGGCTCCCTGGGGCGGGAATGGGGCTATTAGCGGGGCCAAGGCTGGGAGCTCCATAGCCCCCCATGGCCGGCATGGGCCAAACCAGGGAATGCAACACCCCCCAGCTCTGCCGGTGCCCCTCACTCCCGACCCGCAGCCCCTGCTAGCCCAGCCCTGGGCTCCCCACCCCCAGCTCCGCCAGTGCCCCTCACTCCCGACCCGCAGCCCCTGCTAGCCCAGCCCTGGGCTCCCCACCCCCAGCTCCGCCAGTGCCCCTCACTCCCGACCCGCAGCCCCTGCTAACCCAGCCCTGCCCCACCCCAGCTCTGCTGGTGCCCCTCACTCCTGACCCGCAGCCCCTGCTAACCCAGCCCTGGGCTCCCCCCAGGTCTGCCGGTGCCCCTCACTCCTGACCCGCAGCTCCTGCTAGCCCAGCCCTGGGATCCCACCCCCAGCCCTGCCGATGCCCCTGTGACGGAGCAGGGAGCAGGGCAGATTTGACCTGGGAATGTTGCAGGGGGGTTGCAGTGGGGATGGGGACTTCCCTTGAAGGAAGCTACCTGAGCTGTAACCTGAGCCAGGAACGGGGTGGGGGGGAGAATTAACACCTTCTGCCCGGGAGACTGGACAAAGGAGAGGAGCAGCGGGAGGGGTTGGGAGTTTAGTTTCGGTTGGGGCTGGGTGGTGCAACGCAGGGAACCCCAGGCTGGGGGCTAAGCTCCCTGAACCTCCCCGAGGGACCTAATTGAGGGGGGGGTCTGGTCGTACCTACACGCTCTGCTTGAGACTGTGTTCCTGTCCTTAAATAAACCTTCTGCTTTACTGGCTGGCTGAGAGTCGCAGTGAATCTCGGGAAGAGGGGTGCAGGGCCCTAACTCCCCCACAATCCGCAACAGCCCCTCACTCCCGACCCGCAGCCCCTGCTAGCCCAGCCCTGGGATCCCACCCCCCAGCCCTGCCGGTGCCCCTCACTCCTGACCCGCAGCCCCGCTTTCCCAGGGCAGTTTCTCACCAGAGGCCTGTGTTGCTCCCTGTGGCCCGTGGGCAGGGCTGGCTCCGACTCCGCCCCGTACGGGTAGAGGAGAAAGGGCAGGAACTGGGGGGCCGGCAGCTCTGGGTTCCTGTGCAGCCGAGGGGCCCCGTGCGGGAGGAGATGGCTGAGGGTACTGGGCAGGAAGGCTGGGAAAAGGGTGCAGAGGGAGGTGGGCAGGTAGAGCTCGTAGGGCAGCCGGCTCGCAGGCTCCTCCGAGGGCACCGGGCTGGGCTCCGTCTCCTTGCCTGGCTTGGGCAGAGACAGGTCCAAGGGCTGCTCCATGCTGGGGATCTCGGGGGGGCCCCGGTCAGGGCCAGGCCCTGGCAAATTGGCATCTCTGGGTCCCTTCATTCCCAGGTCAGGGGGGCCCAGAAGGGGCCAAGTTGGGTCGGGGCTGTGTGGGGAGCAGAGGTCTCTGCCGTGGCCCCCCCGGGGCCTGGCAGCACATGGGCGGCTCTGCCATGGGGCCGGGGTGTCGGGGGCGGGCAGGAGGCAGCGGCGGGAGCTGAGGTGGGAGCTGTAGGAGCCCGAATGGGAGAAGCGCTTCTCGCAGGTGGCACATTCGTAGGGCTTCTCGCCTGGGGGGACAGAGACAGGGGTCACTGCTGGGGGGGGACACACAAGCTCTGAGAGCCGCAGGGGGTGAGAAAAAGAGATGTGCAGACGCAGGGCCCATCCCGTCCCCGCCCCCCGAGATCCCAGCCCCCGCCTGCTCTCACCCCGAGCGCTGGGACATGGGGGGCATGGGCTGCGTGGGAGGCTGGGGGGCCCTCAGCGCTGTGGATGCGCTGAGAGTGAGGGGGAGGGCAGAGAGTGGGGGGACAGAGGGGGCCAGGGGGGTCTCACCGCTATGGATGCGCTGACAGCTGGGGGGGGTGGCTGGGAGGGCAGGGGTGTCTCACCGCTATGGATGCGCTGACAGCTGGGGGGACAGTGAGGGGGCTGGGGGAGTCTCACCACTGTGGATGCGCTGACGGGGGGGTGGTTGGGGGGACAGTGGGGGGGTGGCTGGGAGGGCAGGGGGATCTCACCGCTGTGGATGTGCTGACAGTGGGGGATGGCTGGGGGGCGGGGGGGACAGTGGAGGGGGGCAGGGGGTGTCTCACCACTGTGGATCCGTTCATGCTCTTTCAGGTGGTGTTTGTATTTGAAGCCCTTCCCGCAGACCGGGCACCTGAACCGCCGCGTCTCCGCCTGCCCCAAGACAAACCCCCATCGTTAGGGGCTGGACAGAGCCCCCCCCCCCCAGAGCTCCCCGCGCCCCCACTGCCCCCGCCCCAGCTTCCCCTTGGCTCCCCCTGCCTCCCAGCTCCTCTCGGGGCTCAGCCTCCCCCACCTCCCCTGGGCCCGAGCCCAGGCCCTGGGGTCGTCTCCCTCCCCCCTACCCCCACCCCGCACTGGCTGCGCCGTACCTGGGTGGGGGTGGGGTGGGCTGGGGGCCAGCAGTGAGTGGCCACGTGTCGGCTGAGCTGGGGGCGCTGGCCCAGGCAAACGAAGGCGCGAGAGCCGCACTCGCAGGACAGGGCACCTGGCCACGGCACCGGCACTTCGGGGAGCTCCGGAGTCTGACCTGGGGAGAGGGAGCAGCATCGTCAGCAACAGCACCAGCCAGGGCTGGTTGGGGGGGCTGTGGGTCGGGAGTGAGGGGCACCGGCAGAGCTGGGGGGAGCCCAGGGCTGGGCTAGCAGGGGCTGCGGGTCAGGAGTGAGGGGCACCGGCAGGGCTGAGGGTGGGGAGCCCAGGGCTGGGCTAGCAGGGGCTTCGGGTCGGGAGTGAGGGGCACCGGCAGAGCTGTGGGGGGGGGGCAGGGCTGGGCTAACAGGGGCTTTGGGGCGGGAGTGAGGGGCACCGGCCGAGCTGGGGGTGGGGAGCCCAGGCCTGGGCTAGCAGGGGCTGCGGATCGGGAGTGAGGGGCACCGGCAGGGCTGGGGGTGGGGAGCCCAGGGCTGGGCTAGCAGGGGCTGCGGGTCGGGAGTGAGGGGCACCGGCAGAGCTGTGGGGCAGCCCCAGGCTGGGACACCCCCCGTAGAGGGGGCCGGGCTGGTGCTGAAGGTGGACTTCGCCGCTAGGACTTACCGTGGTTGGGGTCCGGGTGGCTGCGTCTCTGGTGCATTTTGCCCACGGCTCTGCCTTGGTCTCCGGGCGCAGCCGTGGGGCCAGGGCCCTGGGTCAGCTCGGTCTCCCGTGGGTCCCTGGCCCCCTTGAAAGCCAGCGCTACAACAGGAGAGCCGGGAGCCAGTCAGGGCCGGGGAGAGAAACTCGGGCAGCCCCTCGGGGGCCTGCGCCCCGAATCCCCCCCTACATCACCTGCCTGGCCCAGCAGCTCCAGCCCCACACAGCCTCGTGGAGCCCCAGGGCAGGCTCTGGGGGGACTCACCACTAGCCACCCGCCCTGTGGCCCAGGCAGCACGGGCGGAGCTCGCCTTGCACATCCGGCCCCAGCCTCAGCCAGGCGCTGCCGGAGCAGGTGTGATAACGCCCAAGGCCCAACCCTGGCCCTGCACCGAGGCCAAGCAGCCCCCCACAGGGAGGGGGGCGGAAATCGGCCCAGGCCAGGGCGTGGACTCAGCGCTACCCTGCAGGGGGGTCGCGGGGTGGGGATCCCACCGGAGCAGCTGGGGGGGGTCTCATGTTACAGAATTACAGGCCTGGAAGGGACCTCGAGACACCTAGGCCAGTCCCCCGCCCTCAGGCCAGGACGAAGTATTACCCAGACCATCCCTGGGCTCTGGGGGGCCGGGAGGAGGAGCAGCCGTGTCCTGCAGCCCCCGCCCCCCCACGCCTGGCTGAAGGGGCCCTGGCCAGGCCAAAGGCCTCTGGCTCCCGGCAGCACCTGGAATTCCCCTGACAGCCTTGTGGGTTCTGGAGATCACCCGTCGCCCCGCGGGCCCCGTGCCAGGGCCTGGGCAACCCCCGAGTGCCCGCACCTGGTACAGGACCAGAAATAGCAGCCGGACAGAGAGAGCCAGGCCTGCGAGGGTTAAACCCGCCAGCGCAGACAGCTGCAGAGCCCCTGAACCCCCTTCCAGTTCATGGGCACATGTGACACCCCCCCACCCCCACCACTCACCGCACACGCAAATGCAATCGTGCGCACACACAATTCCTTACAAGAACCTTCCTCCCACCCCCATCACATGCTCGGCCTGGTTTGGTTTTGTAGGGTCTCCGGCGCACAGCGCCGCTGGCCCTGGTTTGGTTTTGTAGGGTCTCCGGCACACGGGGCCGCTCGCCCTGGTTTGGCTTTGTAGGGTCTCCGGCGCACGGGGCCGCTCGCCCTGGTTTGGCTTTGTAGGGTCTCCGGCGCACGGGGCCGCTCGCCCTGGTTTGGCTTTGTAGGGTCTCCGGCGCACGGGGCCGCTCGCCCTGGTTTGGCTTTGTAGGGTCTCCGGCGCACGGGGCCGCTCGCCCTGGTTTGGCTTTGTAGGGTCTCCGGCGCACGGGGCCGCTCGCCCTGGTTTGGCTTTGTAGGGTCTCCGGCGCACGGGGCCGCTCGCCCTGGTTTGGCTTTGTAGGGTCTCCGGCGCACGGGGCCGCTCGCCCTGGTTTGGCTTTGTAGGGTCTCCGGCGCACGGGGCCGCTCGCCCTGGTTTGGCTTTGTAGGGTCTCCGGGGCACGGGGCCGCTCGCCCTGGTTTGGCTTTGTAGGGTCTCCGGCGCACGGGGCCGCTCGCCCTGGTTTGGTTTTGTAAGGTCTCCGGCGCACGGGGCCGCTCGCCCTGGTTTGGCTTTGTAGGGTCTCCGGGGCACGGGGCCGCTCGCCCTGGTTTGGCTTTGTAGGGTCTCCGGCGCACGGGGCCGCTCGCCCTGGTTTGGTTTTGTAGGGTCTCCGGCGCACGGGGCCGCTCGCCCTGGTTTGGTTTTGTAAGGTCTCCGGCGCACGGGGCCGCTCGCCCTGGTTTGGCTTTGTAGGGTCTCCGGGGCACGGGGCCACTCGCCCTGGCGGCCGGGAGTGGAGGGCGGGGGCAGGGAGCCTGGCGGCTGCTGCCTGAGTCTCCCCAGGCCGGGGCCGTGGCCTGTTCTGTTCTGAGTCAGACTCACCACAAGTGAGATCCGTGGGCGGCCGGGGGAGCCGGGCCCTGCGGGGCCCTTGGGGGCCAGGAGGGAGGAGCGAGGCCTGGAAACTCCCCAGGGTCCAGCAAGGCGGGGAGCGCAGGGGCAGGGAGCTGGCAGCCCCTCGCTGCAGCCATGACGCCATCTTCGCCAGGGTGCCAGGAGCGCGGGGCGGGGAGACAGCCGGGGACGGGGTTAGCACCTCAGGCACATGCCCCCATTGCCACCACACGCTCCTCCCCTGAGCCTGGCCTGCGTATCCAGAACCTGCCCCTGGCACCCGGGGGCTGATAGGGGGAGCCCAGGGCTGGCAGGGGCTGCGGGTCGGGAGTGAGGGGCACCGGCAGAGCTGGGCTGGGGGCCCCTTTAGGACCCAGCTTCACCTCCCTGTTCTCCACCTTGCAGGACTTTTGCTTTCCTTAGACGGACACCTCCCCCCGCCCAGCTTCTCTGGGACTGCCCCTGCCCTGTGGGGCTGCCCCTGCCCCGTCATGCCAGGAGCTGGGGGAAGGGAGGTGTGACGGGAGGTTTCCAGGAGAAGCTGTTTCACTTCCTGCAGAGACTCTCCACACTGGGGAGAACCTGGCCCCATCCTCACCTCCAACTGGGGCTGCGGGTCGGGAGTGAGGGGCACCGGCAGAGCTGGGGGGAGCCCAGGGCTGGGCTAGCAGGGGCTGCGGGTCGGGAGTGAGGGGCACCGGCAGAGCTGGGGGGGAGCCCAGGGCTGGGTAGCAGGGGCTGCGGGTCGGGAGTGAGGGGCACCGGCAGAGCTGGGGGGGAGCCCAGGGCTGGGTAGCAGGGGCTGCGGGTCGGGAGTGAGGGGCTGCGGGTCGGGAGTGAGGGGCACCAGTAGCTGGGCCAGCCCTTGCCCCGTGGGTTCATGACGCTCTGGATCCCAGCGGCTCCCCAGCCAGGCCAGGTGCCCCCAGGAGGGGCCAAGGGCAGGCAGGTCCGTAGCAGGCGCTGAGCAGACGGGGCTGGGCCGTGCCAGCAGCCGGAGCCGCGTCCGCAGCACACGCCGGCCGCACAACCCCGGCGGGCGCTCGCTCACTCGCTCGCGCGCAGAGAAGGGGCCGTTTCCTTCCCCACTCGCTGACTCAGTCCCCCCCCAGCCCCCGCCCTTCCGGGGCCCCGTGAGAACAGGTGGACACTCCAGGGCGGGCAGCGTGGGTGGGAGCCGAATGTTCCTGGCCTGGCTCCTGACACAGCCTGGGGGAGGTGGGGGGTTGTGGAAACCCTGAGCTGGGCTCCCAGCCCCACGTCAGTGCCCGGGGGCGGGGCAGGGAACAGGCTGGCTCAGGGGGCAGCCTTGTCCCCTGGCACTGAGACCGCCTGGGCCTGGCAGGGTCACTGCCCTGGGCAGGGACGGGGTAAATATCCCCCCCCCATCACCACCACTTTCCCCTGAGACTGGGGGCTGCCTGTCCCAGGTGGGGTCGGGGGTTCAGTGCCTTTCCAGTGCCCCCCGAGCCCAGGCAGCCAGAGCCAGAGGGGAGCGGACAGCCAGAGCCAGCCCATCATACCGGCATCTGGGCTGCATGTGAAGATGCCATCGCTGCCCCCCTGGGGGGGCTCACTTGGAACCAATCTGGGGTCCTGGCTCAAACCGGCCGGGCCCCAACCCCCTGGACAACGGGTCCCAGACAAAGGGCCCTGCCCAGGCCTGGCCCCGTGGCCAGAGCTCCTACCTGCCCAGGAACAGGGGAGGACCCCCAGTGTCACGGACTCACAGATCGTGCCCACTCTTGGTCCCGTGCGGTCCGTGGGGGAAGAGCCCAGGGGGGGACACCAGGGACGGGAGAGCGTGAGGGATGAGCCGAGGGGAGGGCAGAAGACACGGGGCCCTGCAGTCCCACACGCTCACACAGACACGCAGGCACACGCACACGCAGTCAGAGGCCCAAATGGACAATAACACGCACACGCAGGCGCTGGGCCGGAGGTGGGGGACAGGGCTGGGCGGGGGGGGGCAGCGCTGGGCAGTGGTTTCACACACTCCCCCCCTTTCCCCCCACATGGGGGGAGTCAGAGGCAGGTGCCAAACCCAGGGACCCCCTGGGCATCGGGGTCAACTGTAGTCACCCCTCCCCCGAGCTCTGCCAGTGCCCCTCACTCCCGACTCGCAGCCCCCTGCTAGCCCAGCCCTGGGGGCACCGTCTACTGGGGACAGTGGGGGTGGGGCCATCAAGTCGGGGTGTTGCCTCAAGTGGGGCGGGAGGGGAGCAGCCCCCGGGTCCTGCTGCCTGGGGTCCCCGGTGCCCCTTCCCGCATGGCCCGGCTTAGTGCAGGTTCCCCTCCCCGAGCCAGGTGCCCGGGGCAGCCGTGCAGCAGGGCTCCCAGGCACACGGCCCGGCCTGGCGCCCCCGGGCCAGCCCCACCCCATCAGGTGCCTCTGAAGATGCGGGCGGGGTGGTACCTGTATGAGGCAGGTACTAGATACCAGCCGCAGCCTCCACCCTGGCTCAGCAGCCCAGCCCCATCCATCACACAGCCCGGGCCCCGCCAGCTTCCCCGGGCCCCTGGCAGCCGGGCAGCGCAGGGCGCCCCAGAAGTCAGATGTGACAGAGACTTGGCAGCATGTTAAATCTCACGCCAAGAAATGAGAGAGAGGCGGGGCCCAGGACTCCTGGGTTCTATTCCCAGCTCTGGGCTAGTGGTTAGAGCGGGGGAGGGGGAAGTCAAGACTCCTGGGTTCTATTCCCAGCTCTGGGCTAGTGGTTAGAGCGGGGGAGGGGGAAGTCAGGACTCCTGGGTTCTAGTCCCAACTCTGCCCCTGACTCGCTGTGTGACCTGGGGTGACTCCCTCACTCCTTTCCGGGCCTCGGTTTCCCCATCTGTAGCCAGAGGCCAGCGGTGGGGCTGGGAAGACGCAGAGCAGAGGGTGGCAAATCGCCGGGCATGGCAGAGCCACAGGCAGGGGGCTAGTGGCCCAGCCACCCAGGAGCCCAATATCCCACCCCAGGGCCCTTGGACCGTCCAGCCCACTGGGGTCACACTGCTCTGGGGGCACAAGTTGGGCCCCCGGTACGCTGCCCTGCCCCTGCCCCACCTCCACGAGGGGGATGGGCCCAGGAGCCCAGGGACCGGGACACACCTCCGCAGGGCCCCCGGGAGCGAGGGGGCAACACCCCCCCAGCTTCCCCCCCCCAGCCAGGAAACGACGAGCAAAGAGCAACCACTGGCAAGGGCATGTACAGCAACCCTGACACGTGCACAACCTCTTGACACACCTCTCACAACTGCCACACACAACCACCTGACACACACGCCATGCACAACCCTGATACACACACAACGGCCTGACACACACACACTATGCACAACCTGACACGTGCACAACAGCCTGACACACACACCGTGCACAACCACCACACACAGCCACCTCTCTCACATACACTCCGTGCACAACCCTGACACACACCTCTTGCACAACCACCTAATGTGTGCACACATGCACAACCACCTGACACACACACTGCGCACACCATACACACCTGCCTCCCCCCGACACACACACACTTCCCCCAGCAGGCACCTGGACCGGGGTAAAACTCCCCCAGTGACCGACCCGGACCCAGCCCCAGGGTCACCAGCCCTGTGCTCCTCAGAGTGGAAGGAGGAATCCGACTCTGCCTCCCCCCACGTCACTAATTAATTTGCTAATTAATAAACACAATCAGCAAAGCCAGCCAACCCCCCACTCCCAACCGCCAGCCCCCCACTCCACTCCCAGCCCCACAGCCAATCCCCCCTCTGATATCAGCCCCCAGCCAACCCCCACACTCCACTCCCAGCCCCACAGCCAATCCCCCCTCTGATATCAGCCCCCAGCCAACCCCCCACTCCACTCCCAGCCCCACAACCAATCCCCCCTCTGATTCCAGCCCCCAGACAACCCCCCACTCCACTCCCAGCCCCACAGCCAGTCCCCTCTGATATCAGCCCCCAGACAACCCCCTCACTCCACTCCCAGCCCCACAGCCAATCCCCCCTCTGATATCAGCCCCCAGCCAACCCCCCCACTCCACTCCCAGCCCCACAGCCAATCCCCCCTCTGATATCAGCCCCCAGCCAACCCCCTCACTCCACTCCCAGCCCCACAGCCAATCCCCCCTCTGATCCCAGCCCCCAGCCAACCCCCCCACTCCACTCCCAACCACCAGCCCCCCGGCCAGCCCCCCACTCCCAGTCCCCCGAGCCCGGCCGCTTCCTCACCGCGTCTCCCGCGGGGCTCAGGTCGCTTCCTGCGCTGCCCGCGGGGCTCCGGGGCCGGGGATGCGGAGCTGCCGCCGGCTCCGGGCCGAGTGCGGGGCGCCCCGGGCCGCTGCCCGGACCCGCCCCGACGGGACGGCGGGGCGGGAGCGGCCCGGGGGGGTCCGCTCCCCGCAGAGGGGCCGGGGGGGCAGTAAATGGGGGGGCGCTGGGGGCACCCCAGGGGCAGTGGGGGGACCACCCCAGGAGTACGGGCATTGGGGAGGCAGGGAGCACCCCAGGGGTGCAGGCAGTGGGGGGAGGGACGGGGAGCACCCCAGGGGAGCAGGCAGTGGGGGGAGGGGCCAGGGGAGCAGGTGGGGGGTCAGGGAGCACCCCAGGGGTGCAGGCAGGGGGGAGGGGCCAGGGACACCCCAGGGGAGCAGGCAGTGGGGGGAGGGGCGGGGAGCACCCTGGGGGAGCAGGTGGGGGATCAGGGAGCACCCCGGGGGAGCAGGCAGTGGGGGGAGGGGCCAGGGACACCCCAGGGGTACAGGCAGTGGGGAAAGGGAGGCTGCCAACCATAGCCGGGGGCTTTGGGGGGGCTTGCAGGACAGTGGCACTTTGCATGCGGCTGGGGGCACTGGCTGGACCCCCCCATGTTAGTTGGGTCGATAGTCACAGGGATTTCCTCCCTGGTTCCTCATGTCCCGCGTCCAAGATGGCCAGGGGAGAGGCCCAGCGCAGCGCAGGGCTGGGAGCTTTGGGGGGCGGATTGGGGGAGATTCCAGCCCTCGCCGTGGGGCTGGGTGAGGAACCAGGGAGCCAGCAACGCTTAGGGGGATCCGGCCATTTCCACGTGGGGCCTGGCTCCAGCTGGGGGGCTGACGGCTGGGCCTAGCAGGCCGGCCACCGGCCACTCACATGGGGACATGCATTGACACCGTCACCCCCACTTGTGACCCCCCAGGCACCTCACCCACCCCCCCGCCCAGCCTGCAATGGGACTGTGGTCACCACGCAGGTGCCGCTCGCCTCAGCCCACCTGCCCGGGGGTGGCCTCACACGTGGCTTTCCATCGTGCAGGGGAAAGTTCACACGTGAGTTTTAACAGGAAAGCCAGGGCAGGGCGCACACACACCCCACACCCTCTGGACCCCCGCCCCGTGGCCAGAACAGAGTCCACTAGCCACTCACATAGCCCCGGGCACGGCAGCTGGCATGGTGATCTCCCCTCTCTCTGCCTCAGTTTCCTCCTGCTGTGAAATGGGCAGTGGCCTGGAGCCCCAGGCCCTGCTTGCCCTGAAGCCAGTCCCCTTGGACCCCCTCCCGCTGCCTTGCTCACGGGCCCAAGGGGGGATGGCAGAAGGTGGGAGCAGGGCAGAGCTGACAGGGTTAATCTTCATCCCGGGAGCCTATTGGCCAAGAGGCAGTCAGGCCGTGATATCATCATCAGGGCTATGATATCACCCCCGCCCATGACATCAGAGCAGGAGCCCCTCCCTTTCTCTCCGCTGTTAGCTCCCCCTGCTGCCCCTTGGCGCTCCTAGGCCGGGCTGGCGTTAGCTGGGCCTGGGGATCCCAGAACCCGGTGCCCATGCCTGGCATGGGGGTCGCTCCGAGAGCTCTGGGGACCATGGCATGGGCGTCACGGGAGGAGGGACCCCCCCGTGGGCAGATTGGCCCCCCCCGGGAGCTCAGGCTGTTTCTTCCAGATGCCCTCCCCGCATATGGGCTTTGGGGAATGCCTCCCCCGCAGCAGAACCCCTCACTTGGACTGCTTTGCCCTCTGGCCCCGGACACCTGGGTTCTAACCCTCCCTATGCCACTGGCTCCCTGTGTGACCCTGGGCGTGTGGCTCGGTTCCCCCACCGGTAGGATGGGGTGATGCTCTCAGGACGCGGCGGGCACAGGCTGGGGGCTCTGAGATCTCCCATTACTGGGACTTTCCAGCCCGGAGCAGGGCCAGGAAGCCGGCCCAGCGAGGGATCCCTCCAGTCCCCCCCACCCCACCCTGCTGCCCCAGGGACAGCCCCCCTCCCCACGCCGCACTGAGGGCAGTTCTAGACGGAGTGTCCAGCGTGGGGGGGGATGGGGGTTCGAGTGGGGAGAGTCCAGCTGCCGCTTTGAGAGTGGGAAGTGGGGGTGAGTGGGGTGAAAATCGTGCACCAGGGACATGAGTCACCAGTGGGCACTTCTCTGTGTCAGCAACACTCCACCCGTCCAGCAGCATCGTCCTGGCATGGACTAAGGGGGGGCTGTGGGTCAGGAGTGAGGGGCACCAGCAGAGCTAGGGGGAGCCCAGGGCTGGGCTAGTGGGGGCTGCGGGTCGGGAGTGAGGGGCACCAGCAGAGCTGGGGGTGGGGAGCCCAGGGCTGGGCTAGCAGGGGCTGCGGGTCGGGAGTGAGGGGCACTGGCAGAGCCGGGAAGGAGCCCAGGTCTGGGCTAACAGGGGCTGCGGGTCAGGAGTGAGGGGCACCGGCAGAGCTGGGGGGAGCCCAGGGGTGGGATAACAGGGGATGCGGGTCGGGAGTGAGGGGCACCAGCAGAGCCGGGGGGGAGCCCAGGGGTGGGATAACAGGGGGCTGCGGGTCGGGAGTGAGGGGCACCGGCAGAGCCGGGGGGAGCCCAGGGGTGGGTTAGCAGGGGCTGTGGGTCGGGAGTGAGGGGCACTGGCAGAGCCGGGTGGAGCCCAGGGGTGGGATAACAGGGGCTGCGGGTCGGGAGTGAGGGGCACCGGCAGAGCCAGGGGGAGCCCAGGGGTGGGATAACAGGGGGCTGCGGGTCGGGAGTGAGGGGCACCGGCAGAGCTGGGTCGGGGGCAGAGGGGGAGAGATTTTCACATCCTTTGCGTGACTTACCTGAGTCTCGGCCCTTCATCCTCCTTAGAACAGTCACTGAACCAACCTCAGGCCCCACCTCCCCCGGCCTGCCCCCCCCCACCTGACGGGGGCACTGGGGGTTACCGGAACATTTGTTTGCTGATAAAACTCTCCGCCCGCCCGGGGGATCTGGGAAGTGACGCCTGAACCCGCGGGTGAGTCAGTACAGCTGCCTCAGCTCCGCACCCTGGCTCCCAGCCCCCTGCTCCAACCACTGGGCCCCACTCCCCTCCCTGAGCCGGGGGAGAACCCAGGCGTCCTGGCCTCCCAGCCCCCCGCTCCCACCACTGGGCCCCGCTCCCCTCCCAGAGCCAGGTGTCCTGACTCCCAGCCCCCCGCTGTAACCATGTAAAACACCATCACTGCCGATCTGCTTTGCTCCCCCTGCCCCGTGTCCTGGCCTCCTTCCCCACATCCTGTCCGGGAGCCCCCCAGAGCCGCAAGCCCCCAGGAAAGGGAGCGAGTGCCAGGCCCCCGGCCAGAACATCCTGTGCTGACTAACCCCCCCGCACGGCTTCCTCGGGGGGGGGGGGAGAGGGGAGCTGTCCCGGCTCAGCCCCCAGATCTCCCAGTCCGGCTCTTCTGGGAATTCTGTGAATAGGGCCCCGGCTCCCGTCTGAGCGAGTTTCCCCCTCCCCCCGTGACCCCCCTGCCCTGGGGGGAGGCAGGGAGCTTGGTCGCTGCAGCCCGTCCCCCGCCCAGCAGCCGGGGGGGGGTCAGTGCCCATGGGGGGTCTGGGGGACCCGTGCTGACCGGGTGCAGGCTGAGTCCCCTGCTCCGCTCTCGGGTGCCTGCCGCTCCCAAATGAGCCCCCCTTTGTTCCCCAGAGCCCCCCCACTCTGGGGCACCGGCCCAGCAAGAGACGTGGGGCTCCAGCACGTCAGGGGCCCTGAGCTCGGGGCCCGGGACAATTGTTCCCCCTTCCCCGCTGCCAGGCCTGCCCCCTGTGGCCTGGGATGCCAGGGAAACCCCCCAAAGCCTCCCCCAGCGAGGGGCCTGCCCCACAAGCCAGTGCCTGGGGGTTGGGGGGGCGGAGGGAGCTTCTGAGCACTGCCTCGATGGGCCCCGGGTCTGTGCAAAGGGTGGGGCGTCCCCCCACCTGCCCCTGCCAATGAGTTCCCCCCCTACAAAAGGCCCCCAGCCCCTCAAGTCGTTCCCCAGAGCAGGCGACTGGCCTGAGGAGCCCCCCCAAGGCCACCCTGGGAGTGGGAGCAGGCCACCCACCAAACCCTGCTCCACCCAGCACGGGGGTGGGGATCCTGTCCCCTCAGCCCCCCTGGCTGGGGCCTGGCCAAGGGGCAGAGGGCCGGGCGCTCTGGGGCAGGGTTGGGGGAGGCTGGGCTGATGTCAGCCGCCCCACCCCCGACCCAGATGTTCCCAGGGCAAGGGGTGGAAATCCAGGAAATTCCCAGGCAGGTGGGGGGAGGCCCAGATCCCGGTGACCTCAGGCTCCCCCGGGGGCCAGGGCCGGGTGGGGACGTCGGCACCATGTGCTACGAGAAAACGACGCTCCGGTGGCGGGCTGGGATCCAGCTGGGGCGGGAGCCGGGGGGCTCATAGGGGGCCCGGCCCCAGCGCTGCCCTGGGAAGGGGCCATGGGGCCAGACCCCCCTGCCCTGAGTGCTCTGGCCCGGGAACGTCGCCCCGGAAGGGTTTAGGGGACTGGCTCTGCAGAGAGCCCCTGCACCCCCTGCCCAGTGCCCACACCCGGGGGGCTGCTGCCGGGACCCCCAGGGGTGGGGGCTGCATCTCGCTTGGTTTCTGCCCAGCCCTGGCGCAGCAAGGCCGGGGCCCGGGTCAGAGCCCCCAGCTGCCTTGGCGATGTGAGGGCAGCAGCCCCGCCCCTGCTGCGCCCCCGCCCCCGGAAAGCCATGGCTGGACGGGACCCGGGGCAGCTCCCCCAGCCCCAGAGGCCTGGGGTCGGGGGAAGCCACAGTGGGGGATCCAGGGGCTGGGGCTTGGTTAGCAGCGCATCCAGGTTGCCCCCCCGGCCCTAAGGGCAGGGGCTGTGGGACTCACCCCATATTGAACCAGGGGGTCTCTCCCAGCAGCCACCTGGCCCATGGAGCCTGTCAATGCTGCCCTGACGAAGGCTTCACCCCCCCCAGCTCCTGCCCCGATGGTGTGGGGGGGAAACGTTCCCTCCTGACGCCAGCCCCAAACCCTGGCAGTCTAGAGCCCCTGTCGTTGCTGCCCCTGTTCCCACCCAGTGGCAGCTGCAATGGGGCCAGCCCCTAGTGAGGGCGCATGAGGGGTCGTGCACCCCTGCTCCCTCCAGGGCTGTACAACCCCGCTGCACGGTGCTGTCTCCTGGAGGAGCTGAGGCCCCCGTGGCCTCCTGCAGCGTGGAGTCCCTCAGGTGAACCGCGCTTCGCGTCACAAGCAATCCCTTTGCGCCGGGCAGTGGCGCGGCCTCCTCTCCCCACCCACCCCGCAGCGCCCACCCCTCCCTCTCTCTGCTGCGGGAATTATTTGACACTGGATGGTGGGGCTGAGCTGAAGTGTGCATGTAAGTTTGCTGCCCTCTGGTGAGCTTAGTGAGCCAGGACACCCTAGATACACTGGGCCGCGTCAGCCGTCGGGGGCCCCTTCTCCAGCGCTGGGCCTTGGCGATCGGTCGTCATTTGGTCCATTTCTGCGCGGCTGCAAGGGTCCAACGGGGGAACAGACTCGATGCAACCACGGGGGGGGGGGGGGTCTACAGTCATCTGTAGACCGGAGCGACTGCCAACACCGGCACGACAGATGAATTCCGGCCGCTTTAGGGCCGGTGTCTGAGGTCGGAGTTCAGTGGGGAGGCCCAGCCGGAGCAGCGGCGTGTCCGCGCCGGGCAGCAGGGCGGGGAGGATCCAGATCGACAGATCCCGAATGTGGGTCTCGTGCCGAGAGGAGGTTGGTTCCATACTGGGTGGAAACGACCCGTGGCAGACGCCGGGACGCCGAACCGAGGGAGAACCTCCGCGTCAGAGCTGGAGCGACCGGCGAGCGTCCAATCCAAATGGCAAAAGCTGAAGACGGCGTCTGCAGAGTCGTTATTCAAAGCGATCGGAGTCGCAGGTGGGCCTGATCCTCGGCCAACTCCCTTGGGAACCCTGTCGGGGCTCTGTACTAGAACAATGTCTGAGAGCGAGACCGACAGAGAGACGCTGACGCCCATGGGCCTGCCAGGATGCTGCAGTGTGAGATCCACTGCCCGACGCCAGATACTGATTTAAAAGGCGCCGACAACCGATTCCCCGGACTTACACGGGCAGTGGTTCCGTTACGCAGACGTCCCCTGGAAGGCCTAAAAATCCCGAGTTTTTTTCAGAACAAATAAACTCTGGGCACCGGCAAGTCACAGCCTGGCCCTGGTGCCTTTGGGGGCCAGGTTTTCTCCACTAGAAAAGGAAAGCCCGGATCCTCCCCTGATCCCTGGACTCCGGGAGCTGGGGATTTAAGGAAAACACGACTCCAAAACTCTCGTGAGAGATGGTAATGCTGCCATCCTGCCAATCCCGCTGCCGGGCCTGGACCCAGCTGCGCCATCCTCTCCAGTTAGCAATGATGGATGGGGTGGGGCAGAGTGGGAGGTCCGACAGCCACAGAAAGAAACACGGGGCCCTGATCTCGGTCGGGGTCTGGGCAGCGCCCGGCACAACGGGGCCCTGATCTCGGGTAGGGTCTGGGCAGCGCCTGGCACAACGGGTCCCCGATCCTTTGGCTTCTAGCTGCTCCGGGAACAGAAATCAACAACAATTTCACTTCCCTGAGGAATTTTTTGTTTAATTATTAGTTCGTATTGGAATTTTTTGTTGCTAGCAAAAAGAGAAGAACGGCGCGTTCCAGGTACAAAACCCCACGGACACATATATATACTATGTACAGAGCTGCGACAGGGCCGTGTCCCAGCGCCGGGCCCACGCCTGGCACCAGGAGCCGGGGTTTTGGCTATTCCCCGCGCCAACCTGTCTAGCCAATCTCCTGCCCCTGGCGGGCGGGGGAGCTGGGAGCGCCCGCCGGTCGCTCAGACCAAACGCAGCAAACGAGACAATGGGTTTTTAGGTGAGTTTGGGTTTTTTTACATGATTTTTCTTTGGTTTTTCAGTTAAGACTTTGCTGTGAGCCCCTCCCCCGCTGTGCCACTGGAAGGCGGGGGAGAGGCAGAATAAGGGGGGGTAAATTGCAGCAGCCCCTGGCCCAGAGAAGGGGCGATAGGATGGGGGGGTCTGTGGAAGGGATACGCGTGCAGGGCACTGGCATGGGGGCAGCCTGGCGTCGCTGCAGGGACGGAGGGCATTGGGCACTGCAGTCTGGTGGGGGCTGCCCCCCCACCATGGCCTGTCACCGCCTTCCTGGCCTTGGGACAGCAGAAAGCAGGAAGGAGACAGGGCCGAGCACAGGCCCAGGGCAATCTCAGGGGGTTGAATGGGCTACAGATTCCCGGTCTGGTTGATTGGCCCTGCCTGCCCCACAGCCTAGGGATCATGCAGCTGCCTCTGGGGTAGGGCGTGCAGCCGCTTATAACGGGCGCTCCTTCTCCCTTCTGCCCTGGAAAGACTCGAGGCCCCCCTGAGGGGCGTGGGATGGGGGTGGAGGGCATCTCCCCTAAGGGCCTGGGGGAGCTGTCCTGCAGCTGCAGAGAGGAGCAGAGGCTAATTCTATTCCCACAAAGCCCATAGGAGTCCCTGGAGGGAGGGATGGTGGAAGGCTGGAGGGAGGGATGGACAGATGGATGGGTGGAAGGATGGATGGATGGGTGGGTGGATTAGTGGAAAGATGGAAGGAGGGATGAGTGGAAGGTTAGAGGGAGGGATCGACAGATGGGTGGATGGATGAGTGGAAAGATGGAAGGAGGGATGGGTGGAAGGATGGAGGGAGGGATGGACAGATGGGTGGGTGGATCGGTGGAAGGATGGAGGGAGGGATGGACAGATGTGTGGGTGGATGGATGGATGGGTGGGTGGATGAGTGGAAAGATGGAAGGAGGGATGGGTGGATGGGCGGAAGGATGGAGGGAGGGATGAGTGGAAGGTTAGAGGGAGGGATCGACAGATGGGTGGATGGATGAGTGGAAAGATGGAAGGAGGGATAGGTGAGGTGGAAGGATGGAGGGAGGGATGGACAGATGGGTGGGTGGATGAGTGGAAAAATGGATGGAAGGAGGGCTGGACGTCTGGACGTCTGGAAGGACGGACAGATGGGTGGCTGCCGAATAGCTAGGAGCGTCCCATCCCCACGGTGAGACACCGGCCAGTCGGGGGGCCCCTTCTCCCGGATGTGGGGGGTCCCGTATTAGGGCGCTGGGCAGCCCGTCAAGGCATGCGTCTCCTGCCCGCTGGGGGTGGGTGCCCGGGGAGGCGCGGGGGCCTTAGGACAGGGTGTTGAGGAAGTGGCTCTCCCCAGCCAGTGAGCTCAGCATGGAGCTCATGTCTCCGACGGCCATGTTGGGGGGCCCGGGCGGGGGCAGCCGGGCGGGGCTCAGGGCCGGGGGCTCCGGGTCGTCCAGGATGGCCGTGAAGTCCAGGTGCGTGTTCTCCAGGTCCAGCGAGTCCAGGCTGTTGGAGACCTGCCCCTCTGGTGCCAGGTAGGGGAAGGAGTCGGGCTTGAGGCTCTCCAGGCGAGGGGCGAACGGCCTGCCGGGATCCTGGCCCCCACAACTGGCCGGCTGGTGCCCCTGGGCGCCCTTCCCCGGCTGCGCGGGGCCCTGCCCCGGGTAGAACAGCATGGCCGCCTCGGCAGGGCCCTCGGGTGGGGTGTGCAGGGGGGGCAGCCGCAGCAGCCTACGGGGACTGGCCTCCAGGGGCTCGCAGGAGGGGCTGGGCTGGCCTGGGCTGCCCATGTAGGCCAAGCTGTTCTGCCTGGCCAGGGGCTTGGGCCCGCCAGGCGGGTGGGGCACCAGCTCGGGGTTGAAGCACTGGCTGGCCGGGGCCCGGTTCTCGGGCGGGCCCAGCGGGTGCCCTGGCTTGGCTGGGTAGCCGGCATACTTGGGGCTGAGGTATGCCTGGGGCGCCGGGGGGTGCCGTAGGGGCTGGCTGTGCCCGGGCCCCCCGCCCAGCCCCATCATGGGCTCCCCGGCCTTCGGGGGGGGCTGCGGCTGCTCCCCCCACATCAGCGCCTGCTGGGACTGCACGTAATTCCGCACCATCAGCTCCTTGACCTGCAGCATGGGGGTCTGGGGCCGCCTGCCCGGGGGGGTCATGGCAAAGCAGGAGCCCTGCTGGGGCTCAGCCTGGTACCCGCTGCCGGGGGCGGCCGCCATGGCTCGGGGCTGGCCGAACGCAGCGGCTGGCAGCTGCTGCGCGTTCTGGCAGGGGGTCAGCACTGGCGCCGGGAGCTGCTGCTCCGCTTTGATCTGCAGCTGGCTGAGCTCGCCGAACTGCTGCCCGCCGGCGAACCCACCCGGGTGGCACATGCCCATGTGCTTGGGCTGCGGCTCGCAGGCGCCGGGAGCTGGGTACTGGTGGTGGCAATGGCGGCTGCCCACCGGGCTGGGCACCATGGGGTTCATCTCCAGGCTCCCCGGGGCGGCCTCATCCCAGGGCACCGGGATGTTGGCATCGGGTGGGCGCATGCCCTGGAAGTGCTGGTTCTCCTGGCACTGGGGGAGAGAGAAATCGGGCTGCCCAAGGCCCCCCTCCAGCTCCCTGTGGGCACCTGGGCTCAGCTGCATGCCCCCCATGGTCCTGTGGGCACCGATATAGGCGCCCTCCCCCTGCAGCTCCATGCCCGGCGCCTGGCACTGGAAGCCCTGCTCCGGGTAGCCCAGGTACTGCTCCATCTCCAGCAGGCTGGTCTCCCCGGTCCCTTCCATGGCCACGCTCTCCAGGAAGACGTTCTCGCTGATGCTGGGCGGGCGAGGGGAGAAGAGGTGGCGCTGCAGGCTGGTGTCGGTGCCCCCGAGGGGCTGCAGGCCGGCCCTGCCCACGGCCGACACGCTCACGTTACCCACGCTCTTGTAGCGCTGCACGCTGGGCGCGGCGTGCGGCTCGGCCGCCGTCCGGGCAGGGTCACTGGCCCGCCGGCCACCGGGCGGGTGGAGGCTGTAGCCGGGATACTCGTTGGTGCTGTGCCGCCGCAGCGAGCCGTTGGCCAGGAAGGACGGCACGGCTGGTCCCGGGTAGTCCCCGGGGAACCCCGTCCTGCCACTCAGGGCCCCCCGCTCCATGCTGGGCAACGGGGTGGGTGGGGGGCCGCCCGTGGCCGCGGCGTACTTGGCTTTGAGGTGGTACTGCTGGGCCGGTGTCAGGCCCGGCAGCCCCCCGCAGTGGCTGGCCTCACTGGAGCGCCGGGAGGCGTCGGGGGAGATGGGGTCGTAGGCCTCGGCCACGCCCAGGCTGCTGGGGAGCCCCCCCGGCCCCTCGGCGGCCCGCGGGTAGGGCGAGGCCAGCGAGGAGCGGCGGCTGACGGTGTAGGCCGAGCTGACGGTGCTGGAGGTGCTGGCCCGGCGCTCGCTCAGCGGGGGCGCGGAGGCCAGGTCGCTGGCGGACAGCTCCAGGACGCGGCGGTGGGAGACCGCGGGGGGTGGGCCGCACAGGCTGGGCATCTCCCCGGGGGGGCCTGCAAAGGCGGGGGGTTACTGCAGGGATGGGGAAGGACGGGGGGTTGGGCAAAAAGCCAAGGCTGCAGGTTGACGTTTGGGGGGCAGCTGGGGGGTGCAGGTGCATGTTGGTGGCCAGGGGGTCAGGTGTGTGTGGGTGGCTGGGGGTGCAGGTGGCTGGGGGGAAGGGGGCTGGGGGTGCGCAGGTGTCTGGGGGGCGCAGGTGGCTGCAGGGGTTGGGGGTGCAGGTGGCTGGGAGTAGCTGGGGGGGGTTGCAGGTGTCTGGGGGGGTGCAGGTGGCTCGGGGGGATGCAGGTGGTTGGGGGTGGCTGGGGGGGTTGCAGGTGGCTGGGGGGGTGCAGGTGGTTGGGGGTGGCTGGGGGTAGCTGGGGGTGCAGGTGGCTGTGGGGAAGGGGGCTGGGGGTGCAGGAGGCTGGGGGGGTGCAGATGGCTGGGGGGAAGGGGCCTGGGGTGGTGCAGGTGGTTGGGGGTGTCTGGGGGGGGTGCAGGTGGCTGGGGGTGGCTGGGGGGGCACAGGTGGCTGGGGGGGGTTGCAGGTGGCTGGGGGTAGCTGGGGGGAAGGGACCTGGGGGGTGCAGGTGGCTGGGGGGGTGCAGGTGGCTGGGGGTGGCTGGGGGGAAGGGGCCTGGGGGGGTGCAGGTGGCTGGGAGTGGCTGGGGGGAAGGGACCTGGGGGGCAGGTGGCTGGGGGTGTCTGGGGGGGGTTGCAGGTGGCTGGGGGTGGCTGGGGGGAAGGGACCGGGGGTGCAGGTGGCTGGGAGTGGCTGGGGGGAAGGGACCTGGGGGGCAGGTGTCTGGGGGTGTCTGGGGGGGTTTGCAGGTGGCTGGGGGGGCACAGGTGTCTGGGGGGGGTTGCAGGTGTCTGGGGTTCTGGATCTAAACTCTTGTTCTGTAACTGAGCTGGCGTCGAGCTGGCTGCAGGGTTCTTCACCCTCCCCCCGGGGCTGGCTGTTCCCCCTTCCTTTTATGCCCAGGGCAGTGGGGGGCCTGAGCCCGTGTGTCCTGGAGCTGGGCCCAGCTCAGAGACCCCTAGTGGCCCTCTGGGAGGCTGGCCCCACCGGCCCCAGCCCTGTGCCCTGCCAGAGGCACAAGCCCCCCCAGTCCCCGTCTGGCTCCACTCACTGGAACCTCCCCGAGCCTGTCCACCCGGCGCCAGGCAGCCACCTCTGGGGTGGGGCACGGCAGCTGTTTATACCAAGATCCTTCCTCCAGGCCCGAGATGCAGCTGCCTCTGGGGCCGGGGGCAGAGGGTGTGTCCCATTGCAATGGCAGGGGAGGGGACGTGCAGGTTTGGGGGGTAGAGCAGAAATACGGAGCTCTGAATGTGGCCGGGCCCCCGCGCTTTGTGCAGCTCTCGGGAATGTGACACTCCAGTTTATGGCTTAGCTGTAAGACAGGACCTGTGGGTGCACAGCGCCCCCTAGTGCCATGCTGGGACCAACACAGCCTGACGGGGAGAGTGCCCCCTGCTGGTCCCCCGCCCTTCTCCCTACAGCACAGTGCCCCCTAGTGCCATGCTAGGGCACTGGGACCAACACAGCCTGATGGGGAGAGTGCCCCCTGCTGGTCCCCCGCCCTGCTCCCTACAGCACAGCGCCCCCTAGTGCCATGCTGGGACCAACACAGCCTGACGGGGAGAGTGCCCCCTGCTGGTCCCCCGCCCTTCTCCCTACAGCACAGTGCCCCCTAGTGCCATGCTAGGGCACTGGGACCAACACAGCCTGATGGGGAGAGTGCCCCCTGCTGGTCCCCCGCCCTGCTCCCTACAGCACAGCGTCCCCTAGTGCCATGCTGGGACCAACACAGCCTAATGGGGAGAGTGCCCCCTGCTGGTCCCCCGCCCTGCTCCCTACAGCACAGCGCCCCCTAGTGCCATGCTAGGGCACTGGGACCAACACAGCCTGATGGGGAGAGTGCCCCCTGCTGGTCCCCCGCCCTGCTCCCTACAGCACAGCGTCCCCTAGTGCCATGCTGGGACCAACACAGCCTAATGGGGAGAGTGCCCCCTGCTGGTCCCCCGCCCTGCTCCCTACAGCACAGCGCCCCCTAGTGCCATGCTAGGGCACTGGGACCAACACAGCCTGATGGGGAGAGTGCCCCCTGCTGGTCCCCCCGCCCTGCTCCCTACAGCACAGCGCCCCCTAGTGCCACACTGGGGCAATGGGGCCAGCGCTGACTGCCAGGGGAGAGCGCCCCCCATTGAGCCCCGTGATCTGCTCCCGGCACCCCCGTCCTGCCCAAGGTGGTTTCCCGCCCCAGCCCTCGCTGGCCTGGCCCTGCCCGGCCGAGCGCTCACCGGTGCCAGGGATGGCCGGCAGCTTCAGGCCCTTGCCGGGCGGGGGCTTCCGTAGCTGCTTGAACTTGTCGATGCGGAGATTCTCCAGGCGGCGCAGGGCCGAGAGCCCCGAGGCGCCCATGGGCTCCCCCGGCGGGGGGTCCTCCAGCGTGGACAGGTCCTCGAAGCTGCCGCCCGGGTTGGCGTTCATCTCCACCCCGCTGTCGTTGTTGTTGGCGCTGCCCAGGGGCGAGCGCTCGCTGCTGCAGGACGACTGCCCACCGGGACTGGGCTGGGGCTTCTGGAGAGACAGGGAATGGGGGGGGGCGCCAGCCCCTCATTAGCCACAGCCTCCGGGGCATCCCCTGGCCACACGCCAACCCCCCGCAGCTCAGGCAGTGAGGAATTCCCTCCCCCTGCAGCCCAGAATCCAACCCCCCCATGGCAGGGCCTCGTCCTGGAGCGTGGCGGCCCAGAGCCCCCTCTGCCCAATTTGCCCCCCTGCCCCACCCCACTCCGTACCAAGGTGGCCTCGGGCACCATCAGCTTCCCCTCATCCTTCCTGCCCTCGCCGGGGCAGCCTCCCTCCTTCTCCTGCTTCATGTCTGCGGGGCCCCCCGGGGCAGCCAGCGCCCGGCTCAGCACCGTGTCGCCCCGATGCTTCTTGGTGACATGGGCGTCGGGGCCGTGCACCGTCTTGACGTGCTTGCGCAGGGAGCTGGGGTCCGTGTAGCGCTTGGTGCAGCCAGGGATCTTGCAGACGTACGGCTTCTGCATGGGGGGGGGCAAGATGGGGGGGGTTAGCCCAGCCCGGGAGACAGCCCCACGGGCACCTCTGGGCGCGGTGAGCTGCCCGCTGGGGAAGGACCACAGGCACCCACCCGCCTGATTCCAAAACTGGGGGTGTCAGCCCCAGGGGAGGCCGGGCACCAACATGGGGAGGGGGCCGTACTGGGGGCATGGAACGTGCCCTGTCGGGAACAGAGGCATTGCCAGACCCGGGGTCCAGCTAGCCCAGTGGCCTGACTGTGCCAGGGGCTGTGGGCCCCAAGGAAGGGGTGGGCGGCAGCAGCCGGGGATCAATCCCCCTGAAGTGTGAGGCTGGCTTCGGCCACGTGGCACCGGGGGCAAATCCCGGAACGGCTGGAGGGTCTTGCTCCAAAGTGTGAGCTCCTCGGGCCGGGCCGGGCTTTGCTCTGGGGCCAGTCGCTGCTGGACCAGGGATGGGGAGTGGCTGGCTCATTACACAAGCAGCTTTGCCTCTCCTGGAATTGAGGCCTCCTCATCTCCTATTGGGAGTGGCCCACATCCACCCTGATCGGATCGGCCCTGTCAACACTGGTTCTCCACTTGTGAGGGGACGCCCGTCGCTTCGGGTGTCAGTATATCATGCCAGCAGCTGTAACTTTCACTCCGTGCAGCCGACGAAGTGGGTTTTACCCACGAAAGCTTATGCCCAAATAAACCTGTTCGTCTTTAAGGTGCCACCGGACTCCTGGTTGCATTGGGAGCTCCCTGGAAGAAACCACCCCCCATAGCCAAGAGTGACCAGCTCCTATTGTCCAGCCTAAAGAAAACCCTGGAGCCATCAGCTTACCCAGAAACAAATCCAGTGTCTCCCCTGAACCATTGTTTCCCTATAACCCCCCCCCCCCCCCGACCTACGCCCAAGTCAGTGCTCTGCTGCCTGGACCCAAACTCTGCATCCGTTCCTCTGGGACTCCATCTCCTGCCTGATCGGGCTGGGGGCTCTGCCTGGCTCCCGCCCTCCGGACCCTGAGCTCCCCCAACCAGCTCAAGCCTCATGGAGTGGGTGAGATCCCCCCCCCTGCTCTGTTTTCTTTTCTACCGCAGGGATTAACCGTTAATCATGTAACTGTTATGGTGCTTTAGGCTCCCTTGTGTAGTTATCACTAGTAGTCACTAAAGAACTTGTAGGGTTCAGCTGGTCGCTTCTCTCTCGCTCTGAACTTTACTCTTTTGTGGCTTTAGCTTCCCTATTCACTCTGCAACAACGCTTCTCGTACCTGAGCTACAGATCCCTGCAGCGCCCAAAATCCTGTGGGGTTTGCTCATCAAGGGGGAGAGAGAGAGATAGAGAGAGTGTGTGTGTGATGGTAGCTCCAATGGAAGGGGCCTTGCAGAAGGGAGATGTACAGCTCCGTATGAACACACACATGACACAAGCAGCACATTGATAGAATTACACCCCACCCCCGAAGACTAACCCTAATCAATGAATGTACCCCCGAGTAACGGGCACATCTGGTAACGGGGGGGTGGTGTTGTGTCTCCTTGGCAGGGGGTTGATGTGGGGTTGCATCTTGTTGGCATGGGGGAAACAGGCTGTACCATGATGGATTGGGGCGGGGGGGGAGTGTACCTCGTTGCAGTGGGGGGAGTGGGCTGTACCATTTCAGATGGGGGCTGTACCTCATTGAAGTGGGGGCTTTACCATGTCAGGTGGGGGGTGAGCTTTACCATGTTTACTATGTCATGTGGGGGGACAGGCCTTGTTAGAGTTGGGGGAGTGGGCCATACCATGTCGGGTGGCAGGGTGTACCTCGTTGGAGTGGGGGGGACCAGGCCATACCATGTCAGGTGCGGGGGGTGTACCTCATTGGAGTGGGGTGAGCAGGCCGTACCAAGTCGGGTGGGGGGTGTACCTTGTTGGAGTGTGGGGAGCGGGCCGTACCATGTTAGGTAGGGGGCATACCTCGTTGGAGTGGGGGGAACGGGCCGTACCATGTCGGGTGGGGGGGCATACCTCGTTGAAGTGGGGGGAACGGGCCGTACCATGTCGGGTGGAGGGGCATACCTCGTTGGAGTGGGTGCGGTTCTGGTGCTTGGCGCGGTCCGAGGCGTTGGAGAAGGCCTTGTTGCAGCCCTCGTGCTCGCAGACGTACGGCTTCTCACCCGTGTGCGACCGCAGGTGGGTCTTGAGGTTCTCCAGGCGCGAATAGGCCTTGTGACAGCCCTCGAACTGCGCGGAGAGCCGTGAGAGAGATGCCCACCCCCTGCCGCCCTGCGGGGCACCCAGAGCCCCCCCCAGGACATACCAGCCGACCCCACCCCCACTCTGACACCCCACCCCACCCCCGCACCCAGAGCACAGTCATGGATCCCCCGCCCCCCCGCAGGATCTGCACCCAGAGCCCCTTCCCAGTGCGGGAGACAGGGCTGCGCCCGACCCTTGGGAGAGGGGAATGGCACGCGGCTGTGTGGCCCACAGGGGGCACCGGCTGTGACCCAGCCGCAGGAGGGGGCCTGGTGCAGGGGAAGGGAATGGGACATGGGCAGGAGGCTGGCTGGCATGGGGGCGGGGCTCTGCGTGCAGGGGGGTTGTGTCCCACCCCCGCCCGGCTGACGTGTCTGGCCTGCGCCCGGCTCACACTCACCGTGCACTTGTGAGGCTTCTCGCCCGTGTGCCGCCGCATGTGCACCACCAGCATGTACTGCGCCTTGAAGGGCCGCTGCTCCCGCGAGCACTCCAGCCAGTGGCACACAAACTCCTTCTTCTCCCCGTGGATGTGCTCGTTGTTAATGTGCTGCGGGGGCGGAGCAGGGCGCGGGTCAGGGGGAGCTGCCAGCCCGCGGCCCCCAGGCCTCTGCAGAGACGGCTTCTGGGGCTGGCTCAGGGCACGGTGGTGATAGGCCGGGGGGTGCGGGTCGGGAGTGAGGGACACCAGGGGAGCTGTGGGGCAGGGGGGAGCCCAGGGCTGGGGCGGCAGGTCGGGAATGAGGGGCACCGGCAGAGCTGGGGGGAGCCCAGGGCTGGGCCAGCAGGGGCTGTGAGTCGGGGTTGATCCCGTGACGGCCTCGGGGAGGGGAGGGTCCGAGCCGGCGTCCACAACTCACGTGCACCAGCTGCTCCTGGGTGTCGAACTCTTTGGTGCACCCCTCCCAGTGGCAGTTGGTCTCGTACACGGCCTCCGCCTCCTGCTTCCCGTCCTCCTTCTCCAGCTCCTCCCGGGGCTCCAGCATCCCCAGCAGCGGGTCCTAGGGCAGGGAGGGCACCGCTGGCTCAGCCCACACACCCGCCAGCCGAGCAAGGCTGGGCCCTGGGGAGGGGGTCACCGGCGGGCAGCCCCCACCCCCCATGCTCATACCAGCAGTGCCCCCTGTGGGTGATGGGCGACATGGCCGGGTTGGGGTGTCTGGGCCCAGTGGGAGCTTGGGGTAGCCTCCTGCCGCCGGCCCCGGGTGCCCGCAGGCGACATGTGCAGCGAGCCCGGGGGCGGCTGCTGCGGCCGATGCTGGGGGGCTGGACTCCGGGCCTGGCTGGGGGGCGAGGGGGAGTCGGACCCTGCCCGTTACCTGCGTCCCCGTGGAGGCTGGGCTGGAGACGTCGCCCTCCGATCTCTCCTCCAGGCCGTTGGTGCCCAGGGCGGTGCCCAGGCTGGGCTCTGATTTCATCTGCATTGGGAGGGGGAGAGAAACCTGATGAGCTCGGGCAGAGGGGGGGCCCGTGGCGCTGCCGCTCCTGCCAGGATGGGGTACCACGGCTCCAGCCTGGCACCTTCCCCCCCCCCTTCGCTGGGGCTGGCGGGTGGGGCGGGGGGCCTGTCTCGTTAAACACCCCAGACTCCAGTGGGGATGGTTCTCAGCGCTGCCCCCCTGTGGCCATTGTGTGTCATGCGCTTGGTGCTCCTCCCGGGCGGGGGCCCCTTACCTGGCAATGCTTCGGTGTCCCGCGGGGCGGGGGATGGTGCAGGAACCCCGGCCGGCCAGGGAGGTGTTCATGGGAGCCACAGGGGGGAATGGGGGGGCCGAACGCTGCCCCTTGCCCCTTCGGGTGAGCCATGGGGCTTTGGAAACCCAGGGACGGGCTGAAAGTCAGAAGGAGAGTGAGTGTGACCCCCCCCGGAGGTGTCCCCCCCCATCCCAGACTGTGGGGAGGGGCCCATCACTCCCGGCCTTGGGCCTCCTGCCATGTGTACAGCGAGGCAGAGGGGCTCAGCCTGCCCCAGGCCCCCTCCCCGCACTTGGCAGAGACTCAGTCACTAACCTGCCCCCCCCCTTGCCCCTCCATGATGTCAGTCAGGATCGCTGACACATAGGGAAACTGAGGCACAGAGCGGCAAAGGGACTTAGCAAAGGTGACAAGATGGGTCAATGACAGAGCCGGGGATGGAACCTAGGAATCCTGGCTCTCAGCCCCCCTGCTCTAACCACTAGCCCCCACTGCCCTCCCAGGGCTGGGGAGAGAACCCAGGAGTCCTGGCTCCCAGCCTCCCTGCTCTAACCACTAGACCCCACTGCCCTCCCAGAGCTGGGGAGAGAACCCAGGAGTCCTGGCTCCCAGCCTCCCTGCTCTAACCACTAGCCCCCACTGCCCTCCCAGAGCTGGGGAGAGAACCCAGGAGTCCTGGCTCCCAGCCTCCCTGCTCTAACCACTAGACCCCACTGCCCTCCCAGAGCTGGGGAGAGAACCCAGGAGTCCTGGCTCCCAGCCTCCCTGCTCTAACCACTAGCCCCCACTGCCCTCCCAGAGACGGGGAGAGACCCAGGCTGCTCCAGCCTCGGAGAGTTGGACTGGACGGGCTGACAAAGCGCCTTTCGACTGCTCGGCTCAGGCCAGGCCAGCTCTGGGTCCCGCCGGCCCGGCGCCCACCTGATGGTGCCAATGGAGAGGTGCCCATAGGAGCCGCTGGCCGAGGCACAGCGTGAGTTGATGAAGGCCACCAGGGAGTTGGGCGAGGTGCGGATGACGGTCTGCAGGTCGATGCTGGCGTCGGACAGCGGCGAGATGGACAGCGCCCGCTTCTTGGTCAGCTTGGCCGCGCCGCGGGGTGTGGAGAACCGGGACCCTGGGCCGGGCAGAGACGGGGAACCGGGGCTGAGTGTGCGTTTGCCCGCTGGGCCCTGATGCCCCCTCCAGCCCCGTCGCCCGTCCCCCACAGGCGGTGCCGCTGGCATGAGCACAGAGCGGGCTGGGGCATCTACTGGCAACCCCTCCCCTTCGCCCAGCCCCCAAGGCCAGCCGGATCCCCCCGGGCACCGACCTACCGTCGGCATTCCCAGCATGCTCGCTGCCCGGCGCCAGCCCGTACCCATGATGACTGCCCATCAGGTTGGCCTGGTGGCACATGGGGAAGTCGCTCAGCCCTGGAAAGAAGTGGGGGAGAGAAGTGGGGGACGTTAGTCCTGGGCTGCCTCCGCCCCCACGACTCCAGGGCTTGGTGCTGGGGGCGGGGCGGGGCGGGGGATGGACGGACGGAGGGTGGGACAGGTGGAAGGGGGCGGGCCAGGGGATGGACGGACAGACGGCAGGACCGGTGGAAGGGGGCGGGGCGGGGGATGGATGGACGGAGGGTGGGACAGGTGGAAGGGGGCGGGGCGGGGGATGGACAGACGGAGGGTGGGACAGGTGGAAGGGGGCGGGGCGGGGCGGGGGATGGATGGAGGGTGGGGCAGGTGGAAGGGGGCGGGGCGGGGGATGGACGGACGGAGGGGGGGACAGGTGGAAGGGGCGGGGGATGGACGGACGGAGGGTGGGACAGGTGGAAGGGGGAGGGGCGGGGGATGGACAGACGGAGGGTGGGACAGGTGGAAGGGGGCGGGGCGGGGCGGGGGATGGACGGAGGGTGGCACAGGTGGAAGGGGGCAGAGGATGGATGGATGGAAGGTGGGACAGGTGGAATGGGGCTGGGCGGGGGATGGACAGACGGGGGGTGGCACAGGTGGAAGGGGGCGGGGCGGGGCGGGGGATGGACGGAGGGTGGGGCCGGTAGAAGGGGGCGGGGGATGGACAGACGGAGGGTGGCACAGGTGGAAGGGGGCGGGGGATGGACAGACGGAGGGTGGCACAGGTGGAAGGGGGCTGGGCGGGGGATGGACAGACGGAGGGTGGCACAGGTGGAAGGGGGCGGGGCGGGGGATGGACGGAGGGTGGGACCGGTGGAAGGGGGCGGGGGATGGACAGACGGAGGGTGGCACAGGTGGAAGGGGGCAGAGGATGGATGGATGGAGGGTGGGACCGGTGGAAGGGGGCGGGGGATGGACGGAGGGTGGGACAGGTGGAAGGGGGCGGGGCGGGGCGGGGGATGGACGGAGGGTGGCACAGGTGGAAGGGGGCAGAGGATGGATGGACGGAGGGTGGGACCGGTGGAAGGGGGCTGGGCGGGGGATGGACAGACGGAGGGTGGGACCTGTGGAAGGGGGCAGAGGATGGATGGACGGAGGGTGGGACAGGTGGAAGGGGGCGGGGGATGGACAGACGGAGGGTGGCACAGGTGGAAGGGGGCGGGGGATGGACAGACGGAGGGTGGCACAGGTGGAAGGGGGCAGAGGATGGACAGACGGAGGGTGGCACAGGTGGAAGGGGGCAGAGGATGGATGGATGGAAGGTGGGACCGGTGGAAGGGGGCTGGGCGGGGGATGGACAGACGGAGGGTGGGACCGGTGGAAGGGGGCGGGGGATGGACAGACCGAGGGTGGGACCCGTAAAGGGGCGCAGAGGGGGCGGGGGCCGCGGCCAGTCCCCGCAGATCCCCGTGTCGATGCCCCGGGATGCAGGGGCCGCGTGGCCGGGACTCACCGTCTGCTAGGCCGGGGCCAGGGCCGGGCGCGTGCCGGGGGCGCAGGTAGCAATGCTCCATGTAGCCGCTCCCAGGGGGGTTCCTGGGGTTGAACATGGTCCGTCGGGCCCCGGCCGTGCTCAGGGGCACATCTGCTCCGGGCGGGCGGGGGGAGCCGCCGACCCCCCAAGGGGCCAGGCCTGGGGGAGAGGAGGGCGGTCGTTGGTACCCTGCTGGGTAGCCATGGTCCCTGGGCCCGTGTGGCCCACCCCTGCCCAGCCCCTGGCACCCACTCCCCGCTGGCCCAGGGGTAGCCACACGCTGTTCCTGCAACGCCCCCCGTCTCCAGCAGAGGGAGCCATGGCTGCAGTGGGATTCTGGGCTGCCCATCCCCACGGCCTCTGACCCCAGCAGGGGGTGCCCAGCCCTCCCGCAGACGATGCCTCCTGCTGCCCACCTGCCTAGCCCCCATGGCCTGTGCCCCCTCACCCCTCGTCTGCACCCCAATCCCCCTCCTCCCAGGCAAGGGCAAAGCCTCCATCGCGGGATCTCTGGGGGGACCAGGTGCTGACGGGGGCAGCACCCCGGCAGGACCAGGAGAGTGGGTCCGGTGGGGGGGACCATCCTCTCCTCCCTGCCCCATCTCCAACAAGGTGACTTGCGCCCCCGCCCCGGGGTTAAACCCCCGACTCTCTCCTCCCTCCATCTGTCCCTCGGCTGTTCCCCAATGCTCTAGGGCCGGGGTCTCCCCCGAAGGCAGGACCCCTTTGCGGGCTCTGTGCCAGGCCTGCCCGCCAATCCTGGATGGGGCCAGTGTCTCACCACCAGCCCTGGTGCCAGGCTGCGGCTCGGGCCAACCCCAGAGCCCCTCTGCCCCCCAGACTGATGGGGCCTGGTTGGCGGGGCCACAGGGGCTGGGCACACCGGCTGAAGCAGGCACCGTGGGAGGATGGGGAAGGGGCTTGGGGGAACACATCCCCCCTCCCTGTCTCAGTCACCCCACGGCTCAGCTGTGGCCCCAGAGGCCACCACGGTCGACCCCCCAGCACCAGCCTGACCCCTGAGCAACCCATGGATGGAATTGACGCAGCCCCTCCCACCCTGCTGTCCCCATGCCAGTCCCAGTCCAGCGTGACTCCTGGCCCTGGGCTTTGCCACACCGGCCTGGCACGCCGCGCCCCCAGCCTGGGGGCTCTGCAGGAGGAGGTGTGGAAAATGCCCCCCCTCAGCCCCACCAGTCTCTTACAGGGCCCATCCCTCTGTCACAGTGTCAGTCTCATGGCCCCCGCGCCCCTTCCAGCGATGCCAGAGCCCCACGCAGCCTCTGCCGGACTGGGCTCCCCTGCTGCCCTCCTGCAATCAGCACAGGCCACGCCGAGACCCAGATCCACCCACACACAGATCTGCACCCACACACCCATCATCCCCCCCACCCAAACCCACACGCCTGCCCAGAGTAACCCCTAGACACACACACGGAAACACATGTGTGCAAATGCAGAAACACACGCCTGCAACTGGAGCCGTTGGACAAGTAAATGTCCGTGACCAGGCACACGGACCCGGAGACGCACTGACAAAGGCGCTCACCCACCCACAGGGCGTCTCAGCCTTGTGCTCTGAGTCTGATTCACGTGCCCCTGCTCTGCTCGGGTGCATGGAAAGGGGGGGGCTTGCAGAGATAGGGCAGCGCCCCAATGGGGAGGCCAGCTCGGTGGCCGTACCCACAGTCTCCTGCACCCACCCCCCCATCTCCCACCTCTGCACTCCCTCTGCTAACCCTC
Organism: Malaclemys terrapin pileata; assembly: GCF_027887155.1. Taxonomy (NCBI): domain Eukaryota; kingdom Metazoa; phylum Chordata; order Testudines; family Emydidae; genus Malaclemys; species Malaclemys terrapin. Next base: position 3,559,219 of record NC_071527.1, on the reverse strand, counting down.
CTTCGGCCCAGGCACCGGTGCTGAGCTCCAGAGCCCGGCCCGGTCCGGATCGGCTCCCCGGGGCGCCTGGCCGTGGTGCTGGGCCCGGCACGGTCCGGATCGGCTCCCTGTGGCGCCTGGCCCTGGTGCCGGGCCCGGCACGGTCCGGATCGGCTCCCCGTGGCGCCTGGCCGTGTGCCAGGCCCGGCACGATCCGGATCGGCTCCCCGGGGCGCCTGGCCGTGGTGCCGGGCCCGGCACGGTCCGGATCGGCTCCCCAGGGCGCCTGGCCGTGGTGCCGGGCCCGGCACGGTCCGGATCGGCTTCCCACGGTGCCAGGCCTGGCATGGTGCAGTTGGGATCCCAGTGGCACCTGGCCATGGTGCCAGGTCCACGATCCCCGAGGAGGCAAAGCCGCACTGTGGCCGGTTCCCCCACGACCGCCCAGGCGCTGACTTCCTGGCACGCGAGGCCTGGTCTGAAAGTGCTGAGCTGCTGGCAGGAATCCAGCTGCGCTGCGCTGCCCTCCCCGAACCCGGCTCCTGACCCCCGCGGGCTTTACAGGACGTCTGTAAGAACTTGCCCCCCTCGCCAGGGGAGAGCCGGGGTGGCCAGGGCGGAAGGCAGCCCCGGCCTGGGAAAGGGAAGAGCCAGGAGTGAGATAAAACCAGGCGAGCAGGCCCAGGATGCCCCCCAATACAGGGCCAGCCCTTGCCCCAGGCCCCAGCCGGGCGAGAGAGATTTCTGCGGCGGTGCAGCCCAGCGAGCCAGGCCGCGCCGGGGGCTGCAGGCTCCGGGTCCCGCGCCTGGCCCCGCGTTCCTGCTTTCCCAGCCAGCCCGGGGCCAGCCGTCGAGGTGGGTGTTCTGGGCGTTTGTTATGACTTGGAAGCCGATAATGGCCGAGCTCCTGGCCAGCCCGCTCCCAGGCCCGCTCGGGCTGTGTGTGTGTGTGTGGGGGGGTTGTTTTGACATCGCGCAGAGCGGGGTTTGCTTTGGGGCTGGGCCAGGCGGTGGCACAGTGAGGCGTATGCTCCGGCCCCGGTGCGCTCCCCCCGGCCCGAACGCCACGGCTGCGGCACGGGTCAATTACCAGCCATTTCTGCTGACGGGCGAGTCTGCTCACGGGACATGTCCCAGGCAGCTGCTCCAGGGCGGCGGGCGGGGTGTGTGTGTCTCCCCTCCACTCCGGCACAGCGAGACCTCCCCAGCCTGGCCTCCATGTTCCCCCCGAACCGTTGTCACGCGCCAGATTGAACCTCACACCCTAGAGGGGAATCTCCCATCCGGTGCGAGCTGTGCAGGGGCTAGGACACACGGCTCGGCCTGCAATGGAATCCCCAAGCACAAGGGCAGAGGTGCCCCCCCGATGGCCCCTCTGGCACCCGGCTGTGACCGCAGGGTGTGAGCACGTCTGCCCAGCAGGGCCCCGCTGCCCCCAACAGGCTGGAGGGTGGATCCTACATGTTTCCGCGACCCCCAGCGACCCCCGTTGCACAAGCGTGGGGCAGATGAGCCAGCCGAGCACAGGTTGGGAGGGGGGCCCAGGGCCAGCAGCTGGTCTGACCCACTGCCCGGGAGAGGAAAGGTGAGAGCGGGTCCTCGCTCCCCAAACCCGCCTGGATCTGCCCCCCCACACACCTCCCTGGTCTTCCCCCCAGAAGAGCAGGTTCTTGGAGCTGCTGGCTCCCGCTGGGCTGGTCCTGGCCACAAGCCAAGCTGGGTACATTCCCCAGCCCCAGGCCCACTGTGCGCCCCCCCGACCCCTTCTCCCCTCGTACGTGTGTGGGGCAAATCATCTGTTTATCCTCCGCTGGCTGGGGCGTTCACAGCGTCCCAGGCCGAGCGTTTCAAGTGCGTCCAAGAAACGCCTGGGGCCGCCCTCCTGGCAGGGGCAGACAGATCTGGGTGTGTGTGGGGTGGGGAGGATGGGGGGGCTGGGGGGAAGCAGGCGGGGGGATGGGAAGGGGACTTCGCAGCTGGCAGCCAGCTGGTGACGGAAAGAGCAACTTCTCTGCTGCACAATAACCGA